>NC_134500.1:806633-1119097 GCF_040206685.1 Ascaphus truei
GTGTAACACACAATGTATATTACCCTCGGGTAGTGCTGGGTGTAACACACAATGTATATTACCCTCGGGTAGTGCTGGGTGTAACACACAATGTATATTACCCTCGGGTAGTGCTGGGTGTAACACACAATGTATATTACCCTCGGGTAGTGCTGGGTGTAACACACAATGTATATTACCCTCGGGTAGTGCTGGGTGTAACACACAATGTATATTACCCTCGGGTAGTGCTGGGTGTAACACACAATGTATATTACCCTCGGGTAGTGCTGGGTGTAACACACAATGTATATTACCCTCGGGTAGTGCTGGGTGTAACACACAATGTATATTACCCTCGGGTAGTGCTGGGTGTAACACACAATGTATATTACCCTCGGGTAGTGCTGGGTGTAACACACAATGTATATTACCCTCGGGTAGTGCTGGGTGTAACACACAATGTATATTACCCTCGGGTAGTGCTGGGTGTAACACACAATGTATATTACCCTCGGGTAGTGCTGGGTGTAACACACAATGTATATTACCCTCGGGTAGTGCTGGGTGTAACACACAATGTATATTACCCTCGGGTAGTGCTGGGTGTAACACACAATGTATATTACCCTCGGGTAGTGCTGGGTGTAACACACAATGTATATTACCCTCGGGTAGTGCTGGGTGTAACACACAATGTATATTACCCTCGGGTAGTGCTGGGTGTAACACACAATGTATATTACCCTCGGGTAGTGCTGGGTGTAACACACAATGTATATTACCCTCGGGTAGTGCTGGGTGTAACACACAATGTATATTACCCTCGGGTAGTGCTGGGTGTAACACACAATGTATATTACCCTCGGGTAGTGCTGGGTGTAACACACAATGTATATTACCCTCGGGTAGTGCTGGGTGTAACACACAATGTATATTACCCTCGGGTAGTGCTGGGTGTAACACACAATGTATATTACCCTCGGGTAGTGCTGGGTGTAACACACAATGTATATTACCCTCGGGTAGTGCTGGGTGTAACACACAATGTATATTACCCTCGGGTAGTGCTGGGTGTAACACACAATGTATATTACCCTCGGGTAGTGCTGGGTGTAACACACAATGTATATTACCCTCGGGTAGTGCTGGGTGTAACACACAATGTATATTACCCTCGGGTAGTGCTGGGTGTAACACACAATGTATATTACCCTCGGGTAGTGCTGGGTGTAACACAATGTATATTACCCTCGGGTAGTGCTGGGTGTAACACACAATGTATATTACCCTCGGGTAGTGCTGGGTGTAACACACAATGTATATTACCCTCGGGTAGTGCTGGGTGTAACACACAATGTATATTACCCTCGGGTAGTGCTGGGTGTAACACACAATGTATATTACCCTCGGGTAGTGCTGGGTGTAACACACAATGTATATTACCCTCGGGTAGTGCTGGGTGTAACACACAATGTATATTACCCTCGGGTAGTGCTGGGTGTAACACACAATGTATATTACCCTCGGGTAGTGCTGGGTGTAACACACAATGTATATTACCCTCGGGTAGTGCTGGGTGTAACACACAATGTATATTACCCTCGGGTAGTGCTGGGTGTAACACACAATGTATATTACCCTCGGGTAGTGCTGGGTGTAACACACAATGTATATTACCCTCGGGTAGTGCTGGGTGTAACACACAATGTATATTACCCTCGGGTAGTGCTGGGTGTAACACACAATGTATATTACCCTCGGGTAGTGCTGGGTGTAACACACAATGTATATTACCCTCGGGTAGTGCTGGGTGTAACACACAATGTATATTACCCTCGGGTAGTGCTGGGTGTAACACACAATGTATATTACCCTCGGGTAGTGCTGGGTGTAACACACAATGTATATTACCCTCGGGTAGTGCTGGGTGTAACACACAATGTATATTACCCTCGGGTAGTGCTGGGTGTAACACACAATGTATATTACCCTCGGGTAGTGCTGGGTGTAACACACAATGTATATTACCCTCGGGTAGTGCTGGGTGTAACACACAATGTATATTACCCTCGGGTAGTGCTGGGTGTAACACACAATGTATATTACCCTCGGGTAGTGCTGGGTGTAACACACAATGTATATTACCCTCGGGTAGTGCTGGGTGTAACACACAATGTATATTACCCTCGGGTAGTGCTGGGTGTAACACACAATGTATATTACCCTCGGGTAGTGCTGGGTGTAACACACAATGTATATTACCCTCGGGTAGTGCTGGGTGTAACACACAATGTATATTACCCTCGGGTAGTGCTGGGTGTAACACACAATGTATATTACCCTCGGGTAGTGCTGGGTGTAACACACAATGTATATTACCCTCGGGTAGTGCTGGGTGTAACACACAATGTATATTACCCTCGGGTAGTGCTGGGTGTAACACACAATGTATATTACCCTCGGGTAGTGCTGGGTGTAACACACAATGTATATTACCCTCGGGTAGTGCTGGGTGTAACACACAATGTATATTACCCTCGGGTAGTGCTGGGTGTAACACACAATGTATATTACCCTCGGGTAGTGCTGGGTGTAACACACAATGTATATTACCCTCGGGTAGTGCTGGGTGTAACACACAATGTATATTACCCTCGGGTAGTGCTGGGTGTAACACACAATGTATATTACCCTCGGGTAGTGCTGGGTGTAACACACAATGTATATTACCCTCGGGTAGTGCTGGGTGTAACACACAATGTATATTACCCTCGGGTAGTGCTGGGTGTAACACACAATGTATATTACCCTCGGGTAGTGCTGGGTGTAACACACAATGTATATTACCCTCGGGTAGTGCTGGGTGTAACACACAATGTATATTACCCTCGGGTAGTGCTGGGTGTAACACACAATGTATATTACCCTCGGGTAGTGCTGGGTGTAACACACAATGTATATTACCCTCGGGTAGTGCTGGGTGTAACACACAATGTATATTACCCTCGGGTAGTGCTGGGTGTAACACACAATGTATATTACCCTCGGGTAGTGCTGGGTGTAACACACAATGTATATTACCCTCGGGTAGTGCTGGGTGTAACACACAATGTATATTACCCTCGGGTAGTGCTGGGTGTAACACACAATGTATATTACCCTCGGGTAGTGCTGGGTGTAACACACAATGTATATTACCCTCGGGTAGTGCTGGGTGTAACACACAATGTATATTACCCTCGGGTAGTGCTGGGTGTAACACACAATGTATATTACCCTCGGGTAGTGCTGGGTGTAACACACAATGTATATTACCCTCGGGTAGTGCTGGGTGTAACACACAATGTATATTACCCTCGGGTAGTGCTGGGTGTAACACACAATGTATATTACCCTCGGGTAGTGCTGGGTGTAACACACAATGTATATTACCCTCGGGTAGTGCTGGGTGTAACACACAATGTAT
The DNA here is from genome assembly GCF_040206685.1 of Ascaphus truei. Taxonomy (NCBI): domain Eukaryota; kingdom Metazoa; phylum Chordata; class Amphibia; order Anura; family Ascaphidae; genus Ascaphus; species Ascaphus truei. The sequence continues at coordinate 810,082 of NC_134500.1, forward strand.
ATTACCCTCGGGTAGTGCTGGGTGTAACACACAATGTATATTACCCTCGGGTAGTGCTGGGTGTAACACACAATGTATATTACCCTCGGGTAGTGCTGGGTGTAACACACAATGTATATTACCCTCGGGTAGTGCTGGGTGTAACACACAATGTATATTACCCTCGGGTAGTGCTGGGTGTAACACACAATGTATATTACCCTCGGGTAGTGCTGGGTGTAACACACAATGTATATTACCCTCGGGTAGTGCTGGGTGTAACACACAATGTATATTACCCTCGGGTAGTGCTGGGTGTAACACACAATGTATATTACCCTCGGGTAGTGCTGGGTGTAACACACAATGTATATTACCCTCGGGTAGTGCTGGGTGTAACACACAATGTATATTACCCTCGGGTAGTGCTGGGTGTAACACACAATGTATATTACCCTCGGGTAGTGCTGGGTGTAACACACAATGTATATTACCCTCGGGTAGTGCTGGGTGTAACACACAATGTATATTACCCTCGGGTAGTGCTGGGTGTAACACACAATGTATATTACCCTCGGGTAGTGCTGGGTGTAACACACAATGTATATTACCCTCGGGTAGTGCTGGGTGTAACACACAATGTATATTACCCTCGGGTAGTGCTGGGTGTAACACACAATGTATATTACCCTCGGGTAGTGCTGGGTGTAACACACAATGTATATTACCCTCGGGTAGTGCTGGGTGTAACACACAATGTATATTACCCTCGGGTAGTGCTGGGTGTAACACACAATGTATATTACCCTCGGGTAGTGCTGGGTGTAACACACAATGTATATTACCCTCGGGTAGTGCTGGGTGTAACACACAATGTATATTACCCTCGGGTAGTGCTGGGTGTAACACACAATGTATATTACCCTCGGGTAGTGCTGGGTGTAACACACAATGTATATTACCCTCGGGTAGTGCTGGGTGTAACACACAATGTATATTACCCTCGGGTAGTGCTGGGTGTAACACACAATGTATATTACCCTCGGGTAGTGCTGGGTGTAACACACAATGTATATTACCCTCGGGTAGTGCTGGGTGTAACACACAATGTATATTACCCTCGGGTAGTGCTGGGTGTAACACACAATGTATATTACCCTCGGGTAGTGCTGGGTGTAACACACAATGTATATTACCCTCGGGTAGTGCTGGGTGTAACACACAATGTATATTACCCTCGGGTAGTGCTGGGTGTAACACACAATGTATATTACCCTCGGGTAGTGCTGGGTGTAACACACAATGTATATTACCCTCGGGTAGTGCTGGGTGTAACACACAATGTATATTACCCTCGGGTAGTGCTGGGTGTAACACACAATGTATATTACCCTCGGGTAGTGCTGGGTGTAACACACAATGTATATTACCCTCGGGTAGTGCTGGGTGTAACACACAATGTATATTACCCTCGGGTAGTGCTGGGTGTAACACACAATGTATATTACCCTCGGGTAGTGCTGGGTGTAACACACAATGTATATTACCCTCGGGTAGTGCTGGGTGTAACACACAATGTATATTACCCTCGGGTAGTGCTGGGTGTAACACACAATGTATATTACCCTCGGGTAGTGCTGGGTGTAACACACAATGTATATTACCCTCGGGTAGTGCTGGGTGTAACACACAATGTATATTACCCTCGGGTAGTGCTGGGTGTAACACACAATGTATATTACCCTCGGGTAGTGCTGGGTGTAACACACAATGTATATTACCCTCGGGTAGTGCTGGGTGTAACACACAATGTATATTACCCTCGGGTAGTGCTGGGTGTAACACACAATGTATATTACCCTCGGGTAGTGCTGGGTGTAACACACAATGTATATTACCCTCGGGTAGTGCTGGGTGTAACACACAATGTATATTACCCTCGGGTAGTGCTGGGTGTAACACACAATGTATATTACCCTCGGGTAGTGCTGGGTGTAACACACAATGTATATTACCCTCGGGTAGTGCTGGGTGTAACACACAATGTATATTACCCTCGGGTAGTGCTGGGTGTAACACACAATGTATATTACCCTCGGGTAGTGCTGGGTGTAACACACAATGTATATTACCCTCGGGTAGTGCTGGGTGTAACACACAATGTATATTACCCTCGGGTAGTGCTGGGTGTAACACACAATGTATATTACCCTCGGGTAGTGCTGGGTGTAACACACAATGTATATTACCCTCGGGTAGTGCTGGGTGTAACACACAATGTATATTACCCTCGGGTAGTGCTGGGTGTAACACACAATGTATATTACCCTCGGGTAGTGCTGGGTGTAACACACAATGTATATTACCCTCGGGTAGTGCTGGGTGTAACACACAATGTATATTACCCTCGGGTAGTGCTGGGTGTAACACACAATGTATATTACCCTCGGGTAGTGCTGGGTGTAACACACAATGTATATTACCCTCGGGTAGTGCTGGGTGTAACACACAATGTATATTACCCTCGGGTAGTGCTGGGTGTAACACACAATGTATATTACCCTCGGGTAGTGCTGGGTGTAACACACAATGTATATTACCCTCGGGTAGTGCTGGGTGTAACACACAATGTATATTACCCTCGGGTAGTGCTGGGTGTAACACACAATGTATATTACCCTCGGGTAGTGCTGGGTGTAACACACAATGTATATTACCCTCGGGTAGTGCTGGGTGTAACACACAATGTATATTACCCTCGGGTAGTGCTGGGTGTAACACACAATGTATATTACCCTCGGGTAGTGCTGGGTGTAACACACAATGTATATTACCCTCGGGTAGTGCTGGGTGTAACACACAATGTATATTACCCTCGGGTAGTGCTGGGTGTAACACACAATGTATATTACCCTCGGGTAGTGCTGGGTGTAACACACAATGTATATTACCCTCGGGTAGTGCTGGGTGTAACACACAATGTATATTACCCTCGGGTAGTGCTGGGTGTAACACACAATGTATATTACCCTCGGGTAGTGCTGGGTGTAACACACAATGTATATTACCCTCGGGTAGTGCTGGGTGTAACACACAATGTATATTACCCTCGGGTAGTGCTGGGTGTAACACACAATGTATATTACCCTCGGGTAGTGCTGGGTGTAACACACAATGTATATTACCCTCGGGTAGTGCTGGGTGTAACACACAATGTATATTACCCTCGGGTAGTGCTGGGTGTAACACACAATGTATATTACCCTCGGGTAGTGCTGGGTGTAACACACAATGTATATTACCCTCGGGTAGTGCTGGGTGTAACACACAATGTATATTACCCTCGGGTAGTGCTGGGTGTAACACACAATGTATATTACCCTCGGGTAGTGCTGGGTGTAACACACAATGTATATTACCCTCGGGTAGTGCTGGGTGTAACACACAATGTATATTACCCTCGGGTAGTGCTGGGTGTAACACACAATGTATATTACCCTCGGGTAGTGCTGGGTGTAACACACAATGTATATTACCCTCGGGTAGTGCTGGGTGTAACACACAATGTATATTACCCTCGGGTAGTGCTGGGTGTAACACACAATGTATATTACCCTCGGGTAGTGCTGGGTGTAACACACAATGTATATTACCCTCGGGTAGTGCTGGGTGTAACACACAATGTATATTACCCTCGGGTAGTGCTGGGTGTAACACACAATGTATATTACCCTCGGGTAGTGCTGGGTGTAACACACAATGTATATTACCCTCGGGTAGTGCTGGGTGTAACACACAATGTATATTACCCTCGGGTAGTGCTGGGTGTAACACACAATGTATATTACCCTCGGGTAGTGCTGGGTGTAACACACAATGTATATTACCCTCGGGTAGTGCTGGGTGTAACACACAATGTATATTACCCTCGGGTAGTGCTGGGTGTAACACACAATGTATATTACCCTCGGGTAGTGCTGGGTGTAACACACAATGTATATTACCCTCGGGTAGTGCTGGGTGTAACACACAATGTATATTACCCTCGGGTAGTGCTGGGTGTAACACACAATGTATATTACCCTCGGGTAGTGCTGGGTGTAACACACAATGTATATTACCCTCGGGTAGTGCTGGGTGTAACACACAATGTATATTACCCTCGGGTAGTGCTGGGTGTAACACACAATGTATATTACCCTCGGGTAGTGCTGGGTGTAACACACAATGTATATTACCCTCGGGTAGTGCTGGGTGTAACACACAATGTATATTACCCTCGGGTAGTGCTGGGTGTAACACACAATGTATATTACCCTCGGGTAGTGCTGGGTGTAACACACAATGTATATTACCCTCGGGTAGTGCTGGGTGTAACACACAATGTATATTACCCTCGGGTAGTGCTGGGTGTAACACACAATGTATATTACCCTCGGGTAGTGCTGGGTGTAACACACAATGTATATTACCCTCGGGTAGTGCTGGGTGTAACACACAATGTATATTACCCTCGGGTAGTGCTGGGTGTAACACACAATGTATATTACCCTCGGGTAGTGCTGGGTGTAACACACAATGTATATTACCCTCGGGTAGTGCTGGGTGTAACACACAATGTATATTACCCTCGGGTAGTGCTGGGTGTAACACACAATGTATATTACCCTCGGGTAGTGCTGGGTGTAACACACAATGTATATTACCCTCGGGTAGTGCTGGGTGTAACACACAATGTATATTACCCTCGGGTAGTGCTGGGTGTAACACACAATGTATATTACCCTCGGGTAGTGCTGGGTGTAACACACAATGTATATTACCCTCGGGTAGTGCTGGGTGTAACACACAATGTATATTACCCTCGGGTAGTGCTGGGTGTAACACACAATGTATATTACCCTCGGGTAGTGCTGGGTGTAACACACAATGTATATTACCCTCGGGTAGTGCTGGGTGTAACACACAATGTATATTACCCTCGGGTAGTGCTGGGTGTAACACACAATGTATATTACCCTCGGGTAGTGCTGGGTGTAACACACAATGTATATTACCCTCGGGTAGTGCTGGGTGTAACACACAATGTATATTACCCTCGGGTAGTGCTGGGTGTAACACACAATGTATATTACCCTCGGGTAGTGCTGGGTGTAACACACAATGTATATTACCCTCGGGTAGTGCTGGGTGTAACACACAATGTATATTACCCTCGGGTAGTGCTGGGTGTAACACACAATGTATATTACCCTCGGGTAGTGCTGGGTGTAACACACAATGTATATTACCCTCGGGTAGTGCTGGGTGTAACACACAATGTATATTACCCTCGGGTAGTGCTGGGTGTAACACACAATGTATATTACCCTCGGGTAGTGCTGGGTGTAACACACAATGTATATTACCCTCGGGTAGTGCTGGGTGTAACACACAATGTATATTACCCTCGGGTAGTGCTGGGTGTAACACACAATGTATATTACCCTCGGGTAGTGCTGGGTGTAACACACAATGTATATTACCCTCGGGTAGTGCTGGGTGTAACACACAATGTATATTACCCTCGGGTAGTGCTGGGTGTAACACACAATGTATATTACCCTCGGGTAGTGCTGGGTGTAACACACAATGTATATTACCCTCGGGTAGTGCTGGGTGTAACACACAATGTATATTACCCTCGGGTAGTGCTGGGTGTAACACACAATGTATATTACCCTCGGGTAGTGCTGGGTGTAACACACAATGTATATTACCCTCGGGTAGTGCTGGGTGTAACACACAATGTATATTACCCTCGGGTAGTGCTGGGTGTAACACACAATGTATATTACCCTCGGGTAGTGCTGGGTGTAACACACAATGTATATTACCCTCGGGTAGTGCTGGGTGTAACACACAATGTATATTACCCTCGGGTAGTGCTGGGTGTAACACACAATGTATATTACCCTCGGGTAGTGCTGGGTGTAACACACAATGTATATTACCCTCGGGTAGTGCTGGGTGTAACACACAATGTATATTACCCTCGGGTAGTGCTGGGTGTAACACACAATGTATATTACCCTCGGGTAGTGCTGGGTGTAACACACAATGTATATTACCCTCGGGTAGTGCTGGGTGTAACACACAATGTATATTACCCTCGGGTAGTGCTGGGTGTAACACACAATGTATATTACCCTCGGGTAGTGCTGGGTGTAACACACAATGTATATTACCCTCGGGTAGTGCTGGGTGTAACACACAATGTATATTACCCTCGGGTAGTGCTGGGTGTAACACACAATGTATATTACCCTCGGGTAGTGCTGGGTGTAACACACAATGTATATTACCCTCGGGTAGTGCTGGGTGTAACACACAATGTATATTACCCTCGGGTAGTGCTGGGTGTAACACACAATGTATATTACCCTCGGGTAGTGCTGGGTGTAACACACAATGTATATTACCCTCGGGTAGTGCTGGGTGTAACACACAATGTATATTACCCTCGGGTAGTGCTGGGTGTAACACACAATGTATATTACCCTCGGGTAGTGCTGGGTGTAACACACAATGTATATTACCCTCGGGTAGTGCTGGGTGTAACACACAATGTATATTACCCTCGGGTAGTGCTGGGTGTAACACACAATGTATATTACCCTCGGGTAGTGCTGGGTGTAACACACAATGTATATTACCCTCGGGTAGTGCTGGGTGTAACACACAATGTATATTACCCTCGGGTAGTGCTGGGTGTAACACACAATGTATATTACCCTCGGGTAGTGCTGGGTGTAACACACAATGTATATTACCCTCGGGTAGTGCTGGGTGTAACACACAATGTATATTACCCTCGGGTAGTGCTGGGTGTAACACACAATGTATATTACCCTCGGGTAGTGCTGGGTGTAACACACAATGTATATTACCCTCGGGTAGTGCTGGGTGTAACACACAATGTATATTACCCTCGGGTAGTGCTGGGTGTAACACACAATGTATATTACCCTCGGGTAGTGCTGGGTGTAACACACAATGTATATTACCCTCGGGTAGTGCTGGGTGTAACACACAATGTATATTACCCTCGGGTAGTGCTGGGTGTAACACACAATGTATATTACCCTCGGGTAGTGCTGGGTGTAACACACAATGTATATTACCCTCGGGTAGTGCTGGGTGTAACACACAATGTATATTACCCTCGGGTAGTGCTGGGTGTAACACACAATGTATATTACCCTCGGGTAGTGCTGGGTGTAACACACAATGTATATTACCCTCGGGTAGTGCTGGGTGTAACACACAATGTATATTACCCTCGGGTAGTGCTGGGTGTAACACACAATGTATATTACCCTCGGGTAGTGCTGGGTGTAACACACAATGTATATTACCCTCGGGTAGTGCTGGGTGTAACACACAATGTATATTACCCTCGGGTAGTGCTGGGTGTAACACACAATGTATATTACCCTCGGGTAGTGCTGGGTGTAACACACAATGTATATTACCCTCGGGTAGTGCTGGGTGTAACACACAATGTATATTACCCTCGGGTAGTGCTGGGTGTAACACACAATGTATATTACCCTCGGGTAGTGCTGGGTGTAACACACAATGTATATTACCCTCGGGTAGTGCTGGGTGTAACACACAATGTATATTACCCTCGGGTAGTGCTGGGTGTAACACACAATGTATATTACCCTCGGGTAGTGCTGGGTGTAACACACAATGTATATTACCCTCGGGTAGTGCTGGGTGTAACACACAATGTATATTACCCTCGGGTAGTGCTGGGTGTAACACACAATGTATATTACCCTCGGGTAGTGCTGGGTGTAACACACAATGTATATTACCCTCGGGTAGTGCTGGGTGTAACACACAATGTATATTACCCTCGGGTAGTGCTGGGTGTAACACACAATGTATATTACCCTCGGGTAGTGCTGGGTGTAACACAATGTATATTACCCTCGGGTAGTGCTGGGTGTAACACACAATGTATATTACCCTCGGGTAGTGCTGGGTGTAACACACAATGTATATTACCCTCGGGTAGTGCTGGGTGTAACACACAATGTATATTACCCTCGGGTAGTGCTGGGTGTAACACACAATGTATATTACCCTCGGGTAGTGCTGGGTGTAACACACAATGTATATTACCCTCGGGTAGTGCTGGGTGTAACACACAATGTATATTACCCTCGGGTAGTGCTGGGTGTAACACACAATGTATATTACCCTCGGGTAGTGCTGGGTGTAACACACAATGTATATTACCCTCGGGTAGTGCTGGGTGTAACACACAATGTATATTACCCTCGGGTAGTGCTGGGTGTAACACACAATGTATATTACCCTCGGGTAGTGCTGGGTGTAACACACAATGTATATTACCCTCGGGTAGTGCTGGGTGTAACACACAATGTATATTACCCTCGGGTAGTGCTGGGTGTAACACACAATGTATATTACCCTCGGGTAGTGCTGGGTGTAACACACAATGTATATTACCCTCGGGTAGTGCTGGGTGTAACACACAATGTATATTACCCTCGGGTAGTGCTGGGTGTAACACACAATGTATATTACCCTCGGGTAGTGCTGGGTGTAACACACAATGTATATTACCCTCGGGTAGTGCTGGGTGTAACACACAATGTATATTACCCTCGGGTAGTGCTGGGTGTAACACACAATGTATATTACCCTCGGGTAGTGCTGGGTGTAACACACAATGTATATTACCCTCGGGTAGTGCTGGGTGTAACACACAATGTATATTACCCTCGGGTAGTGCTGGGTGTAACACACAATGTATATTACCCTCGGGTAGTGCTGGGTGTAACACACAATGTATATTACCCTCGGGTAGTGCTGGGTGTAACACACAATGTATATTACCCTCGGGTAGTGCTGGGTGTAACACACAATGTATATTACCCTCGGGTAGTGCTGGGTGTAACACACAATGTATATTACCCTCGGGTAGTGCTGGGTGTAACACACAATGTATATTACCCTCGGGTAGTGCTGGGTGTAACACACAATGTATATTACCCTCGGGTAGTGCTGGGTGTAACACACAATGTATATTACCCTCGGGTAGTGCTGGGTGTAACACACAATGTATATTACCCTCGGGTAGTGCTGGGTGTAACACACAATGTATATTACCCTCGGGTAGTGCTGGGTGTAACACACAATGTATATTACCCTCGGGTAGTGCTGGGTGTAACACACAATGTATATTACCCTCGGGTAGTGCTGGGTGTAACACACAATGTATATTACCCTCGGGTAGTGCTGGGTGTAACACACAATGTATATTACCCTCGGGTAGTGCTGGGTGTAACACACAATGTATATTACCCTCGGGTAGTGCTGGGTGTAACACACAATGTATATTACCCTCGGGTAGTGCTGGGTGTAACACACAATGTATATTACCCTCGGGTAGTGCTGGGTGTAACACACAATGTATATTACCCTCGGGTAGTGCTGGGTGTAACACACAATGTATATTACCCTCGGGTAGTGCTGGGTGTAACACACAATGTATATTACCCTCGGGTAGTGCTGGGTGTAACACACAATGTATATTACCCTCGGGTAGTGCTGGGTGTAACACACAATGTATATTACCCTCGGGTAGTGCTGGGTGTAACACACAATGTATATTACCCTCGGGTAGTGCTGGGTGTAACACACAATGTATATTACCCTCGGGTAGTGCTGGGTGTAACACACAATGTATATTACCCTCGGGTAGTGCTGGGTGTAACACACAATGTATATTACCCTCGGGTAGTGCTGGGTGTAACACACAATGTATATTACCCTCGGGTAGTGCTGGGTGTAACACACAATGTATATTACCCTCGGGTAGTGCTGGGTGTAACACACAATGTATATTACCCTCGGGTAGTGCTGGGTGTAACACACAATGTATATTACCCTCGGGTAGTGCTGGGTGTAACACACAATGTATATTACCCTCGGGTAGTGCTGGGTGTAACACACAATGTATATTACCCTCGGGTAGTGCTGGGTGTAACACACAATGTATATTACCCTCGGGTAGTGCTGGGTGTAACACACAATGTATATTACCCTCGGGTAGTGCTGGGTGTAACACACAATGTATATTACCCTCGGGTAGTGCTGGGTGTAACACACAATGTATATTACCCTCGGGTAGTGCTGGGTGTAACACACAATGTATATTACCCTCGGGTAGTGCTGGGTGTAACACACAATGTATATTACCCTCGGGTAGTGCTGGGTGTAACACACAATGTATATTACCCTCGGGTAGTGCTGGGTGTAACACACAATGTATATTACCCTCGGGTAGTGCTGGGTGTAACACACAATGTATATTACCCTCGGGTAGTGCTGGGTGTAACACACAATGTATATTACCCTCGGGTAGTGCTGGGTGTAACACACAATGTATATTACCCTCGGGTAGTGCTGGGTGTAACACACAATGTATATTACCCTCGGGTAGTGCTGGGTGTAACACACAATGTATATTACCCTCGGGTAGTGCTGGGTGTAACACACAATGTATATTACCCTCGGGTAGTGCTGGGTGTAACACACAATGTATATTACCCTCGGGTAGTGCTGGGTGTAACACACAATGTATATTACCCTCGGGTAGTGCTGGGTGTAACACACAATGTATATTACCCTCGGGTAGTGCTGGGTGTAACACACAATGTATATTACCCTCGGGTAGTGCTGGGTGTAACACACAATGTATATTACCCTCGGGTAGTGCTGGGTGTAACACACAATGTATATTACCCTCGGGTAGTGCTGGGTGTAACACACAATGTATATTACCCTCGGGTAGTGCTGGGTGTAACACACAATGTATATTACCCTCGGGTAGTGCTGGGTGTAACACACAATGTATATTACCCTCGGGTAGTGCTGGGTGTAACACACAATGTATATTACCCTCGGGTAGTGCTGGGTGTAACACACAATGTATATTACCCTCGGGTAGTGCTGGGTGTAACACACAATATATATTACCCTCGGGTAGTGCTGGGTGTAACACAATGTATATTACCCTCGGGTAGTGCTGGGTGTAACACAATGTATATTACCCTCGGGTAGTGCTGGGTGTAACACAATGTATATTACCCTCGGGTAGTGCTGGGTGTAACACAATGTATATTACCCTCGGGTAGTGCTGGGTGTAACACAATGTATATTACCCTCGGGTAGTGCTGGGTGTAACAAACAATGTATATTACCCTCGGGTAGTGCTGGGTGTAACACACAATGTATATTACCCTCGGGTAGTGCTGGGTGTAACACACAATGTATATTACCCTCGGGTAGTGCTGGATGTAACACACAATGTATATTACCCTCGGGTAGTGCTGGATGTAACACACAATGTATATTACCCTCGGGTAGTGCTGGGTGTAACACACAATGTATATTACCCTCGGGTAGTGCTGGGTGTAACACACAATGTATATTACCCTCGGGTAGTGCTGGGTGTAACACAATGTATATTACCCTCGGGTAGTGCTGTGTGTAACACACAATGTATATTACCCTCGGGTAGTGCTGGGTGTAACACACAATGTATATTACCCTCGGGTAGTGCTGGGTGTAACACACAATGTATATTACCCTCGGGTAGTGCTGGGTGTAACACACAATGTATATTACCCTCGGGTAGTGCTGGGTGTAACACACAATGTATATTACCCTCGGGTAGTGCTGGGTGTAACACACAATGTATATTACCCTCGGGTAGTGCTGGGCGTAACACACAATGTATATTACCCTCGGGTAGTGCTGGGTGTAACACACAATGTATATTACCCTCGGGTAGTGCTGGGGGTAACACACAATGTATATTACCCTCGGGTAGTGCTGGGTGTAACACACAATGTATATTACCCTCGGGTAGTGCTGGGTGTAACACACAATGTATATTACCCTCGGGTAGTGCTGGGTGTAACACAATGTATATTACCCTCGGGTAGTGCTGGGTGTAACACACAATGTATATTACCCTCGGGTAATGCTGGGTGTAACACACAATGTATATTACCCTCGGGTAGTGCTGGGTGTAACACACAATGTATATTACCCTCGGGTAGTGCTGGGTGTAACACACAATGTATATTACCCTCGGGTAGTGCTGGGTGTAACACACAATGTATATTACCCTCGGGTAGTGCTGGGTGTAACACAATGTATATTACCCTCGGGTAGTGCTGGGTGTAACACACAATGTATATTACCATCGGGTAGTGCTGGGCGTAACACACAATGTATATTACCCTCGGGTAGTGCTGTGTGTAACACACAATGTATATTACCCTCGGGTAGTGCTGGGTGTAACACAATGTATATTACCCTCGGGTAGTGCTGGGTGTAACACACAATGTATATTACCCTCGGGTAGTGCCGAGCGTAACACAATGTATATTACCCTCGGGTAGTGCTGAGCGTAACACAATGTATATTACCCTCGGGTAGTGCCGAGCGTAACACAATGTATATTACCCTCGGGTAGTGCTGGGTGTAACACAATGTATATTACCCTCGGGTAGTGCTGGGTGTAACACACAATGTATATTACCCTCGGGTAGTGCTGGGTGTAACACACAATGTATATTACCCTCGGGTAGTGCTGGGTGTAACACACAATGTATATTACCCTCGGGTAGTGCTGGATGTAACACACAATGTATATTACCCTCGGGTAGTGCCGAGCGTAACACAATGTATATTACCCTCGGGTAGTGCTGGGTGTAACACAATGTATATTACCCTCGGGTAGTGCTGGGTGTAACACACAATGTATATTACCCTCGGGTAGTGCTGGGTGTAACACACAATGTATATTACCCTCGGGTAGTGCTGGGTGTAACACAATGTATATTACCCTCGGGTAGTGCTGGGTGTAACACACAATGTATATTACCCTCGGGTAGTGCTGGGTGTAACACACAATGTATATTACCCTCGGGTAGTGCTGGGTGTAACACACAATGTATATTACCCTCGGGTAGTGCTGGGTGTAACACACAATGTATATTACCCTCGGGTAGTATGGGTGTAACACACAATGTATATTACCCTCGGGTAGTGCTGGGTGTAACACACAATGTATATTACCCTCGGGTAGTGCTGGGTGTAACACACAATGTATATTACCCTCGGGTAATGCTGGGTGTAACACACAATGTATATTACCCTCGGGTAGTGCTGGGTGTAACACACAATGTATATTACCCTCGGGTAGTGCTGGGTGTAACACACAATGTATATTACCCTCGGGTAGTGCTGGGTGTAACACACAATGTATATTACCCTCGGGTAGTGCTGGGCGTAACACACAATGTATATTACCCTCGGGTAGTGCTGGGTGTAACACACAATGTATATTACCCTCGGGTAGTGCTGGGTGTAACACACAATGTATATTACCCTCGGGTAATGCTGGGTGTAACACAATGTATATTACCCTCGGGTAGTGCTGTGTGTAACACACAATGTATATTACCCTCGGGTAGTGCTGGGTGTAACACACAATGTATATTACCCTCGGGTAGTGCTGGGTGTAACACACAATGTATATTACCCTCGGGTAGTGCTGGGTGTAACACACAATGTATATTACCCTCGGGTAGTGCTGGGTGTAACACACAATGTATATTACCCTCGGGTAGTGCTGGGTGTAACACACAATGTATATTACCCTCGGGTAGTGCTGGGTGTAACACACAATGTATATTACCCTCGGGTAGTGCTGGGCGTAACACACAATGTATATTACCCTCGGGTAGTGCTGGGTGTAACACACAATGTATATTACCCTCGGGTAGTGCTGGGGGTAACACACAATGTATATTACCCTCGGGTAGTGCTGGGTGTAACACACAATGTATATTACCCTCGGGTAGTGCTGGGTGTAACACACAATGTATATTACCCTCGGGTAGTGCTGGGTGTAACACAATGTATATTACCCTCGGGTAGTGCTGGGTGTAACACACAATGTATATTACCCTCGGGTAATGCTGGGTGTAACACACAATGTATATTACCCTCGGGTAGTGCTGGGTGTAACACACAATGTATATTACCCTCGGGTAGTGCTGGGTGTAACACACAATGTATATTACCCTCGGGTAGTGCTGGGTGTAACACACAATGTATATTACCCTCGGGTAGTGCTGGGTGTAACACAATGTATATTACCCTCGGGTAGTGCTGGGTGTAACACACAATGTATATTACCATCGGGTAGTGCTGGGCGTAACACACAATGTATATTACCCTCGGGTAGTGCTGGGTGTAACACACAATGTATATTACCCTCGGGTAGTGCTGTGTGTAACACACAATGTATATTACCCTCGGGTAGTGCTGGGTGTAACACAATGTATATTACCCTCGGGTAGTGCTGGGTGTAACACACAATGTATATTACCCTCGGGTAGTGCCGAGCGTAACACAATGTATATTACCCTCGGGTAGTGCTGAGCGTAACACAATGTATATTACCCTCGGGTAGTGCCGAGCGTAACACAATGTATATTACCCTCGGGTAGTGCTGGGTGTAACACAATGTATATTACCCTCGGGTAGTGCTGGGTGTAACACACAATGTATATTACCCTCGGGTAGTGCTGGGTGTAACACACAATGTATATTACCCTCGGGTAGTGCTGGGTGTAACACACAATGTATATTACCCTCGGGTAGTGCTGGATGTAACACACAATGTATATTACCCTCGGGTAGTGCCGAGCGTAACACAATGTATATTACCCTCGGGTAGTGCTGGGTGTAACACAATGTATATTACCCTCGGGTAGTGCTGGGTGTAACACACAATGTATATTACCCTCGGGTAGTGCTGGGTGTAACACACAATGTATATTACCCTCGGGTAGTGCTGGGTGTAACACAATGTATATTACCCTCGGGTAGTGCTGGGTGTAACACACAATGTATATTACCCTCGGGTAGTGCTGGGTGTAACACACAATGTATATTACCCTCGGGTAGTGCTGGGTGTAACACACAATGTATATTACCCTCGGGTAGTGCTGGGTGTAACACACAATGTATATTACCCTCGGGTAGTATGGGTTTAACACACAATGTATATTACCCTCGGGTAGTGCTGGGTGTAACACACAATGTATATTACCCTCGGGTAGTGCTGGGTGTAACACACAATGTATATTACCCTCGGGTAATGCTGGGTGTAACACACAATGTATATTACCCTCGGGTAGTGCTGGGTGTAACACACAATGTATATTACCCTCGGGTAGTGCTGGGTGTAACACACAATGTATATTACCCTCGGGTAGTGCTGGGTGTAACACACAATGTATATTACCCTCGGGTAGTGCTGGGCGTAACACACAATGTATATTACCCTCGGGTAGTGCTGGGTGTAACACACAATGTATATTACCCTCGGGTAGTGCTGGGTGTAACACACAATGTATATTACCCTCGGGTAGTGCTGGGTGTAACACACAATGTATATTACCCTCGGGTAGTGCTGGGTGTAACACACAATGTATATTACCCTCGGGTAGTGCTGGGTGTAACACACAATGTATATTACCCTCGGGTAGTGCTGGGTGTAACACACAATGTATATTACCCTCGGGTAATGCTGGGTGTAACACACAATGTATATTACCCTCGGGTAGTGCTGGGTGTAACACAATGTATATTACCCTCGGGTAGTGCTGGGTGTAACACACAATGTATATTACCCTCGGGTAGTGCTGGGTGTAACACACAATGTATATTACCCTCGGGTAGTGCTGGGTGTAACACAATGTATATTACCCTCGGGTAGTGCTGTGTGTAACACACAATGTATATTACCCTCGGGTAGTGCCGAGCGTAACACAATGTATATTACCCTCGGGTAGTGCTGGGTGTAACACAATGTATATTACCCTCGGGTAGTGCTGGGTGTAACACACAATGTATATTACCCTCGGGTAGTGCTGGGTGTAACACAATGTATATTACCCTCGGGTAGTGCCGAGCGTAACACAATGTATATTACCCTCGGGTAGTGCTGGGTGTAACACACAATGTATATTACCCTCGGGTAGTGCTGGGTGTAACACACAATGTATATTACCCTCGGGTAGTGCTGGGGGTAACACACAATGTATATTACCCTCGGGTAGTGCTGGGTGTAACACACAATGTATATTACCCTCGGGTAGTGCTGGGTGTAACACACAATGTATATTACCCTCGGGTAGTGCTGGGTGTAACACACAATGTATATTACCCTCGGGTAGTGCTGGGTGTAACACACAATGTATATTACCCTCGGGTAGTGCTGGGTGTAACACACAATGTATATTACCCCCGGGTAGTGCTGGGTGTAACACACAATGTATATTACCCTCGGGTAGTGCTGGGTGTAACACACAATGTATATTACCCTCGGGTAATGCTGGGTGTAACACAATGTATATTACCTTCGGGTAGTGCTGGGTGTAACACACAATGTATATTACCCTCGGGTAGTGCTGGGTGTAACACACAATGTATATTACCCCCGGGTAGTGCTGGGTGTAACACACAATGTATATTACCCTCGGGTAGTGCTGGGTGTAACACAATGTATATTACCTTCGGGTAGTGCTGGGTGTAACACACAATGTATATTACCCTCGGGTAGTGCTGGGTGTAACACACAATGTATATTACCCTCGGGTAGTGCTGGGTGTAACACAATGTATATTACCCTCGGGTAGTGCTGGGTGTAACACACAATGTATATTACCCTCGGGTAGTGCTGGGTGTAACACACAATGTATATTACCCTCGGGTAGTGCTGGGTGTAACACACAATGTATATTACCCTCGGGTAGTGCTGGGTGTAACACACAATGTATATTACCCTCGGGTAGTGCTGGGTGTAACACACAATGTATATTACCCTCGGGTAGTGCTGGGTGTAACACACAATGTATATTACCCTCGGGTAGTGCTGGGTGTAACACACAATGTATATTACCCCCGGGTAGTACTGGGTGTAACACAATGTATATTACCCTCGAGTAGTGCTGGGCGTAACACAATGTATATTACCCTCGGGTAGTGCTGGGTGTAACACACAATGTATATTACCCTCGGGTAGTGCTGGGTGTAACACACAATGTATATTACCCTCGGGTAGTGCTGGGTGTAACACAATGTATATTACCCTCGGGTAGTGCTGGGTGTAACACACAATGTATATTACCCTCGGGTAGTGCTGGGTGTAACACAATGTATATTACCCTCGGGTAGTGCTGGGCGTAACACACAATGTATATTACCCTCGGGTAGTGCTGGGGGTAACACACAATGTATATTACCCTCGGGTAGTGCTGGGTGTAACACACAATGTATATTACCCTCGGGTAGTGCTGGGTGTAACACACAATGTATATTACCCTCGGGTAGTGCTGGGTGTAACACACAATGTATATTACCCTCGGGTAGTGCTGGGTGTAACACACAATGTATATTACCCTCGGGTAGTGCTGGGTGTAACACACAATGTATATTACCCTCGGGTAGTGCTGGGTGTAACACAATGTATATTACCCTCGGGTAGTGCCGAGCGTAACACAATGTATATTACCCTCGGGTAGTGCTGGGTGTAACACACAATGTATATTACCCTCGGGTAGTGCTGGGTGTAACACAATGTATATTACCCTCGGGTAGTGCTGGGGGTAACACACAATGTATATTACCCTCGGGTAGTGCTGGGTGTAACACACAATGTATATTACCCTTGGGTAGTGCTGGGTGTAACACAATGTATATTACCCTCGGGTAGTGCTGGGTGTAACACACAATGTATATTACCCTCGGGTAGTGCTGGGTGTAACACACAATGTATATTACCCTCGGGTAGTGCTGGGTGTAACACACAATGTATATTACCCTCGGGTAGTGCTGGGGGTAACACACAATGTATATTACCCTCGGGTAGTGCTGGGTGTAACACACAATGTATATTACCCTCGGGTAGTGCTGGGTGTAACACACAATGTATATTACCCTCGGGTAGTGCTGGGTGTAACACACAATGTATATTACCCTCGGGTAGTGCTGGGTGTAACACAATGTATATTACCCTCGGGTAGTGCTGGGTGTAACACAATGTATATTACCCTCGGGTAGTGCTGGGTGTAACACAATGTATATTACCCTCGGGTAGTGCTGGGTGTAACACAATGTATATTACCCTCGGGTAGTGCTGGGTGTAACACACAATGTATATTACCCTCGGGTAGTGCTGGGTGTAACACACAATGTATATTACCCTCGGGTAGTGCTGGGTGTAACACACAATGTATATTACCCTCGGGTAGTGCTGGGTGTAACACACAATGTATATTACCCTCGGGTAGTGCTGGGTGTAACACACAATGTATATTACCCTCGGGTAGTGCTGGGTGTAACACACAATGTATATTACCCTCGGGTAGTGCTGGGTGTAACACACAATGTATATTACCCTCGGGTAGTGCTGGGTGTAACACACAATGTATATTACCCTCGGGTAGTGCTGGGTGTAACACACAATGTATATTACCCTCGGGTAGTGCTGGGGGTAACACACAATGTATATTACCCTCGGGTAGTGCTGGGTGTAACACACAATGTATATTACCCTCGGGTAGTGCTGGGTGTAACACACAATGTATATTACCCTCGGGTAGTGCTGGGTGTAACACACAATGTATATTACCCTCGGGTAGTGCTGGGTGTAACACACAATGTATATTACCCTCGGGTAGTGCTGGGGGTAACACACAATGTATATTACCCTCGGGTAGTGCTGGGTGTAACACACAATGTATATTACCCTCGGGTAGTGCTGGGTGTAACACAATGTATATTACCCTCGGGTAGTGCTGTGTGTAACACACAATGTATATTACCCTCGGGTAGTGCTGGGTGTAACACAATGTATATTACCCTCGGGTAGTGCCGAGCGTAACACAATGTATATTACCCTCGGGTAGCGCTGGGTGTAACATGCAATAGGCTCAGACCTTTTTGATATGACCTATGGTACATTTATGACCAGTCCTAGTAGCCGTGTTGCTGCGCTCTCTGGCAATGAAGGGGTTAAAGGCGACATGTACATTTGTGATCACAGTTTGTTAGGATGCTGCAATATAAAGTGTTTCCGACTATGACTTGCAGCGTTGTGTGAGCGATCTCTGAGTTTATTATATAGCAATTCTGAGTAACATCACACCTCTACCTGTTAAAGCTTCTACTTGGAGAACTGACACCTATCACAATATAAATATAGGAGCCTCTAATTATT
Organism: Ascaphus truei; assembly: GCF_040206685.1. Classification (NCBI taxonomy): domain Eukaryota; kingdom Metazoa; phylum Chordata; class Amphibia; order Anura; family Ascaphidae; genus Ascaphus; species Ascaphus truei. The sequence goes on from NC_134500.1 coordinate 829,451, forward strand.
ACACAACCAATAAAGAATCTGGAACACTCTGGGTTAAAGAATAGTGGGTGTCCCATATTACTAATGTGGAAGGGTTCATCTTTGTGTTGGTTCTATGTTAGCTTATTGTTATATTGTTAGCTTATTGTTATATTGTTACCTTATTGTTATATTGTTAGCTTATTGTTATATTGTTAGCTTATTGTTATATTGTTAGCTTATTGCTATGTTAGAGGATTATTTGGGGAGACTAAAAAGATGCTCTTTATTATTATATGGTGCAGGAGTTTTGCAGGTGCCTTAGGGCAGGGGTGCACAAACTTTCCCCGCTGCACCCCCCTGCCTGCTCTCCTCCCCTGCTGGCACCCCCTGCCTTCTCTCCCCCCTGCTCGGGACCCCTGCCTGCTCTCCCCCCCCCCTGCTCACGCCCCCCACCTGCTCCCCCCCCCTGCCTTAGGGAGTTATCTGAAAATTAAAAGATGCATTAAATAATTGTGATAGAATAAAAATGTCTAATTTCCCAATAATATAATCATTTTGATGATTACAGATTTTTCAGGAATTCAATTTAATTTATCTAAGAAGGCTGGAATCAGGCATTATTTTAGGATCTATTTTAAACCTCGAGCACAGAAATTTTACACCAAATCCAGTCCTATTTCTGAACCAGGAAATGGGACAAAAAAAATGATAATGGTAACTTTTCCTGGAATGTGAAGTGAACGATTCGCTTTTCCAACACAAGCATCTGGAAACCAAAATATGTTTTACTTGCTTTAAATGAAGCTGTTTCTTTACTTTCTGTGCTGCAGGTGGTGTAGGAAATGCTGTGTACTAACCCTTCCCTGTTATTCCCAAAGGCTTATACCTCACGCTGGCAGTGGGCTAGCCACGTATTGCAGGGAAAGGGTTTTACGTTTAAGCACCGCGCATATTCATTCCTTGGTATACATTAGAATAAAATGGCTCACCTGGGCATATCGGCCTGCACATATCACGCCGTTCCATCGCGGCACTGTAAGACATCCAGGATGACGCAGAAGGTAATTGTCAGCCCGTCCAATGAAGGTGTCCGGGTAGCCCGTCACTGAGCCATCCAGGTCATGAAAGATCGAGACTTTGTCACCATCATTGTCATTCAATCCAAACCACTGCCCCGGCCGACCAAAAAATACTTTAAGTCCAACCTGGGGAAAAAACACACATGGGTGTAAAGCGTAAACCTGCTTCCATTTAATGCACCCATCATTCAAGCTCGTCACTGGCAAAGTGGCTGGATACACATTGCCGGCAATAACAGTTATTAAAGCTTTTTTTTTTGACTGCGAAGTGGTTAATATTTGAGATAGAGAAATAGTTATCAGCTACAAGGATCCCAGCAGTGAGCAGCGTTCATCTGCTGAAAATGAATAGTGCAAGTTTCTCATCAGCATCAGTTCTGCAGATGTCGTTACTCAGCAGCTCCCACTGTCATCTGGGAAGCTACGCTCTCTGAGCCAGCGGAGAACAGGCGAGAAGATACAACATTGTGGTGAAATGGCTAATACGAGTGGTCTTGCGGCTAACCCTCGTTATTTTAGTAACTCACTTTACCTCCATGTGCCACATATACTGAACAATAACACAGGAAATGCCTCGTATTACTAAATTAGGAAGTACAGAACGTTATCTTCTTCATTACCAATGACAAAGTAGCACGTAAATATAGGTGCAACCAGTGTGAAGCACGAGAGGGATACGTTGCACCAGGAGGGATACGTTGCACCAGGGGGGATACGTTGCACCAGGGGGGATACGTTGCACCAGGGGGGATACGTTGCACCAGGGGGGACACGTTGCACCAGGGGGGATACGTTACACCAAGGGGGATAAGTTGCACCAAGGGGGGATATGTTGCACCAGGGGGGATACGTTGCACGAGGGGGGATACGTTGCACCAGGGGGGATACGTTGCACCAGGGGGGATACGTTGCACCAGGGGGGATATGTTGCACTAAAGGGGATACGTTGCACGAGAGGAATACGTTGGTCCTACTTGATATACTTTTGGGTTGTCTGATCCCCATATCCAGGATGAAGATGTAGAAGTAGGAGTAGGAGTTGGAGTAGGAGTAGGAGTAGGAGTTGGAGTTGGAGTAGGAGTAGGAGTAGGAGTAGGAGGAGAGAGTTTCTGCTGCAGAGAAGTCTTGTGAGAGTGACATTGCTTAGAAATGCAGAATATGTTACAGGTTAGCAGATATAAACTATTATCAAGAAGAAATGTAGTGACAATGTCACCGAGACATGGAAGACAATATCAAGGTGACACTGCAAAGGGAAGCACTGGAGCTGCTGTGTAACAGCTCTGCCATTCCTCGTTCAATCCTTCCTGCCAAAGTGCTTGTGTTCCCTGGAGAATACGCACTGTGTGTTGTGCGGGACTCGTGGCTTGTAGAGGAATTAGTGCACATCATGTTACACAATCCTCAGGATGATGTTCCAAGTTCTTATTAAATCACCTTGTTTGTTACATGTCTAATGTTGAGATAATAATTAGGACATAGTAGGAAACACAAGCAAACAGCTTCTATATATGGAAATGTACATCATGTTCACTTTGAGGAGAGTAATCTGGGAGCCGTTTCCTGTTGTGTTACACAAGAAATTGTACAAACAACAAACAGATATATTTTCTCTGTACAGCCACAATGACAGGGATGGTGCGCCATACTGATTGAGCCATGCTACTCTTTAAGGCACTTTCCCGCACCCATTGAAGTTACTGTACCATAAAGTGTCTTCTAGTGCAAGAAGGGGTTGTATAGAGTAGCACCAGTTAGTAAAAATGGGCCTAAATGTGTCTATTCTGTTAATATTGTGCAACATAATTATGTTTAAACAATCTCCCCGATCTCTTCCTTGACTAAAAACTTATTACACCCCGAGTGCCAGAGTGGCAGCTAAACATTGCTTTAATTGCATTAACCTCTACATTGCCAGGGAGCCGGGAAATAGGCCCTCAATGTCTGACAGGCCCTTGGTGATGTATAATACTGAAGCATCAGTTCAGCATCTTTTGCATTAGAGTGGTTAATGAAACTCCTATACAGCAGTTGAATACGGGATGAGCTAAATCGCTGCCTCTAATGGGCCTTTGCCTACAAATGTGAACAGCACCACCTTGATTCAGAGCACAGGGCAGACTGGGTGGGCTGAGTGGTTCTTATTCCATGTTGGTGTGTCTCTCTAACACAGCCCGGAGCAAGAGATCTCTGTTACTGGCACACATTCTCTGTTACTGAATCCGAAGTGTGCTGTGGCTTTTTCTGTGTATAACACAATTTGGAATAATTACATGGTGTGCTTCTCCTTATTTATTTCATTATTTAACAGCATTTGCTCTGTTTGGGCCAATGAGCTTACAGTCTAGTTTTGAGATCCAGGGCACAAAGAGATAAAGTTACGTTCCCATTGAGTCCTTGATTACAAGAGCTTGCAGTATAAAAGTGACATTTGTAAGACACAAAGATAAAGATATATGCCCAAGATCACACAGCAGTTTGAGCGTTCTACCAAACGTACTTTATGCATAGTTCAGTACCCAAGCCACCATAGCTAAAGGCACCTGCAAATTTAGACAGAATCCCTTCCCTGAGAGGGATATCCCTCTCCTCTGCACTGTATCTACTGGAAGTGGGAGGCAGTTGAAACAAAATAGATCATCACAAATCAAACTGCTAACAAGTTTTGTCCTGATTTCTTGGCACAAGACTGTCAAACAATGTACATTTTCAGAATTCATTTTCCACATCAAAAGGTTAGAGGGAGAGATTAGTGCGCGTCTGCGTGGGAAGCTTCATCCTACGGCAGCACTTTGTCCTGGTATTAGGGTCACTTAGTAAAGGTGGGGTTATGTGGACACAGCTTTCTCTCCATAAAGACTTTCTGTTTAAACAACTTTTTCAAGACATATATTTGCTCAGAATGCTGAACCTTAACCCTTTGAGAGCCAAGAGAATGAAAACCTTTTGGCAGAGGTGTGGTTAAGTCCTTTGGGGCCATATGGACTTGCAGTCCATTGTGCATGTTCTGTAAATTGCAGAAAAAGGGTTAATCCTAATTCTACTAAATCTTCTCTTTCTCTTGCAAGACTCAGCGGGTTCCGGCATTTCTGGGTGCAGCCCAGAGACTGGTTCAGACAATACCTCTGCTTTATGATGGATAATGAAAAGAGTATCAGTTCAGCTAAATACCACCTGGGACAGGGAGGTTGGGGCAACCTGCAGGACATGAAGTTACCAAAGGTTCATCTCCGAGAACTCAGCACGGGAAGGGGAGCCAAGGCAAACATACTGACAGACTGGAAGCAACGGCTGGAACACAACAATGACTCCGGCAGAACAAGCTTAGCTCTCTCTGTGCCAACATCTATCTTCATGTGAGCAACACATTCTGATGTATAGGTTAGTACTCTTTGCGTGGTGCAGATCAATGCCTTGCTGGCCTCTCTGGTAACAAAAGGGTTAGTGATGAAGTTAAAGCATCTGCTGCAAAAAAATCTCCCTCTATTGAAAACAAGAATGCTGCATTGTATAATGATGCCGAGTATTAAAAATACCAAAGCCCATTGCCTTTAATCCATTACTGCCATTAAAGCCTGCAAGACACAGAGAAATGGGCAGCTTATAGTGCAGCAAAGAAATGCCAAGCTTTTCTAATAGTTATTGAGCCCACGTTAAAAACTCTACATCTCCTAGTACTCTCCCAAATTCACTTACAGTCCTCTCCATCCTGATCTGGGACACATTGTTCTGAGGGGTGATCTGCCAGGAATTCTTCAGGAAGAAAGCAATAGCACTGGAAGGTCTGTCCACAGTGGGGAGGAATTTCATGAAAGTGCATTTTTTTAGCCTCACCGGCCCATCGTATATCTGGAAACCACGGATCGGAAACGTTCTATAAAGAAAATGACATTGTTATGTTGCACCAAGATCCTCTCCTCAGCTTTCAGTTAGTAGCCCATAATGTATTACTGGATAAACCCCAAATTAAATAATGACAATGAAGGGATTCGTTGGTTAATTCTTAGTTACTAAAAAGAAGACAAGAATTTAAAATCCTATCCGGAGTTTTAATTGACAACAGGGGGACTGAAGAAGGTAGACAATGGTTTATCTTGTTCCATTTATTACTATGAAGTCAGATTTATGTACAGTCGCTGCCGTTCAAAGGGCTAGCTAGTGGAGCAGAAGGGATCTGAATATCCAGTGACACAAACAAAAAGCGAACTATAAAAGAACTAAAACATTGCCCAAATATCCATTTACACCATTTACCAGTATTCCCAAGAACACTTTAAAAAAATGATTTAAAAAATACACATTTGTCTGATTCTCTTTGGGTGGCCATTAAACATATGAATGAGATCAGTTCACCTTGGTCAGGATACTGCACCTTTATTACACCTCCTACATATCTCCCAAGGAGGTCGGAGACGGTGATCACGGGCGAAGGATAAATGAATGATTGAGTAGCCTACTTGTTCCGTGGCAGTGATCGCTGCTCTCCTGATCCTCCACGTCCCCAGTAGCTGTTCTGTCCGCCACGTGATCCCACATTTTCACTCTCTCCTACGAAGATGGAATCTGTGATCTCTAAGCTTGAGCCTTCATCAGTGGGGAAAGTTCCATCACTGAAAATACACCAATAAGGAAAGCACGGAGAAAAGAAGGGTATCCGTAATGTGTTACTTTCTCTTATTTGTCTATATACGGGGTGCACATGGTGGGGGAACTGCAAGCTTTCTAAAGTCTCTTCTTCAGGACATGCTACAATAGAAATATTCGTTAGATTTATACAAGAAAAAGCAAGACATCTATGGCCCTTAGTCTGTAAAGAGCGGCTTTTGAAGTCAATGTTTTTTCTTCCATATGTTGGGCCAGATCTGCGCTACACGCACTTTACAGAATAAGGGCCATAGAATAATCACATACAGTATGTGCATCTGCAGCTGTGTAGTACAAACGGTGTGTGTCACACAACACAAGCTAGTAACACTAACCCCAGAAAATAGGATGATTGAAAGAAATCTCAATGCTGCAAACGAAATTTACACTTTACTACATTTCAAAATGCGAGATTTCTAGGAACTTTATTATGAGTTGTGAAGGGGACAGGTTTGGGGCTGTATATTACTGAGCAGGAAACATTTGGTTACTGAAGAAACATTGCAGAATCTGTATATATTTACTGATTCCTAGTCTGGAGTAAACCTCTCTCTGCTGTATGCTCACACCTGACTATTTCTGGAGAAGAGGAGAACAAAATCTTCCAGAAGTGGTGAGGTGACAGAACAGGAGGGTGGGGAGGGGAGGATAATGGAATGGAAGGGCAAAGGAAGGGGGGGATAAAGGGAGAGGGGGATAAAGGGAGAGGGGGATATAGGGAGAGGGGGATATAGGGAGAGGGGGATATAGGGAGAGGGGGATATAGGGAAAGGGGGAGGTAAGGAATAAATCATAATTTTCTTAAGAAAATACTGTAATAATTTGCAAAAACCAACTGACAGAAAAAAAGGCTCAATTTATAATCTGATGATAAATGACTACTTACCTGGCTAATGTAAGTCCAATCCCATTGTCTGAAAACCTGTAAAAGAAGGAATATAAAAAGACCATACCCAATACCATTAGGTTTATTAACCGATAACTGACAGATGTAGAAAGATTTTGGTCTTAAGCCTGTCCCTCCAACCACCATGTATATTTAGAAGGAAAAAAAATCAGCTTTGGAATCTGAGGTATGAAATATAAATGGTTAGCCCTGTGCATCAGAAAGCACAAAACAAGGTGATATAGTGAAGTGACTCCTCAGATCCAAGGGTTTCTGGTAATCACCGCTGTAACTTACCCCGAGTTACGGAAAGTGATGTCACCACCTCTGGCCCACGCTCCATGGTCATTGTTTTTAAAAGCTATGAGACCGTCAATGACAGCAGGTACCCGCGGCTTGGCTGGATCGGAGTCCTGGTGAGGGCGGAACCTGCAGGGAAAGCAGAGTTTAGCCATTTGTTTGTATAAAGAACCAGCAAAGTAACTACACTCTGCTCAGTGCAGCAATAACAGCACAATGGGTCCCGCTACAATGGGTTTAAAACCTAATGTGTAGATTCAGAGGCACAAAGAGCTAATATAATTCAGATCACAAGTCACGCAGTTACGTTTTTAGCGTCAACCTGAGATATTCCAGTTAATAGGCTAGTGCCTTAACCACAAGGTAACCATGACTAAGCCATTGATTTCTATGTAATGTTTTGTCTTTTTCTAACCAAATGTTGAGGGACCTACAATATATGTCTGGTACCACTAACATGGTGAGAATAAATCCAGATATTTCGTCCATAAATACGGGATGTGATTGTTACCTATATAGTCATTCTAAATGGACACCTCCCTCAGTCATCGCTTCATCCAGACAAGTAATGGTGTCCACTCATCATAAGGAGGCGCGGGGAAAACATGAGTTGCTTCTGTGCATAGATTTGTAACGATGTAACCAATGAAATATTGGGTACTCACCTGGCATTATCCACAGTCAGATACTCCCTTGGGTTCTCAGCATTTGCAACTGTTGTCTTAACTCCTTTTCCAATAAATAATCCAGCCTTAAAAATACAATAGGTTTGATATCATTAGGTGAAATTAACATTTTTGATGGGTGTACAGTATGGAAAATGAACAAGAGATTCACCAGAGATCTAAGATTAGGGCAGGATTTGGAAACCATAGGATTACCTTAAAATTAGAATGTACTCTGTTGTTGTAAAATACTCCCAGTGGAGTAAACTCTGATTGGCTCTCTGCATATTGTCCCTCAGAGAGACCAGAGGGTACTCGGTGGAATATGAACCAGATGCCAACATCCTAAAAAAAAAAAACAAGTATAGCCGATTGTCAGAAGAATTAGAGCAGAATTAGGAGCCCATGCATAGACGATACAATGTACCAAGAGACAATACTAGTCTAATGTTAAGAACCTACCAGACCACCAACAATTCTTCTCCAGATACTCTCCCAGTCCATTTCAACAAATGTTTGTTACTTTTTTACATGACTGACTCTCCCATACTGTAATTAATATGTATTTATTCCACATACTGTAGTATCAGAGCTATTGACAGGTCTTGTCCATTTCAAAATTCCTACCTTTCTCAGTTTTGTTTCCTCTCATATTCTGGGCCCATGTGAAGTATCAATATTAAAGGGTATGTTAAAATGATATAAAAAAAGTGACAGGTAAATCTACATCAACCTATGCTAGATTTAGACGACAGATACTTTATCATATATCTGTACTTACAGTATATTGATCCAGAGGAAGGCAAACAAAAACCCCAGTGACATATCATCTAATGATATCTCATAAGGGGGAAATAAATTCCTTCCCGACTCCAAGAATTGGCAGTCAGATTAATCCCTGGATCAACATCCTTCCCATGTTTACTTATTTGGTATATCCCTGTATACCTTTCCGTTCTATCTGAAAGTTCTCCTGTAACATAAATGTACTATCAGCATGCAGGTCCCATGGCACTGATGTAGTTAGAAAATAAACTCTCTTACCTGAGCTCCTGCTGCAGCATTTCCAATCAGGTTATTATTGGGGTTTGCTATCCAAAATGTACTGACAGCCCTTTAGGTAGCAAGAAAATACAATCAAGCCACAGAATAAAAAGAACTGCAGATTATTTAAGAAGGTGTGCAATAAGCAGGACTTTTACAGAACAGGAACAGTATTTCCAAGTAACAAATAAAGGGCATTTCAATGTAAAGAACAAGTCTACTCCTCGATGAGCAACACAAGAATCTCAAAATGCCACATCATTCATGAGGGAAAATAAAATGTTGGTAAAAAAACAGTGTGTACTTCTTTATTTGAAAGTGGCATCTAACCCCAAAGGTCAGTTCTTTGAAAGAAAGAGTATAAGTTTTGGAGCTAGATGCTTTTCCCCAAAGACTCACATGCAGTCAGTGCTGGGCACGGGGATATAATCCCCATACACATTGTCCCGGATAGCAAGGCACATGGCTTCACTGCGGTCTGTAGGCAGGATGGTCCCAGCCTTGGTCAACAGTCCGAGGTTGTGATAAAATGTATTCCTTTGTTCCACACCATCCTCAAGAAAGAAGCAGTGGCCCAAGGTGTCATAACCAATGGTATCTTTCACCTGAACATGAAGCAAAAAATTGGGATTATTTACTTTAGAGACCTCATTAAAATATGTAAAAAATCAAGATTTACCCCATGTGTATATGCTGTAATATGAACTCATAATGCATTTTAAAGTTCAGTCGGTATTTTAGTTGGTAATAAAGCTTTATCAATCAGATTTGAGTTGCTGTATGTGAAGCAGAAAGTAGGTCTGTGTGAATATTTTTCATCTCATACCAGAAGGCCATGAGTCCCATGAATAGCGACACATCTGGAGAAACAGTGATGGATGGCAAGATTATCGATGTATGTAGGGGGATTATATTCTCCTTCCTCATCCACAGCTCCCACCATGTGAAAATGCACTGGGTAACTACCCAACACTTGCTGCCCCATCTTCGTTAGTTCCACTCCTGACATGTGAACTGAAGCAAAATGACATTGAATCTGTGGGGGGGGGGGGGGAAATCATCTTATTTATAAAGCTGCTCGTACTTTTCTGAACATCACACACATCATTACTGACTAGCTGCTAAAATTATTGTTATTTGTCTACAAAAAGCATGATTGTTTTCATTTTTCCTGCAATCCTTTTTTCACACATTCTTTCAAACCCAATGATCTAATTTATCTGGGAGCAGTGTTTATCTTTTGATACATCTGAGGTGTTAAGTTTTGGGATCACAATTTGAGAATTCAAAGCAATTCTAAAAACAATACTTTTTTAAATCTTTGTTGGGAACCCCTCCCCCGATAATTATTTTGAAGAAATACAGTATCAGGGAAGATAGAGATTATATATAAATAATCTATGTACTCACCTTGATCTGGCCCCCAAAGGTGTCAAAATTGAAAAAGTGGCACTGGTTCTGTCCATAACATGAGTCTTCCATTTCCCCTTTGATAAGGATATTTCTTGTGAGAAGCCCGACTTCTGCTCTCATGTCAATTCCATCTACAACTTCCCCAATGTGCGTATATAAGGGGCTCCCTGGAAAAAAGAGTTTAGTTGACTACAGCAAGTATGAATATATAAATGGCATAAGAAAATAATCCCTATGAATAGTAGTTCCACAAAGTGTGTACTGTACATAATCAATAGTCCAGTTCAGATATCAAGTTCTAGGTGCTCCTCCAAGCACCGTGGTCCACAAATTCTTGGCCAAGACCGAGTGTCTATAGAATAAAAAAAAATGGAAGAGCATACCAAACGGCTGCTTTGGTGTATTCCCTGCAGGAAGCACCTGGAGGTAACGAGGTCCTTCGAAGACGTGAGTAGCACATTCTGCCCAGCGTACCAGCTGTCCAGATACAGAGAGGTACATGCTTACTATAAGCATTCAAATTGCGAGTGCATAGATTTATTATTTTAATCTTCTTCGTGAATAAAAAAGGGTAATACACCAAATCAGTTAATTTTTGGGTGCTTTTCAATTTTTCCTTTTTATAACATCTTAGTTTTTAATGATACCTAATTAAGTGCAGTTAACCTAAAATTTGCTAGTGAGGAGGAATGTTTTGGTTATTCTTCAAAGGGTCTACACTAACTACTGCTGATTATGCACCCCGCCAATATGACAAGATACCCCACTGGTATTCACTACGTGGCCTCCAACCACATGACCTGCAATTCCGTTTCTTGTGACCCTCAATAAAATGGTGGGTAAACCAAGTTGGGTGGATGACCCATTGTACATTAATATGTTGTAGAACAGGTCATGAAAAAGGAGTTCAGAAGTCTCACCTTGTGGCACGTTGTTACTGCTGATTTAGGATGTAGCGGTGATTACATCATCACAGTGTTGCATAATGACACTGCCAAAAACATGTCTTATATCCTAATTAACTTTTCCAAGTGGAAAAGTGGTAAATTATTTTACATAATAAATGCTATGAGGAAAAAGTCAGAATGGCAGAACAGAAAATGATGATTTAAGTAAGAATGTGAAACATAAGTCCTAATACAGGGTATGATGAAGAATTATAATAATGGGGATTACAGAATGTTTCTTACCATCAATTTTGACTTGATTACTTTTACATTCAGGGCACTGAAGCAGGTTGAATTCTTCAGCTTGGTGCATTGAGTAATCGGTACTAGCAATAACTATTCTGTTACTAGGCAACCAACTTGTAACGTCATCCACTAATGTAAGGATGATACCCTTGCACACTTCCACTCTGAAGCCACTCCGTGGAACTCCTGAAGGGCAAGACAATAAATGTGATGTTCCACGTCTTTACAAGCAGATATTAGTAATAAGCCATTTCACAAAACATTTCATACTTGGGGGTAAAACAATAACAAAATATATGTTTTTATATTTCCTGAAATAATAATAATAATGATTATTCTTATTATTAGTATGGTACAATTCTTCATGAGGTGGCATTTGCCATCATTAGCCTTCACCACCTAATAACAGTAATTCACTAGAATGGCCAATAATCGCTTGCATTGGCTTCTACCTTCAACGAGTAATCCAGTAATATTGCTTTAGAACTGGTGTTAAAACATTTCAGAGTTAATACATATAGGGTCGTATGTGCTAGGCAGTATTAAACTGTACAGACCTTACATTCCATTCAGTAGGATATTTATTTATAAAATGTTTTACCAGGAAGTAATACATTGAGAGTTATCTCTCGTTTTCAGGTATGTCCTGGGCACAGAGTTAAGATGACAAGTAATACATGGTTACAAATACATAGTTACATAAGTGAACAGGGTATACATTATATATACATACATTGCATGCACAGCTAGAGATAATATATATTATAGGCATATGTAACAGTTACAGACCAGATTAAAATGTGAGACAGCTTTAGTTTTGTAAAAACTTAAACTGGTGGTGGCTGCGAGAGTAGGTTGTTCCAGTTTTGGGGTGCACGGTAAGAGGAGGAGGAGCGGCCGGATACTTTGCTGAACCTTGGGACCATGAACAGTCTTTTGGAGTTAGATCTCAGATGATAAGTGTTGCATGTGGTAGGGGTGAGAAGCTTTTTCAGATACAGTAGATGGGTAGCTTGCCCAGAAAGTATTTGAAGGCAAGACAGGAAAGATGAACTTTGCTCCTAGACTCAAGTGATGACCAATCTAGATCTTTGAGCATTTCGCAGTGATGTGTGCTGTAGTTGCATTGGAGAACAAAATGGCATATTGAATTGTAGTGTATCAAGTTTGCTAAGGTGGGTTTGTGGTGCCATGCCATATACTATCTCCCCATAGTCGATAATTGGCATTAGCATCTGCTGTGCGATACGCTTTGAATTTTCCTCTCCAAGTCATTTTGAAACAACATGAAGAACAAAATTAATTTAGGACACATGATTCAAGTTTACTAAACAGTCAATCAAACCCATAGTACCATTAAAAAAAAATACCCTAATCTGTTTCTATGTTATTGTTCTACAAGGAGTAGAGACACAGCATTTTGGAATGAATTAATACAATGACTCTGTACCTTTAATCCAGCCACTGTAGGCAGTAACTGTAAAATGCTGTCCTCCATATGTCTGGAATTGTTGTGTTGCTGTTGCCAAGTCAGTAGTCCCATTGACCTCATACTGTTTTCTATCCTCTGTCACTTTAAAGGGACCTTCCCCTAGAACTCCAACTAAAGTCCAGGGCTGCCTGGAAAACATCAGAGACTGAGCTTCAAAGCTACTGGGTATAATAAAACAGACAGGACAATACTAGTGGTCATTAAGCACTGACAGGACATCAGGACCAATCAAGCAATTACTGTCCAAGATCTGAACTGTTTTACACAAGAACAACAAACGTTATGTAGACTGAGCATGTCACATCTACAGATTATTATGTGTAGAGCAGAGAGATAAGGGGATTCCTGCATATTTCCTATTCATTGAACCCAGCAGTTCAACTAGTGTAAAGTAAATATTTGCACCAAAATACAGTAGAATATAACTGGGCTATCATGGAATGTAAATTGCATGTGAGGGGAGTGTGAAAATACTTCTGCAAGTATTATCTAGACTAGACTGCACCACTGGTTTTATACTGTTACATATTCTGCTGCTATGTCGCATTCCTGGCATAACTCTCATATTTCAGTCACGGAAATTAAGTCCAGGTAACAGTACGCCCCCCCCACCCCCTCTCCCTCTGGTCCTGATATCTTATCAGTAACCCAGGAGCTGTCCATGGTACTCGGGGAGTGCTGCTCCTGCATGCAGGGTCTGTGCTATCATACACTACAAATGCGACGCTGTTTGGTGTTCGGAGAGGAGCGATATGTAAAAGTAATACTGTACCAAACTTCCTCACTTTTAGGCCCACCATTTCCTGTAACAGTCATAATATACTATATACCACTGCATATACTATATGTTCCGCATACGTATCTGTGCTCACCAGGTGGCAATGCTGATTCAAGCCTTACCCGCAACTTCCATGGGACCTCACAACTGTGTCTATAAATCATTATTTGGGGGCCTGAGATAACTTTCTAATAATTATATAAAGAAACGGGAATGTTAATAATGTATTCACTAATCAAGTCACCCAGTATCAATACCAATTGTTATACTAATTCCTACATATCTATACAGCAGACATTAAAGGGATTGATATAAACACCAGGATTTATTTTAGAGACCCAGTGGTGAATACACCTACTGTATAGTCAGTTGTTGAATTGTTATCTATTAGTAATGTAGCATTTTATTTGTATTACAAAAGTCCCATCTTGGTTAACCTGTGGGAAAGAAGGACGCTGTTAATGGTCAGTGCCAGCTGATTGTTACCTGTAACCCAGGTGAAGGATGTATCTGCTGCTCAGCGCTTCTCTTAGGAATCTCCTTGTGTCTGGAGTTAAACTCTTGGCTGCTGAATCTCCCACAGCTGCAGCCACCACCTTGCCGGGGCTCTGCTTGGACAGAAAGTCCTCCAGCCGTTTCCCTTCTTCCAAAAACATGTGAGTATCAAAGCGATCAGCAGCCAGCACCTGACCGGTCTCTGCATCAATGATCCTGATGTTAATCCCTCTGCTGCCCCAGTGCTTCTCCCACTTGTAAGATCCATGTGGGAGCCCCCCCGGACGCAATGTTGCATCCAACAGGGTCCAGGACAAGGGTCTCCTTCCATGTAATTCCAAAATCCCTCCCCTGTCTACTCCTATGAACTTTCTCCCAAAGTCCTCTACGTCTTCCCCCTCTGTGGATGTCCCATAGAGTGAGATGGTAGCGCTGGAGTTATAAGGACATTGTTCTGAGCCAATGTGCAGAGAGCCCCCGTTTCTAATAAGGATATACTGAGTCCTCAGTGTAAGGGATACTTGGTCATCTGCAAAGACTAATGTTCCTGAAACAGAAGGACAAAGATACTTAGGTGTTTAGGAAATGGTAAAGCTTGGATTGGATCCATCATTCTCTATTCTGTGGGTATTTCAAGTATTTTTTTAAAGGACTTCACATTAAGATCAAATGGCGAACCCTTTATTTGTGTCTCCTATTAAGTGCCCCCCAACCCCCCTCCCCTTATACTCTTTCGTTTTCCTGCATCCCTTAGTATTTGTACTAAGTATTGTTGGTACATTATTGAAGCAGAATAAGCTGGTTGCAGATTCGGATACCTTGAATCACCCTGACTTTTTTGTGCATTTTGGAATCTCTTCTCCAAAAAGCTGATCGTCTTTATTTAACCCTTTGAGTGTCAGAAGAGCTTGTATCTCTGACACGAAAATGGTTAATGCTCTGCCTATGAAATACATATTTAGAGATAACATATATCTGTTATAAGGGAAGCCAGTACCTTCAATTCCTAAAAAGGAAACAAGCACTTTATAGCACCAACTATTTACACCACAAAGATCATTGTCCACTCATCTCATGGTCATAGTTTTACCTCCGTCCTGAATGAGCAGGGAGTGGAAAGTGGCTGAGGATTCAAGCCTCAGGGCAACCCCACGTCCTATAACAGCTGCCCTCCTTCCATCATGCCCCGGGCGCCAGGGGATCAGATAAGACTTCTTATCAGGACACCTGTCTATAACACAGACCTGACACATTGCTCACACAACACGATAACACATACATGTTACATACATACACATACATGCATACAGTACACATTGCGCAGAAAATATAGAGATAGGTGTTAGGAAAGGACGCGATGGCTCAGGCTTTGCATAAACACACTGACATGAAACACACAGGTATAGCTCAGCTGGGAGGATGGAGGAGGAGGATGGAGGATGGAGGATGGAGGAAGGAGGGAGGAGGGAGGAGGGAGGAGGAAGGAGGATTGCAGCTAGCAGAAATGGGAGGAAAATACCGACCGGACAGGGACCGGGGCCAGAGTGAGAGGATTTGGACGGATTACCCACCTGTTGCCTCTGCTTCGCTTCCCTGTGCTTGTAGCTATTTCCCTGAGTAGCTTCAGTCACCCAGGAAGCTCCGATCCAAACACCAGAACTGAACTAACCAAAGAGATGAGTGATTTGTGCAAATATAACAGTGGGGGGATGGAGGGGACCAGAGGCGGTTGAGATAAAATAGTCAAACCTAACCCAGTCTGTTTTAAACCTGCACCTGTTTGTATTCCCATCTGCCACATTCCCATCACTTGGGAATTCTTGGTGTACAATACAATCACATATAGACAGGGTTGCAGACCTGTCTAAGACATTCAAATGAATATACAGGAATATTTACAGTATATATATATATATATATATATATATATATATATATATACACACACACACACACGCACACACATATATATACACATACATGTACATGTACATATATATACACATACATACACACACACACCTGCACACTTCATATTAACACACCGTATAAATCACCAACAAGAGCCCGGCGGAATTAACCTGTACCTTGCTTCATAGAAATGCATCAACACAACGAAAAACCAACATGCCCAGAGGACCTGAAGCAACCCAACAAAAGAGACGTAATGTTGTTGTCTCATGTGCTCCCAATGTCAGCACATTGCACGGCGGTGACACTGTGGCACAGAGACACAGGTACATTCTCATCATCTGTATACAGACACATTGCACGGCGGTGACACTGTGGCACAGAGACAGATACATTATCAGTATACAGACACATTGCACAGGAGTGACACTGTGGCACAGAGACAGATACATTATCAGTATACAGACACATTGCACGGCGGTGACACTGTGGCACAGAGACAGATACATTATCTGTATACAGACACATTGCACAGGAGTGACACTGTGGCACAGAGACAGATACATTATCAGTATACAGACACATTGCACGGCGGTGACACTGTGGCACAGAGACAGATACATTATCTGTATACAGACACATTGCACAGGAGTGACACTGTGGCACAGAGACAGATACATTATCAGTATACAGACACATTGCACGGCGGTGACACTGTGGCACAGAGACATTCTCATCATCTGTATACAGACACATTGCAGCGATGTGACAGCACCAGGTGAATTGGCATCCCTGTGCCAAACAATCTCTCACCTGTTTACCTGAGAGTCCTTCAAACTAGATCCAAGGAGGAAACTCACAGGAGATGCTGGAGACTGGACCCGGGTCTGGGAGACCCCCCTGCCCGCTGCTCACTGCGATCCTGCGCTGCAGACAGTGAGACTGTGGAAGTTGCGTTTTATCTCTGGTCCCTAGCACTGTCTGCGCTGCTCTGGAGTCAGTTCTTCAACTCTTTCTTATATATAGTCTCCTTCTCTCTGCTCTCCTCCCTCTGTGTCTGGTGCTCCCTCCTTTCTTCTGTCTGTCTCCCACCCTCCTCTTATGTTTTAATCTTCCCCTCCTTCTCATTTTTTTCTCCCCCCTCCCTGTCCTTTCTTCTCTCCCTCTCTCTCCTGTCCCCCTCACTCCCCCTCTCCCCACACACTCCTTTCTCGCTCTCTCGCCGGTAACCTCAGGCTCTATGTACAGCAGCCAAGTATCTACCCACGCCCACTCGTGACGCCAGCACATGCTGCACATACCAGTATTAAAGGAATCCCCGAATCTCCAATCCACTGGAGTTCTAGTTTTTAGCGTTTACATTTGCGCTCTGCCTCAGGGGATGTTTGCGCAATCTGTAAGGGATGGGTGTGAAATCCTAATCTCAAATGCAAAATGGGAGTTTGCCAGTGTGCCACACTCCGTGTAATCCCGTGGGGTAGGGATAACTCACACGTGCACAGGTGAGTGACAGGTGACCCCGGGAACCTGCTCTGATCAGAGGTGTGAGACCCACTGATCTGGGTGGGATCCTGCAGGCTAAGTATTTATAACAGACAAAAGACTCCGTGGCAAATGATATGGGTGAATTAAAAATGGCGACACAGCGTCTAAAGAGATCTTTAGAAATGTCCAGGAAAGTGTCATCCCTGTAGGTAATGGATGTCCTGACAAGCCCCCCCCCCCCCCCAACTGGAGATCAACATAGTTATATAAACCAATCAATAACCGTCAGATCAGATGTCCCCTTTCCCCGGATCCCTCGTCCAATCCGAGTCCTACTGGATCTCTCCCTGGTCCAGACTACTCCACTAATTCTCCTAACGCCCCATGCACCGGCCACACGCTGACAGCCCCATTCCTGCACACACCTCCTGCCTGGCTGTTTCCTCACATCAATGATGGGGCCATTTGCTTTGTAATAAGTGCCCACGTGCTCAGTTTAATAGACACATGTAAGATTGTGAAAACATTACTAAATATCCTGGGATGAGTTTCCTCCAACTCCTCGCACAGCCTGTGGTTTGTGGTTAAAAGCAATGTAAAAAAGAGGGGGGGGGGAGGGATCATTACAACGTTGTAAACGAAATGAGGTCATCTTTAAACCCTTATAAAGTTGCATCCATTAAAATAAATTGCACTGTTCGAATTCCAAGAGCCAATCAGGAAGTCATTGTATCGATATGTGGCATGTGCTGTACCTTGGCCATTCCTATTGGGGAGGTGATCACCAAACAGGTGGCTGTCTACAATATATCAGAGTATCTTTACTATTGGGTCATTTGCTAAATGTAAGAAACCATTTGTAACTAGTTTGACATATGTAGACCAGGTGTGGTGAAACATTAAGCAAGAAAACATTGACACACATATTATTATGATATGATCATTAAGTAACGCTTACTTCAACTCCTCCTATTGTTCCATAAAGACACACAACATACTATTATTTTCCATACCTTGAAATATTCAAGTTTAGAGAAAATAAACACACTATTTAGAGGCATAATAATCCCTCATGGACTCTAAAACCACAACCATTGGAAGCATGGGGGTTTTCATATCTAACTCATCCTAATATTCTGGGGCTAGTGAATATAAATCCTTGTTCTCCCAAAAAGTTACTATTAAGTGATTCCACCCCTGCTTAGAAAGCAATATCCCTCAGCTGACACCTTGCTAACAAGATATGTTCCAAATTCCAAATCTATTGGAGACTATGCCAATCTAGTTATAAATCAGTGGTGTTCAAACGCAATCCTCGAGATGCCCCTATTGGCCAGGTATGAAGGGTATCCCTGCTTCAGCACATGTGGCTCAATCACAACGACGGAGCTACTGATTGAGCAACCTGTACTGAAGCCGGGATAGCCTTAGTACATAGCCTGTTGGGGGTTCTTGAGGCTCTAGTTTGAGTACCCCTCAGCTATGTATAAATCAGAAAAACATATCACTTCACAATAAGGCTGAAGAATACATTCCTAACTGCAAGAGTGCAGCCTGGCAGCAAAAGGAAGTCCCTCCTCTCCGAAATGCGGCTCTACCACCCACCTCCATGTCCTGTCCAGCAAAGTATGTACAACACAATACAGCACATACAACACAATACAGCACACCTGATCTCCATGTCCTGTCCAGCAAAGTATGTACAACACAATACAGTATATACAACACAATACAGCACATACAACACATACAGCACACAAATCTCCATGTCCTGTCCATCAAAGTATGTACAACACAACACATACAGCACACCTGATCTCCATGAACACAATGAGCATTAAATGTGCAATTCGTGTCACTCTACTGTGAAAACAAGCATACATTTTGTGTGTAAAAGATCATGCTTATTTTAATATTCGGGTATTTTTGGGGTAGATCTTATAAATGACCCCATTCCTCCCATAACCAACGGATTATTTATTCAATGCCAATCTGTTTATTATTTCCACTTGCGATTAAAAGCATTTTTAAACTTGTTTATAGAACCACATAGTTCAAAAAAGATATGTGATTCAAAGTCTCCAGGTAGCAGAGCCCCATATCCAGCCACAGGCAGCAATAAGCAACATAGCAGTGATAGCAGCGGCAGCCACTGTTCTGTGCCAAGTGTGTTATATTCAATCACAATTACACAGTCACAATAAACACAATCAAAGAATCCCAAACGTAAGGTCCCACAGAAATGTAAAGTACAGGGCAGGCAAATTCGCCTAGAGGAACCCCCAACATTTAGGGTTTATTCCTGACCCCCTTAAGAAAGGACACCAGCCATAAAAGGCCTATATTTTACATTTTTGTGGATTTGTACATTTGTAATTATGTGATAGTGTTCGTTTGATTTGACACAATTTCCTTCTGCTTGGTTAAAAACAGTATATCTTGGTTGTGCAGCATTTCCTGTTTATTGGACAAATATTGCCTCAATTCTATACGTATTGATTCCTAAATCGTTTTTAAGGAGCACAAAATGGATAGCCCAGCTAAAAACACAACTGTGCATTACACATATATACACCTTGCAGCCTCAAACACTTTGAATGGGGTTATATTTTGCTTATGCTGCAGGGCACTGCATGGGTTAAAAGCAATGTACCTGCAATTCCTTTTTAGTGGTTGGAAATCCCAGTCATGCTGGGGGTCTGTGCCTTGTCCCAGTCATGCTGGGGGTCTGTGCCTTGTCCCAGTCATGCTGAGGGTCTGTGCCGTGTCCCAGTCATGCTGAGGGTCTGTGCCTTGTCCCAGTCATGCTGAGGGTCTGTGCCGTGTCCCAGTCATGCTGAGGGTCTGTGCCTTGTCCCAGTCATGCTGGGGGTCTGTGCCGTGTCCCAGTCATGCTGGGGGTCTGTGCCGTGTCCCAGTCATGCTGGGGGTCTGTGCCGTGTCCCAGTCATGCTGGGGGTCTGTGCCGTGTCCCAGTCATGCTGGGGGGCTGTGCCTTGTCCCAGTCATGCTGGGGGTCTGTGCCTTGTCCCAGTCATGCTGGGGGGCTGTGCCTTGTCCCAGTCATGCTGGGGGGCTGTGCCTTGTCCCAGTCATGCTGGGGGGCTGTGCCGTGTCCCAGTCATGCTGGGGGTCTGTGCCTTGTCCCAGTCATGCTGGGGGTCTGTGCCTTGTCCCAGTCATGCTGGGGGTCTGTGCCTTGTCCCAGTCATGCTGGGGGTCTGTGCCGTGTCCCGGTCATGCTGGGGGTCTGTGCCGTGTCCCAGTCATGCTGGGGGTCTGTGCCGTGTCCCAGTCATGCTGGGGGTCTGTGCCTTGTCCCAGTCATGCTGGGGGTCTGTGCCTTGTCCCAGTCATGCTGGGGGTCTGTGCCTTGTCCCAGTCATGCTGGGGGTCTGTGCCGTGTCCCGGTCATGCTGGGGGTCTGTGCCGTGTCCCAGTCATGCTGGGGGTCTGTGCCGTGTCCCGGTCATGCTGGGGGTCTGTGCCGTGTCCCAGTCATGCTGGGGGTCTGTGCCTTGTCCCAGTCATGCTGGGGGTCTGTGCCTTGTCCCAGTCATGCTGGGGGGCTGTGCCTTGTCCCGGTCATGCTGGGGGTCTGTGCCGTGTCCCAGTCATGCTGGGGGTCTGTGCCTTGTCCCGGTCATGCTGAGGGTCTGTGCCTTGTCCCAGTCATGCTGAGGGTCTGTGCCTTGTCCCAGTCATGCTGGGGGTCTGTGCCTTGTCCCAGTCATGCTGGGGGGCTGTGCCGTGTCCCAGTCATGCTGGGGGTCTGTGCCTTGTCCCAGTCATGCTGAGGGTCTGTGCCTTGTCCCAGTCATGCTGGGGGTCTGTGCCTTGTCCCAGTCATGCTGGGGGGCTGTGCCTTGTCCCAGTCATGCTGGGGGGCTGTGCCTTGTCCCAGTCATGCTGGGGGGCTGTGCCTTGTCCCAGTCATGCTGGGGGGGCCGTGCCGTGTCCCAGTCATGCTGGGGGGCTGTGCCTTGTCCCAGTCATGCTGGGGGGCTGTGCCTTGTCCCAGTCATGCTGGGGGGGCTGCGTCTTGTCCCAGTCATGCTGAGGGTCTGTGCCTTGTCCCAGTCATGCTGAGGGTCTGTGCCTTGTCCCAGTCATGCTGAGGGTCTGTGCCTTGTCCCAGTCATGCTGGGGGGCTGTGCCTTGTCCCAGTCATGCTGGGGGGCTGTGCCTTGTCCCAGTCATGCTGGGGGCTGTGCCTTGTCCCAGTCATGCTGAGGGTCTGTGCCTTGTCCCAGTCATGCTGGGGGGGCTGTGCCTTGTCCCAGTCATGCTGGGGATCTGTGCCTTGTCCCAGTCATGCTGAGGGTCTGTGCCGTGTCCCAGTCATGCTGGGGGTCTGTGCCTTGTCCCAGTCATGCTGAGGGTCTGTGCCGTGTCCCAGTCATGCTGGGGGTCTGTGCCTTGTCCCAGTCATGCTGGGGGGCTGTGCCTTGTCCCAGTCATGCTGGGGGTCTGTGCCTTGTCCCAGTCATGCTGGGTGGTCTGTGCCTTGTCCCAGTCATGCTGGGGGTCTGTGCCTTGTCCCAGTCATGCTGGGGGGCTGTGCCTTGTCCCAGTCATGCTGAGGGTCTGTGCCGTGTCCCAGTCATGCTGGGGGTCTGTGCCTTGTCCCAGTCATGCTGGGGGTCTGTGCCTTGTCCCAGTCATGCTGGGGGGCTGTGCCTTGTCCCAGTCATGCTGGGGGTCTGTGCCGTGTCCCAGTCATGCTGGGGGGCTGTGCCTTGTCCCAGTCATGCTGGGGGGCTGTGCCGTGTTCCAGTCATGCTGGGGGGCTGTGCCTTGTCCCAGTCATGCTGGGGGTCTGTGCCTTGTCCCAGTCATGCTGGGGGGCTGTGCCTTGTCCCAGTCATGCTGGGGGGCTGTGCCTTGTCCCAGTCATGCTGGGGGGCCGTGCCTTGTCCCAGTCATGCTGGGGGGGCTGTGCCTTGTCCCAGTCATGCTGGGGGTCTGTGCCGTGTCCCAGTCATGCTGGGGGGCTGTGCCTTGTCCCAGTCATGCTGGGGGTCTGTGCCTTGTCCCAGTCATGCTGGGGGTCTGTGCCTTGTCCCAGTCATGCTGGGGGTCTGTGCCTTGTCCCAGTCATGCTGGGGGTCTGTGCCGTGTCCCAGTCATGCTGGGGGTCTGTGCCCTGTCCCAGTCATGCTGGGGGTCTGTGCCGTGTCCCAGTCATGCTGAGGGTCTGTGCCTTGTCCCAGTCATGCTGAGGGGCTGTGCCTTGTCCCAGTCATGCTGGGGGTCTGTGCCTTGTCCCAGTCATTCTTGGGGTCTGTGCCTTGTCCCAGTCATGCTGGGGGTCTGTGCCTTGTCCCAGTCATTCTGGGGGTCTGTGCCTTGTCCCAGTCATGCTGGGGGTCTGTCCCTTGTCCCTGTCATGCTGGGGGTCTGTGCCTTGTCCCAGTCATGCTGGGGGTCTGTGCCTTGTCCCAGTCATGCTGGGGGTCTGTGCCTTGTCCCAGTCATGCTGGGGGGGCCGTGCATTGTCCCAGTCATGCTGGGGGTCTGTGCCTTGTCCCAGTCATGCTGGGGGGCTGTGCCTTGTCCCAGTCATGCTGGGGGGGCCGTGCCGTGTCCCAGTCATGCTGGGGGGCTGTGCCTTGTCCCAGTCATGCTGGGGGGCTGTGCCTTGTCCCTGTCATGCTGGGGGTCTGTGCCTTGTCCCAGTCATGCTGAGGGTCTGTGCCTTGTCCCAGTCATGCTGGGGGGCTGTGCCTTGTCCCAGTCATGCTGGGGGTCTGTGCCTTGTCCCAGTCATGCTGGGGGTCTGTGCCTTGTCCCAGTCATGCTGGGGGTCTGTGCCGTGTCCCAGTCATGCTGGGGGGCTGCGTCTTGTCCCAGTCATGCTGGGGGTCTGTGCCTTGTCCCAGTCATGCTGGGGGGGCCGTGCCGTGTCCCAGTCATGCTGGGGGGCTTTGCCTTGTCCCAGTCATGCTGGGGGGCTGTGCCTTGTCCCAGTCATGCTGGGGGGCTGTGCCTTGTCCCAGTCATGCTGAGGGTCTGTGCCTTGTCCCAGTCATGCTGGGGGGCTGTGCCTTGTCCCAGTCATGCTGGGGGGCTGTGCCTTGTCCCAGTCATGCTGGGGGTCTGTGCCTTGTCCCAGTCATGCTGAGGGTCTGTGCCTTGTCCCAGTCATGCTGGGGGTCTGTGCCTTGTCCCAGTCATGCTGAGGGTCTGTGCCTTGTCCCAGTCATGCTGAGGGTCTGTGCCTTGTCCCAGTCATGCTGGGGGTCTGTGCCTTGTCCCAGTCATGCTGAGGGTCTGTGCCTTGTCCCAGTCATGCTGAGGGTCTGTGCCTTGTCCCAGTCATGCTGAGGGTCTGTGCCTTGTCCCAGTCATGCTGAGGGTCTGTGCCTTGTCCCAGTCATGCTGGGGGGCCGTGCCTTGTCCCAGTCATGCTGGGGGTCTGTGCCTTGTCCCAGTCATGCTGGGGGTCTGTGCCTTGTCTCAGTCATTCTGGGGGTCTGTGCCTTGTCCCAGTCATGCTGGGGGGCCGTGCCTTGTCCCAGTCATGCTGGGGGTCTGTGCCTTGTCCCAGTCATGCTGGGGGTCTGTGCCTTGTCCCAGTCATGCTGGGGGTCTGTGCCTTGTCCCAGTCATGCTGGGGGTCTGTGCCGTGTCCCAGTCATGCTGAGGGTCTGTGCCTTGTCCCAGTCATTCTGGGGGTCTGTGCCTTGTCCCAGTCATGCTGGGGGGCTGTGCCTTGTCCCAGTCATGCTGGGGGTCTGTGCCTTGTCCCAGTCATGCTGAGGGGCTGTGCCTTGTCCCAGTCATGCTGGGGTCTGTGCCTTGTCCCAGTCATGCTGGGGGTCTGTGCCTTGTCCCAGTCATGCTGGGGGGCTGTGCCTTGTCCCAGTCATGCTGGGGGTCTGTGCCTTGTCCCAGTCATGCTGGGGGGCTGTGCCTTGTCCCAGTCATGCTGGGGGTCTGTGCCTTGTCCCAGTCATGCTGGGGGTCTGTGCCTTGTCCCAGTCATGCTGGGGGTCCGTGCCTTGTCCCAGTCATGCTGGGGGTCTGTGCCTTGTCCCAGTCATGCTGGGGGTCTGTGCCTTGTCCCAGTCATGCTGGGGGGCTGTGCCTTGTCCCAGTCATGCTGGGGGTCCGTGCCTTGTCCCAGTCATGCTGAGGGTCTGTGCCTTGTCCCAGTTGCTGGGGGGCTGTGCCTTGTCCCAGTCATGCTGGGGGTCCGTGCCTTGTCCCAGTCATGCTGAGGGTCTGTGCTTTGTCCCAGTTGCTGGGGGGCTGTGCCTTGTCCCAGTCATGCTGGGGGTCTGTGGCTTGTCCCAGTCATGCTGGGGGGCTGTGCCGTGTCCCAGTCATGCTGGGGGTCTGTGCCTTGTCCCAGTCATGCTGAGGGTCTGTGCCTTGTCCCAGTTGCTGGGGGGCTGTGCCTTGTCCCAGTCATGCTGGGGGGCTGTGCCTTGTCCCAGTCATGCTGGGGGTCTGTGCCTTGTCCCAGTCATGCTGGGGGGCTGTGCCTTGTCCCAGTCATGCTGGGGGGCTGTGCCTTGTCCCAGTCATGCTGGGGGTCTGTGCCTTGTCCCAGTCATGCTGGGGGGCTGTGCCTTGTCCCAGTCATGCTGGGGGTCTGTGCCTTGTCCCAGTCATGCTGGGGGGCTGTGCCTTGTCCCAGTCATGCTGGGGGTCTGTGGCTTGTCCCAGTCATGCTGGGGGGCTGTGCCTTGTCCCAGTCATGCTGGGGGCTGTGCCTTGTCCCAGTCATGCTGGGGGGCTGTGGCTTGTCCCAGTCATGCTGGGGGGCTGTGCCTTGTCCCAGTCATGCTGGGGGGCTGTGCCTTGTCCCAGTCATGCTGGGGGTCTGTGGCTTGTCCCAGTCATGCTGGGGGGCTGTGCCTTGTCCCTGTCATGCTGGGGGGCTGTGCCTTGTCCCAGTCATGCTGGGGGGCTGTGCCTTGTCCCAGTCATGCTGGGGGGCTGTGCCTTGTCCCAGTCATGCTGGGGGTCTGTGCCTTGTCCCAGTCATGCTGGGGGGCTGTGCCTTGTCCCTGTCATGCTGGGGGGCTGTGCCTTGTCCCTGTCATGCTGGGGGGCTGTGCCGTGTCCCAGTCATGCTGGGGGGCTGTGCCTTGTCCCAGTCATGCTGGGGGTCTGTGCCTTGTCCCAGTCATGCTGGGGGGCTGTGCCTTGTCCCAGTCATGCTGAGGGGCTGTGCCTTGTCCCAGTCATGCTGGGGTCTGTGCCTTGTCCCAGTCATGCTGGGGGTCTGTGCCTTGTCCCAGTCATGCTGGGGGGCTGTGCCTTGTCCCAGTCATGCTGGGGGTCTGTGCCTTGTCCCAGTCATGCTGGGGGGCTGTGCCTTGTCCCTGTCATGCTGGGGGGCTGTGCCTTGTCCCTGTCATGCTGGGGGGCTGTGCCGTGTCCCAGTCATGCTGGGGGGCTGTGCCTTGTCCCAGTCATGCTGGGGGTCTGTGGCTTGTCCCAGTCATGCTGGGGGGCTGTGCCTTGTCCCTGTCATGCTGGGGGGCTGTGCCTTGTCCCAGTCATGCTGGGGGGCTGTGCCTTGTCCCAGTCATGCTGGGGGGCTGTGCCTTGTCCCAGTCATGCTGAGGGGCTGTGCCTTGTCCCAGTCATGCTGGGGTCTGTGCCTTGTCCCAGTCATGCTGGGGGTCTGTGCCTTGTCCCAGTCATGCTGGGGGGCTGTGCCTTGTCCCAGTCATGCTGGGGGTCTGTGCCTTGTCCCAGTCATGCTGGGGGGCTGTGCCTTGTCCCTGTCATGCTGGGGGGCTGTGCCGTGTCCCAGTCATGCTGGGGGGCTGTGCCGTGTCCCAGTCATGCTGGGGGACTGTGCCTTGTCCCAGGCACAGATTTCAGCAGGGCACAGGGTCCCTGAGGTATTAGGCCATATCGTTCCTGGCAGCCTCCCTTTATTGCATCTGTTTCCCTCTTACTGAACACGAAGATCAGTTATCAGGATTCTCAGGAGGGCTCCCCAATCATCGGGTGGGATATGGGAAGTTTCCCTCTGGGTACAATGAATAATCCAAACGACAGATTACTTTCTACTGGTCATTGTTACAGTCCAGTAAAGTAAGCCAGACTGTGATTAACCCCTCCAGTGCTGTACACGTTTAATTAACAAGCATTCCAGTTGTATCTCCAGCTTCCTGCGTTTCTTTGGCTGGGTGATAACTGCACAGTTAGGATAAGACAATCTCTAATGACCCGTTATATTGTGTATGTTTGCAGAATTTGTGCAACGAGCAAAACGTGTGTGTGTGTGTGTGTACGTGTGTGTGTGTGTATACGTGTGTGTGTGTACGTGTGTGTGTGTATACGTGTGTGTGTGTGTACGTGTGTGTGTGTGTATGTGTGTGTGTGTACGTGTGTGTGTGTGTATACGTGTGTGTGTGTACGTGTGTGTGTGTATACGTGTGTGTGTGTACGTGTGTGTGTGTGTGTGTACGTACCTGTACGTATTTTTTTTTTAATAGATGTGGAGAGACTTTAACTCTGTGCCCAGGACATACTTGAAACGAGAGGTAACTCTCAATGTATTACTTCCTGGTAAAATATTTTATAAATAAAATAAATAAATAAAACTTTGGAGTGATTATTTTACCCCTTCACTGCCAGAGGGGGCAGCAGCGCATCTAGTCTCCAGTGGTCGGGGTGCTCCATGCTCTCCTAGCACTGACACTGGTAACCAGTGTGTGATTTAATAACAACGTGCTGTACACACATGCAGTGTGAGCGATGAGAATGCTTTTTTGTAAAAGGCACAAAGGGGAATGTGCGCGATGCTGAAATAAATCCGCACCGGTTTCAGCCCTTTGGGAAGATCACCCCTGAGGGTGGTTACCTTTACTGCGCCTTTCACAGAGGGTCAGACAGACACACTTTGTGCCCTGGCACCTTAGATACGTTTCCTAAATTTGTCTTTGAACTTTACTGAATTTGTTTGCAGTCATTTCCCCCTTTTTCCATGTAGAAGGCAGGTTGATGGCATAGCAGGAGTTAAGTGACCATCAAATGATGTCTCTTTTAGTTAGACTGTTTTGTAGAGAGTCATCTCTTTTGTAAGTCCAACCTACATACAATGCAGTATTCTTTGTAATTCTATTATGGATTTTGGAGATCACCAACGCCTCTGAACAAGAGAATATAATGTGTTCATCAAAACCGATGAAGGATTCTCAGATTCATCCAATAAAATCTACCTGCAAATATATTATAATTCACCAGAAACCATACACAATTCTGCATTCCTGATTTCTAACCCACAAAAACCAGGGCATAAAACAGTGGCGAAAGAGAAATTCTGTGTACGATTCTATAGGTGAAAAGGTTGGCATTCAATACAAATAACCTAACCCTTTTACTGGGCGTTAAGCAATATAATTTGCATATCTTTACATTTTAACATGTTACAGCTGTGAATTCATTAATATTAAAATAAAGATACCTAGATCATTCAGAAACCCGTGCTGCGGGAGACACGAGCAGGATGCCATACCTCCTCCTGAACTTGTTATCAGAAGAAGACTACATGACAGAGGTCCACACCTCACACATGGAGATAGATGGAGATAGATGCAGCAGGACGAGGCGTCTTCATGTGGGTTCCATAGTTTCACAAATCAGTATCTCATCTGAAGTCAAATAAAGTGATAATCTAACGGGGATTATACAGTAAGAGAATTCCCATTCCTCAGCATTAATAGGGATAAATAAACTGTACAATTTGAATTATGAACAATAACACACTAACAATCACCCCATCAACATGCAGAACTATCAGATTATTATTATTATTAAAGCTATTTAAACACCCCAGGGGCCATTGACATGATCACTGATTCTAGGAATAACTGCCTGCTGTGTTGGTACAGGACGAAAATCATATATTTTGTAATCTATTGTTATATAAAATGTATGTAACCAAATGTTGCAGCTAAATGTGAAAATTGTTTTGCTGGAATTGTACCCTCCAGCCCCTCCCCCGAATTATTCTGTACCCCCACCACAACCCCCCTCCGCTGTCTCCGTACCCCTCACCACAACCCCCCTCCGCTGTCTCCGTACCCTCACCACTATCCCCCCTCCGCTATGTCTCCGTACCCCTCACCACTATCCCCCCTCCGCTGTCTCCGTACCCCTCACCACTATCCCCCCTCCGCTGTCTCCGTACCCCCACCATGATGGCCCCTATTCTGTAAGGTGCAATAGCGCAGATAACATAGACTTTAATGGGGCTTTACATGCAACGGCACGTCATCAGCCCCCCCCCCCACTATCCCACCCTGTCTCTGTACCCCCACTACTATCCCCCCCACTGTCTCTGTACCCCCACCACTACCCCCCCCCCCCACTGTGTCTGCACCCCCACTACTATCCCCCCACTGTCTCTGTACCCCCACCACTATCCCCCCAACTGTCTCTGTACCCCCACCACTATCCCCCCTCCACTGTCTCTGTAGCACCCCCACTATTCTCTGTACACCCCACTATTCACTATCTGCTGTCTCTGTAGCCCCACCACTATCCCCCCGCTATGTGTCTGTATCTACACCACTATGTCTCTGTATCCCCCACTATTTCCCCCAACCCCCACTATGGGGCCTATGCACTAAGCAGCGATAAGCCACTTATCGCCACCTTATATCCAAAAAAAGCCTAGTGATTCAGCCCTGATAAGTCGGTGATAAGAGACCTTTTCGGCATTTTTTTTTGCCAAGAAAAAAAAAACGTCAAACGTGCAGCAATAAGCCACTTATCGCCAAATTTTCAAACTTGTGCTATTCTAGTAGCCCCGATCAGCTTACCGAGGCTGATCGCCGCTCTAGAATTAAGATTTCCTCTCAAAATTGTCCCGCCAGGAAAAGTTGGCAGGAAGGTGGTGAGAAGCTGCCGATGCGGGCGAGAGGGGACTTAGAAAAAAAGAAAGCATTTTTCCTGCATCGAATTGATGCCGGAAGTCTCCAGAGCTGATATCCACTAATATCAGCACCGGAGACCCCTGGCATCAATCCCATGCAAAAAAAAAACGTTTACAGTCAACTTCATTACCTTAGTGGCTAACCGCTAAGGCAATGAAGGGGTTAAGGAACAGCAGCAGCTTTAGCGGGGGCAGAGGGGGTGAGTGAAGGGCCAAGTACCCCCTTCACTCACCCCTTCTGTCCTCAAAAAAGCTGCTGTAGTCCCTTAGCGGCTATCCGTCAAGGTAATGAAGCTGCTTTAACGTAATTTTATTATTAGTGGTGCAGGAGCAGGGGCTCTCCTGTGCTGAACCGTTTTGATTTCAGCCTCAGGGACCCCCTATTTCCCGAGATACAGGCCCCGTTATGGGGTGCCGGTGAGCTCTTTCCAGAGGGGCGGTCTTCACGTCGCCGGCTACGCGCCATTTTTACAAATGTTGCCATCCCTGTTATTCAGGGCTTTCTGCATACTGTCAAAAATGGCAATTAAAAAACCCTGGCGATTTTTTTTTAAATCGGCGCTTAGTGGATAGGCCCCTATGTCTCTGTACGCCCACCACTATCCCCCCCACTATGTCTCTGTACCCCCACCACTATCTCCCCCACTATGTCTCTGTACCCTCCACAGTCTCTGTATCCCCACCGTATGTCTCTGTACCCCCACCACTATCTCCCCCACTATGTCTCTGTACCCTCCACAGTCTCTGTATCCCCACCGTATGTCTCTGTACCCCCACCACTATCCCCCCACTATGTCTCTGTACCCCCCACAGTCTCTGTACCCCCACCGTATGTCTCTGTACCCCCACCACTATCCCCCCACTATGTCTCTGTACCCCCACCACTATCCCCCCACTGTCTCTGTACCCCCCACAGTCTCTGTACCCCCACTGTATGTCTCTGTACCCCCACCACTATCCCCCCACTATGTCTCTGTACCCCCACCACTATCCCCCCACTATGTCTCTGTACCCCCCACAGTCTCTGTACCCCCACTGTATGTCTCTGTACCCCCACCACTATCCCCCCACTATGTCTCTGTACCCCCACCACTATCCCCCCACTATGTCTCTGTACCCCCACTGTATGTCTCTGTACCCCCACCACTATCCCCCCCACAGTCTCTGTACCCCCACCGTATGTCTCTGTACCCCCACCACTATCCCCCCCACTATGTCTCTGTACCCCCACCACTATCCCCCCCACTATGTCTCTGTATGCCCACCACTATCCCCCCCACTATGTCTCTGTACCCCAGTCTCTGTACCCCCACCATGTCTCTGTACCCCCACCACTATCCCCCCACTATGTCTCTGTACCCCCCACTATGTCTCTGTACCCCCACCACTATCCCCACTCCGCTGCCTCTATACCCCCACCACTATCCCCCCTCCGCTGCCTCTATACCCCCACCACTATCCCCCCCCCCCCTCCTGTTAGGTCTCTGTACCCCACCACTTTCCCCCTTTTACATTTTTGCACCCCTTATTCTTTTTTGACAAACCAATAAAACAAAGTTTAAGAAAAAAAAACAGGGCTATATGTGGCTATTGCACAGACACAAATAAAGCCAGCCTTAGGTGTGTGGATTACCAATGAGATAGCTTTGCACTGAGAAAATATCTATAACACAGTATTTTACGTCATTTCCATGATACATTCTCACACTGTAAAGCAATAAGGCACTAAACATTGTGCAATAAACTGGTGCAGGACAGGATGCAACAGAAGGTCACTGATCACATTCACTTTCTCACCAAGCAAAACTAAAGATAGATTCTAGGAGTTAACACTAGGTGAATGACACTTTGTTAAATATTTTTGTACATTTGAATGTTCCGTTGGTAACCTGATACTTGAGGCTTTCTATAAACCTTTTCAGCATTTTGGTGATCAGACATCCTCCTCCACTTTCCTCTTCAAATATGTTTTTGATCACTAGTGGTAGTCAGGAGAAGAGAGATTAAATACAAACTGACTCCACTCGTAAGGCCGAGCTCATGGAGGCGGTGCGGGGCGTGCTACTGTGCCCCCCACCGCACGCACTCCTGCAGCCACAGCGATGTGTGCACTAGGCTGCAGGAGATTGGGGAGGCGATCGGGGGCGTAGCGAACGCATCACGGAGCTGGTTCACCCTCATTGGCTGAACCAGCTCACGTGATGCTGGCGTCACGCGACTGCAACACCCAATCTTACATTTACTTGTCGGGCCAAAATGTAGCAGCGATATTTGAGGAACTACCATAGGAAATCAGGTAAGAGTCACGGAAATGCGCACGGACACAAGCGCGCGCACATAGCGACGACGCCCCCATGAGCCCGGCCTTAGAATAAATAAATCTGTGAAGAATTAAAATGTTGGACTAGTTTGAAAACTGAAATTCCCCCATTCTAGTGTTTCAAGGTAGAATCCTGTGCGAGTTCTGTTTGCTAAATCCAGGGAACAAAGCAGCGTGTTCAATTTCACAGCTAACTGGCCCATAACAAACACTATCTAATTACCCTTTTAGTTATAACAGAATAAAAACTAGACATATTCAGTTTAAGTAAACACATTGGTTAGATGGTAACCTATTTGTGTACAGTATATCTTTTCTTTAGAACAGCAGTTTTTAGAAAGTCCATTTTTGTTACATGCAACACTATGAACCCTGATAATTAGCATAAACCACGAGTTAATAACGAAATAAATTACTGGTATACTTCTATGTGCCCATTTATTACTCTGTCAAACTAATTGTATCCATGGTTGCTGATAAAATGGAGTCCTCGTCTTACCTGTGCAATCTAGTAATAGGTTTGATGCATGCAGAATGGGTCAGAATGGGTCTCGGTTAGAGCAGTAGGTCAGCAAATAAAGGGACACCTACTGTAGCAAAAAGCACTTGTTGATTTAATCTCTTTACCAAGTGGAATAAAAACAGCAGCCAAGCCATGCCAAGCAAAGCGGTGAGGGAGAAAGGAGAAGGCAGAAGAGTATGCCCATCCACCTAGGTGACCTACCAATGGATTTCACACGAGGCTTCCTCTGGGGTTTTCCTGTTTTGAGGATTCGCTTCTTGAGCACAGAGAAAGCTTTGGTTTGTTGGGATTCAACTAAAAATCCCAAATCGCCAAGGAACTTCAGGACTCTGCGCAGTAACAGCGGTTTCACATTGGCTTGTAAGAGTTGCAATGGATTTATAAGGGTCTCCCTGGGCTTCATGGTCCGGTCACAGTTATGAAATGGGAAGATGTTCCAAGCCAGACTGGGCCCCAAGGCATTTATTAAAACATGTCGGGAGAGCTTGAGAAGAATGTCACAGAACAAGGGCTTCCCCCCCTTCCATTGCATGGTCACGTTGTGACTTGCTAAGAACGATGGCTCTCCTTCATTCAATTCATTAGCTGCTTTCATTAGAAGGGGAAGAGCCGATGTCTCTCTCGCGGGCCTCTTCACTACATGGAACTCCCTAGTGTCCTGGAATCTCAGAGGGGTGTTCGCATCAACGCTGCTTTCAGAAGTGACTAAAATATGGGGAACAAAACAAAATTGAGCTATTGTTTTTTGGAAACCACGTTTTTTCCCTACTGCCGTTTATCCAACATACTATCCTTGAGAAATACAGGTGTATTATCATCTGAAATAGAGGCATTAGAATAAAATGATGGACGGCAGTGCGTTTATTTAATGACCCGGCCCGTGAAACCATTGCATTAGATGAACCTCTAATTCCCAAACTAGATGATAATTAAGACTGACCCAAGGTAAAGCTCACTGCACTTCATGTTTTAAATCCCCCCTAACCCTTTCAGTGCCAGAGAAGCCTTGCAAAGCACTACCTGTTAAGCATGGCAGCCCAGCAAAAAAAGTATAGGCCAACTGTCCATTTAGCATGTATGATATTTATTACACTGGATCATGGGGTTGTTAAGGCACAGTGTAATAACAGATAAGATCTCCTTCAATAATTGCTCAATTTGTATAGGGACTTTTTATTATCACGTTAAACATTTTCTTGATGTGTGTGTATGTGTGTATGTGTGTGTGTATGTGTGTGTGTATGTGTGGGTGTGTGTGTGTATGTGTGTGTGTGTGTATGTGTGTGTGTGTGTGTGTGTGTGTGTGTGTGTGTGTATGTGTGGGTGTGCGAGAATGTCTTGCTCCTGGTCTCCCAATAACATGAACCTTAAAAGACCATATGATCTAGTCATATAGAGTCTCTCTTGGAGATTGCATCCTGTGCTTCTTGGGTGTTTCATGGTCTGTGTTTATCTAACAAACTCATCCGATTGAATGGGAGCCCATGGCCTTTACTATGTGAAATTTTTAAGGATCCTGATATTTATTAAAAGCATATTACCAGGTACTGCTCAAGAACATCCTCCATTCACCAACCTACTAGAATCATATATGCTTTGTTTCATGTAACATTGTTTTTTGTTTCTACAAATGCAAATCTATTAAAATCACGAGCCGCCCAAAAATGATTGGCATAAAATAATTTCACTTCAGCAGACGAGTCTAACGTCTGTGGGGCCCTTGTCTCTGGGAATGAACTGCATTCCAGTGAGTGGGACCCAACTCCAAGCGAGACTTGATATGATTTTCTCCTAATTCCTGGCCTATGTAGAGAATGAGAAATCCTTAACCAGACTGGTGTGTAAAAGTTAAGAGCACAGCTGTGGAGAGGCATTTAAAGGATTACAAAAATACTTTGTGCCTACGGACAAGTCCCACATTGACTGTGATAGCTGTACTGTTTTAAAGTTATCTACTCCATGTTTGTAATAAAGATAAGTAATGGAAATCTATCAAACATAAATACGAATGACAATTCTATAGGGCAACATGCGGAGATGTTTTAGAATGTATGTTGCAAGCTGGATGTTATTATAGGTGTCTGTTTGACATATCCCTAGCTTTATGCATTTTATTCTTGCTGATTAGTCAGCCTCTCTCTCTAATATGATTTCTACTGTAGGTCATCCGTTTACCCCTGGAGAGGATCACATTACACACACTTTTCGGTTCTGTTATCTGATCCTCTAACTTCTCTTTAAATTTTAAACCAAAACCAGGCTTCTCATGGTACCCCAGGTTTCTGAGAAACAGAATAGTCTTCTGCTTACTAACAGTTTAAATTTCCTGCTTCACATCTCTGCCAGCATAAGAGCACCAAAACAAGAAAAGCATGGGCACAGCCAGGGGGCGAATTCAAAAGCCCAGCAAATCTTCCTTTCAGCAGATATCCTGGCCAGTAGTGAAAGGTGCCCACATCCTGCTGACTTTTCCATTCTTCTCTAGGATGGGAGGAAGAAGTTCTCTGGCACAGGTTAGGATGCATGGTACCAGCTTCCCAATGCCACCCTCTCTTTGCATGCAGCTGCAGGCTGTCCGGAGCTATGGAGAGTTGTGCTAAATGTTCCTGAGCACAGTATCTTATTGCAAATCTTCTGAACATGTGAAAACCTGGAACAGATGGAAGTGAGGAGGCTGAGAGGACGAGCAGTTGGACTGTGACTCAGGAGACATACATTTAATAGCCATTTGCTGTGATCTAATAGCTAGTTCACTATGTTTCCCATCATCTGTCAGACAGAGATTATGTACAGATGAGAAATATATTTATGCTATAGATTATAAGCATTTGTCTAAAACTGAGGTGAAGAAGTAAGCATTTATTGTACACAGTAAGTGCCATGCACAAAGGAAACAAACAATTCAGAATATACACATAAACAACGATATACATATACTGCTGCCATGGAAAGACCTGACTAACCCAAAGGCTTCCTGTACCAGTCATTCTCCTCACAGTATAACAGTATAATATTCTGACATAAATGGCAACCCAAATATTAAACCGTGTCAGAACTGCTAACCACGTGATACTTTCTTACATTGTAATCATTGCATCATACACGGTGTGCAAGAAGAGGGGAGCAGGGCAGGGAGCAGGGCAGATAGGGAGCAGGGCAGGGAGCAGGGCAGATAGGGAGCAGGGCAGGGAGCAGGGCAGATAGGGAGCAGGGCAGGTAGGGAGCAGGGCAGACACGGGGCAGGGAGCAGGGCAGATAGGGAGCAGGGCAGACACGGGGCAGGGAGCAGGGCAGATAGGGAGCAGGGCAGACACGGGACAGGGAGCAGGGCAGATAGGGAGCAGGGCAGACACGGGGAAGGGAGCAGGGCAGACACGGGGCAGGGAGCAGGGCAGATAGGGAGCAGGGCAGGGAGCAGGGCAGATAGGGAGCAGGGCAGATAGGGCGCAGGATAGACACGGGGCAGGGAGCAGGGCAGGTAGGGAGCAGGGCAGGTAGGGAGCAGGGCAGGGAGCAGGGCAGGTAGGGAGCAGGGCAGATAGGGCGCAGGATAGACACGGGGCAGGGAGCAGGGCAGATAGGGAGGATAGACACGGGGCAGGGCAGATAGGGCGCAGGATAGACACGGGGCAGGGAGCAGGGCAGATAGGGTGCAGGATAGACACGGGGCAGGGCAGATAGGGCGCAGGATAGACACGGGGCAGGGCAGATAGGGAGCAGGGAGGATAGACACGGGGCAGCACAGGATAGACACGGGGCAGGGCAGATAGGGCACAGGATAGACACGGGGCAGGGGGAGGAGACGCCGGGAGGGGGCGTGTTACACTCAGGGACCCTGCTCACGACCCATGCAGAAGCCCCCTGAGTTGGAGACCCTGAGTTGGAGACCCTGAGTTGGAGACCCGGAGAGAGGCCGGCAGATCCCAACCCTCTGCCCCTGTGCACCCCCCGGACCCCGGCCCGCAGCCTCTCCCCCCTCTTACCTCTCACACCGGTTACTCTCCTCCTCCCCTCCCAGAGGCGCAGGAGCTCCAGGTCCGGCTGGACTTTCCCTGCATCAGACACCGACTCAGAGCTTCCTTTGCTGGGATCTTTGTAACTTGTCAGCCTGGGCTGCAGGGAGCCCCCTCCCCTCACCCCCCAGGTCCCCCTCAGTAACTGTCAGCCTGGGCTGCAGGGAGCCCCCTCCCCTCACCCCCCAGGTCCCCCTCCCCTCACCTCACCCCCCCGGTCCCCCTCAGTAACTGTCAGCCTGGGCTGCAGGGAGCCCCCTCACCTCACCCCCCAGGTCCCCCTCCCCTCACCCCCCAGGTCCCCCTCAGTAACTTGTCAGTCTGGGCTGCAGGGAGCCCCCTCCCCTCTCCTCTCCTCTCCTCCCCCGGGTCCCCCTCAGCTCGCTCTCTCTTCTGACCCTGCTCTCCTCTTACGTTTCAGGCACAGAGGAGGTACATCTGCCCTCTCCCCTCCCCCTCCCCAATCCAGCTCAGGCTGCAAAGCACAAGAAATGCTCTGGCAACAGGATCCCAATCAGTAAGAGATCACAAGTCCTAGGATCCCACAGGAATCCAATCAGGAAGGAGGATAGATCAGGAACCCACAGGATCCCAATCAGTAAGATCAGGAACCCTGACAGACTGGAAGCTCCCTGTGCTGGAACCTGCCCCTCAAACCAGGAGCAACAAGAAAAGCAAAAAAGGGGGTAGCATGGGGGAGGGGGAGGGCTCTAAGGGGACGTTTTAGAAGAATATAGGTCCAATCCCAGTAACAGCTGCCTGTGTATCTCCTAGGCCCCAACATGTAGATTGTCAGCTCCTAGGGATAGACTCCTTGTGTTGTATATATTTACAAATGTTGGTATTAAGTAACACAAGCATTTTTATCCAGGATCTCTTCGCATGATTGCATTAAGACTCTTTGGGATTTATGTATTAATAGGAATCCGAGCGGTGTTGTATTAAATATACGGATTACATATTGTAATAGGGCACAACAAATTCTGCATATGTTTTGTTAGCCTTTCTTAGAAATATAAAGTCTGAGAAAGGGTCAAAACTTAATGGTTAACAACTGGTGTCAAATATAAGAGACTTAAAAAGCTTTTCAAATAATTGTGAGACAATGAACGTTTGAATATGCAGCGATTATATAGATGCTTTACAAAGTGTTGCATGCTGGCATCCTT
Source organism: Ascaphus truei (assembly GCF_040206685.1). NCBI lineage: Eukaryota > Metazoa > Chordata > Amphibia > Anura > Ascaphidae > Ascaphus > Ascaphus truei. The sequence continues at coordinate 866,730 of NC_134500.1, forward strand.
CCTGACATTTTCAGTGACCATGCAATAGTGTACTGTGTAAGGAAAATTAAACCACCCAAATCAAGCCCTAAAGTTCTCCTCACTGGAACATTTAGAAACTGTAACCCACAACAGTTTCTGGATGATCTTACCAACTGCCAACTTGGCACAGAATAGAATTAATTCCCGACCATGATTCTGCACTCAACTATTTTCAATCTGAGTTCTTAAAACTCTGCGATATCCATGCTCCACTACGCAGAATAAGGGTACTGGGGGCCCACCTTCCATGGGTTACAACTGACCTTATAGCACTCTACCAGTTAAGGGATGCCTTGTGGAAAATCTACAATGTAACTGGCACTACCAAGGATCTCAATCACTACAGATGCCTACGGAACATGTGCACAAGGCAAACAAGGCACGCAAAAGCACAATATTACTCTGACAATCTCCACCAGAATACATCAAACCCAGCTAACTTCTGGAAGGTTATCAACAACATATTACAGCCTTCTAACCATCAACAACCAAGTAATATCACTAAGGGGGATATTAGTCTGACAAACCCCACTGACATTGCAAATGCATTCAATGATTACTTTATCGGGTGCTACTAACTTATTAGTGAAACGCAACCCAAACCACAAACCTGAATCTCATCCTGGGAGTACCCCTATAGTCCCACCCCCTCCCAACACTGCCCACAATTTTCAATTTGGCCCAGTATCCGAAGAGGAGATTACACAAGCGCTCCTCAAATTAAAACTAAGCAGCCAATGTGGACCTGACTTACTACAATTTAAGTTCCCAAGACATAGTGGCCCAGCCATTGCCAAACCAATTGCTTCCATAGTCACTATCCTGTCTGCAGGCCATATCCCTAAGACCTGGAAAACTGCCAGTGTTGTCCCAATCTTCAAAAGTGGGGACAAAAACACTGTTTCAAACTACAGGCCAATCTCACTTCTCCCAATTCTATCCAAAGTCATGGAAAAATGTGTCCACTCCCAATTAAGCGATTTCTACACCAAGACAAATTTCCCTAGCCAATTCCAATCAGGCTTTCGCCCCAAACACTCCACCGTAACTACCCTGCTAAAAGTTTGCAATGAAATCCAGTGTGGAATGGAACGGGGACAACTCACTGGTGCAGTATTCCTAGATTTTGCAAAGGCTTTTGATACAGTTGATCATGCTTATCCTGCTTAACAAACTCCAGTGCTCTGGAATAGGGAAGCATGCTTTAAACCGGTTTCAGTCCTACCTATCAGGAAGATCCCAACATGTGTCCATCTCAGGCTCTAACTCCAACCCCCTGGATATCACCTGTGGTGTCCCGCAAGGCTCTGTTCTGGGGCCCCTACTCTTCTCAGTGTTCATTAATGATCTTCCCACAGCTTGTAAGGAAGCCTCAATACACATGTATGCAGATGACACAATCCTATATGCACACAGCCCTAACCTCTTTGACCTTGAACACATACTTGAGTCTGACTTTTTGAGACTCGAAAACTGGATTTGCCAAAACAAACAGTTTTTAAACACTGACAAGACGGTAACAATGGTATTTGGGTCCAAGGCTACAGTTTTAAAGCTTCCAGTGACTGAGCTCCAGATCAGAACGCCAACACCACCCTAACTCCTGTTACTAGTTTTAAATACCTGGGCATATGGTTTGACTCCCACTTAACATTCGGGATGCACATTGCTACCCCGAAATGCAAGACCTATGCCAAACAATGTGTACTTTTACAGGAACAAATCCTCCCTAAGTCTCCTGGTCAGAAAGCGTATCGCACAGCAGATGCTAATGCCCAGTGTTCGACAAACCTATACATTTGCACGCCCCGGGCGAGTGGATTTAACATCGTGGCGAGCTCCTATTGGCCCAAGCAGCACACGTGTGGTACTAGGTGGCGAGTAGATTTTTTTGTTCGGCGAGTAGATTTTTTGGCTATTTGTCGAACACTGCTAATGCCAATTATCGACTATGGGGACATAGTATACGGCTCGGCACCCCAAACCCACCTTAGCCAACTTGACACCCTCTACAATTCAATATGCCGTTTTGTTCTCCAATGCAACTACAACACACATCACTGCGAAATGCTCAAAGAACTAGATTGGTCATCACTTAAGTCTAGGAGCAAAGTTCACCTTTCCTGTTTTGCCTTCAAATACTTTCTGGGCAAGCTACCCATCTATCTGAACAAGCTCCTCACCCCTACCACATGCAGCACCTATCTGAGATCTGACTCAGAAAGACTGCTCATGGTCCCAAGGTTCAGCAAAGTATCCAGCCGCACCTCCTTCTCTTACCGTGCACCCCAAAACTGGAACAATCTACCGGAGACTCTCACTGCCACCACCAGTCTAAGTTCGTTCAAGACTAAAGCTGTCTCACATGTTAATCTGGTCTGTAACTGTTACATACTCCTATAATATATATTATCTTTAACTGTGCATGCAATGTCATCTATATAATGTATACCCTGCTCACTTATGTAACTGTACTAGTAACCATGTATTTGTCATCTTAACTCTATGCCCGGGACATACTTGAAAACGAGAAGTAACTCTCAATGTATTACTTCCAGGTAAAACATTTTTTAAATAAATAAAGATAGAAGAGATGTGATACATCAAAAATTAGAGAGAATTCAATCCAAAACATATGTTGATAGTCAAGATGACAATGGAAAGTCCTGAGACAATAATTGCATGTGCATAGGAGGGGATAAGTGTCTAGTGGGGTCCACTTGACCACCACAGCTTAAACACAATATACACCCGACCAGATAAGCAAATTCAAAATAAAGAAGCACAGGTGTTCATTTATATATGGTAGGGCACTGCGGCCCTTTACCTGTGTGCTTGCACGGACGTTCCAGACATCAGGGGCGTGCAGCCCATCCAGGTGAGAATACAGCAAGGTAGAAGTGGATAAACCAGGCAATAAACCAGACCTATTGCTATATTGGAGTGTGCATTTTTGTTTCATGTTTCCGGTTCCACTGGGAGTTGGATTTTCCTGGCAGTGCGATCCATCATCCACCTCTACCTAGCTTTAAATAAATAAATACTGAAATATACAATAAACCATTACAGTTGAACTGAAGTCCACGATGATCCGGGACATCCAATAGTGGGGAGCACAAAAAACAGACCTGTCCCATGATATGGGAACAGAGAGCTGAGCGGGTGCTGCCACTGGCAGCGAGAGATGCAAATGATGAGCAAAACCTCTAAGCTCCAACTGGGGCTGAAATTAACTGAAGTCAGATAACAGATGTTGAAAATATTTAATGCTCGAAGCTGCGCCTTTACAGGGACCCGTGTAAATTAGCAAAAAGAAAAGCACTTACCGGGCTTCCTTTAGTCTCCCCCAAATGTCACTGTGCTGGGAATGGGGAGAGGAGATGGGGTGGTCGGTGCGGGTAAGGACCAACTTATTCATCATACGTGTAGACGGCCACTACATGTGAAAAGGAAGATTGGTTAGAAGTGAGGCAATGTTGTGATATCTCCCGTCATCCCTAACTATTATTAAACAAGATTATTTACTCCTATAGATGTAGCATTGTCCCTGTCAGAGTGAGTTAATGCACAAAAGAGCATGTAAAATAACTCGTGTTCTCTTTAATCATTGATTTCAATAGCACCACTGGCATATAACTATAACATTATATATGAATATTTAAAAAAAAAATGATATATACACACACACATATATAAGCCCCCTGATGAAGCGAGGGTGAAACACGTGTTGGGGCGTTTGTTTTTCTCTGACTCCCCTGCGGATGGACCCCTCAATTGGAAGATCTTTACCCTTTGGACATTTTACTATCACAGTGTGGCATGGATGGTCTCATGGACTATGGTAACTGATGTGAACTGTTAACCATTGTTGATACTAACAGCCTCTTTTTGGTACTGTGCCTGGTTTGCCTTGATTATACCAACTGCATTTACGGTGTATGTACATAATATATGTATTTGACATCAGCATGTATTAGGCAATTTGGTGCATGTGTTATCTATGCTTGCTGTGTGGTTTTATATTTACTACAGTGTTAACCTTTTATTTTAACACTGACCTTCCTTAAATTTTACCCCACAAATCAAGCATCCCAATAGCCGGCCCTCATGGCTATTGTCCCACACTCACAGTCACTCCTACCAGCCATTGTTACCAAGCACTGCCATCTACAGCACTTACTCCCTCACCTGCTGTCTCTGTAAATCTCCCATTAAACCTCTTAGATTGTAAGCTCTTCGGGGCAGGGATTTCCTTTCCTATTGTCTGATTTTGCTGCACTTATTGTATAATTATAATTCCCTGTACTGTATTCTTTGTGAAGCGCTGAGTACACTTTTGGCGCTATATAAAGACATACAATACAATACTAGGGGTGAGGCCGGCCTTGTAGGTTCAAGGGGTTATTGTTAACCCCTTGCTCTACATATATTTTGTGCTTATAGGCTTTTTTCCCCCTTGCCTTGGGTATTAGGGGTCCATCCGTATCTTCATAGGGGATTCCCCCTGTCTGATACATATTCTATCACAGGAGGAGGTCAGGGTTTGTTTTAGTATTTTATGTTTGATTATTTGTGCTGTTAAATAAATCATATTTTTCTTTGATATTTGTTCTGAGTATACGTGAGTGCTGAGTTGGGACGCTTTTCTTTTTCTTTTCATTGTTACATACATCCATCCATTTCTAGTGGGCTAAATGACCCCAAGCAGAAATACACATTTAAAGCTCAAATATTACTCACCCTTGTCACTGCTGAAGCTGGTCAGCATTATATTGCAGCATCACATGGGTTAAAGGCTCTGTGAGCAGTTATGGGCTCATTTGCAATTAGCATAAAATTCCAGCAAAATAATAGTGATCAGCAGATGGGGTGTGACCCGCTGGGTGTGCTCTTCCGATAGTATAGTAGTGATCAGCGGATGGGATGTGACCCGCTGGGTGTGCTCATCCGATAGTATAGTAGTGATCAGCGGATGGGATGTGACCCGCTGGGTGTGCTCATCCGATAGTATAGTAGTGATCAGCGGATGGGATGTGACCCGCTGGGTGTGCTCATCCGATAGTATAGTAGTGATCAGCAGACGGGACGTGACCCGCTGGGTGTGCTCATCCGATAGTATAGTAGTGATCAGCAGACGGGACGTGACCCGCTGGGTGTGCTCATCCGATAGTATAGTAGTGATCAGCGGATGGGATGTGACCCGCTGGGTGTGCTCATCCGATAGTATAGTAGTGATCAGCAGATGGGATGTGACCCGCTGGGTGTGCTCATCCGATAGTATAGTAGTGATCAGCAGATGGGACGTGACCCGCTGGGCGTGCTCATCCGATAGTATAGTAGTGATCAGCGGATGGGATGTGACCCGCTGGGCGTGCTCATCCGATAGTATAGTAGTGATCAGCAGATGGAGTGTGCTCATCCGATAGTATAGTAGTGATCAGCAGATGGGGTGTGACCTGCTGGGTGTGCTCATCCGATAGTATAGTAGTGATCAGCGGATGGGATATGACCCGCTGGGTGTGCTCATCCGATAGTATAGTAGTGATCAGCAGATGGGGTGTGACCTGCTGGGTGTGCTCATCCGATAGTATAGTAGTGATCAGCGGATGGGATATGACCCGCTGGGTGTGCTCATCCAATAGTATAGTAGTGATCAGCAGATGGGGTGTGCTCATCCGATAGTATAGTAGTGATCAGCAGATGGGGTGTGACCCGCTGGGTGTGCTCATCCGATAGTATAGTAGTGATCAGCAGATGGGATGTGACCCGCTGGGTGTGCTCATCCGATAGTATAGTAGTGATCAGCGGATGGGGTGTGACCCGCTTGGTGTGCTCATCCGATAGTATAGTAGTGATCAGCAGATGGGATGTGCTCATCCGATAGTATAGTAGTGATCAGCAGATGGGGTGTGACCCGCTGGGTGTGCTCATCCGATAGTATAGTAGTGATCAGCAGATGGGATGTGACCCGCTGGGTGTGCTCATCCGATAGTATAGTAGTGATCAGCGGATGGGGTGTGACCCGCTTGGTGTGCTCATCCGATAGTATAGTAGTGATCAGCAGATGGGGTGTGACCCGCTGGGCGTGCTCATCCGATAGTATAGTAGTGATCAGCAGATGGGATGTGACCCGCTGGGTGTGCTTATCCGATAGTATAGTAGTGATCAGCAGATGGGACGTGACCCGCTGGGTGTGCTCATCCGATAGTATAGTAGTGATCAGCAGATGGGATGTGACCCGCTGGGTGTGCTCATCCGATAGTATAGTAGTAATCAGCAGATGGGATGTGACCCGCTGGGCGTGCTCATCCGATAGTATAGTAGTGATCAGCAGATGGGATGTGACCCGCTGGGTGTGCTCATCCGATAGTATAGTAGTGATCAGCAGATGGGGTGTGCTCATCCGATAGTATAGTAGTGATCAGCAGATGGGGTGTTCCCATCCGATAGTATAGTAGTGATCAGCGGATGGGATGTGACCCGCTGGGCGTGCTCATCCGATAGTATAGTAGTGATCAGCAGACGGGGTGTGCTCATCCGATAGTATAGTAGTGATCAGCAGATGGGGTGTTCCCATCCGATAGTATAGTAGTGATCAGCAGATGGGGTGTGCTCATCCGATAGTATAGTAGAGATCAGCAGATGGGATGTGACCCGCTGGGTGTGCTCATCCGATAGTATAGTAGTGATCAGCAGATGGGGTGTGACCCGCTGGGCGTGCTCATCCGATAGTATAGTAGTGATCAGCAGATGGGGTGTGACCCGCTGGGCGTGCTCATCCGATAGTATAGTAGTGATCAGCAGATGGGATGTGACCCGCTGGGTGTGCTCATCCGATAGTATAGTAGTGATCAGCAGATGGGACGTGACCCGCTGGGTGTGCTCATCCGATAGTATAGTAGTGATCAGCAGATGGGATGTGACCCGCTGGGTGTGCTCATCCGATAGTATAGTAGTGATCAGCAGATGGGATGTGACCCGCTGGGCGTGCTCATCCGATAGTATAGTAGTGATCAGCAGATGGGATGTGACCCGCTGGGTGTGCTCATCCGATAGTATAGTAGTGATCAGCAGATGGGGTGTGCTCATCCGATAGTATAGTAGTGATCAGCAGATGGGGTGTTCCCATCCGATAGTATAGTAGTGATCAGCGGATGGGATGTGACCCGCTGGGCGTGCTCATCCGATAGTATAGTAGTGATCAGCAGATGGGATGTGACCCGCTGGGTGTGCTCATCCGATAGTATAGTAGTGATCAGCAGATGGGGTGTGCTCATCCGATAGTATAGTAGTGATCAGCAGATGGGGTGTTCCCATCCGATAGTATAGTAGTGATCAGCGGATGGGATGTGACCCGCTGGGTGTGCTCATCCGATAGTATAGTAGTGATCAGCAGACGGGGTGTGCTCATCCGATAGTATAGTAGTGATCAGCAGATGGGGTGTGCTCATCCGATAGTATAGTAGTGATCAGCAGATGGGATGTGACCCGCTGGGTGTGCTCACCCGATAGTATAGTAGTGATCAGCAGATGGGATGTGACCCGCTGGGTGTGCTCATCCGATAGTATAGTAGTGATCAGCAGATGGGATGTGACCCGCTGGGTGTGCTCATCCGATAGTATAGTAGTGATCAGCGATGGGATGTGATCCGCTGGGCGTGCTCATCCGATAGTATAGTAGTGATCAGCAGACGGGGTGTGCTCATCCGATAGTATAGTAGTGATCAGCAGATGGGGTGTGCTCATCCGATAGTATAGTAGTGATCAGCAGATGGGGTGTGCTCATCCGATAGTATAGTAGTGATCGGCAGATGGGATGTGACCCGCTGGGTGTGCTCATCCGATAGTATAGTAGTGATCAGCGGATGGGATGTGACCCGCTGGGTGAACTCCTCCGATAGTATAGTAGTGATCGGCAGATGGGATGTGACCCGCTGGGTGTGCTCATCCGATAGTATAGTAGTGATCAGCAAATGGGATGTGACCCGCTGGGTGCGCTCATCCGATAGTATAGTAGTGATCAGCGATGGGATGTGATCCGCTGGGCGTGCTCATCCGATAGTATAGTAGTGATCAGCGATGGGATGTGATCCGCTGGGCGTGCTCATCCGATAGTATAGTAGTGATCAGCAGACGGGGTGTGCTCATCCGATAGTATAGTAGTGATCAGCAGATGGGGTGTGCTCATCCGATAGTATAGTAGTGATCAGCAGATGGGGTGTGCTCATCCGATAGTATAGTAGTGATCAGCAGATGGGGTGTGCTCATCCGATAGTATAGTAGTGATCGGCAGATGGGATGTGACCCGCTGGGTGTGCTCATCCGATAGTATAGTAGTGATCAGCGGATGGGATGTGAGCCGCTGGGTGCGCTCATCCGATAGTATAGTAGTGATCAGCAAATGGGATGTGACCTGCTGGGTGTGCTCATCCGATAGTATAGTAGTGATCAGCAGATGGGATGTGACCCGCTGGGTGCGCTCATCCGATAGTATAGTAGTGATCAGCAGATGGGATGTGACCCGCTGGGTGTGCTCATCCGATAGTATAGTAGTGATCAGCAGATGGGATGTGACCCGCTGGGTGTGCTCATCCGATAGTATAGTAGTGATCAGCAGATGGGATGTGACCCGCTGGGTGTGCTCATCCGATAGTATAGTAGTGATCAGCAGATGGGATGTGACCCGCTGGGTGTGCTCATCCAATAGTATACAGAAGAAACAAATGGCGCACAGCCAGGGAGCCAGGTGGAGTAAAATAAATACCTTTAATTCAGTGCATGGCTGATAACATCTTCACCCCCTGGGGGACAAAAACACACACCTCCTACGCGTTTCGGACCGGTAGGTGTGTGAATTAAAGGTATTTATTTGACTCCACCTGGCTCCCTGGCTGTGCGCCATTTGTTTCTTCTTGCTGCTTCCGGATTTCCCTGTTTGGCTGGCACGCCAGTGATCACTCCTGGAGATGACGTGAGTGGGTTTAGAGACTTTAAGACTGCAATAGTTGAGTACTGCTACATGTATACTATAAGTGACTCACAGGTCTATTGATTATACCCACTCCCACTGGTGTCTTCATGGAATGTGTTATACTGTTATAACTGGATGAAGTTGTCTGGGGTTTGAGCACCCTAATTTTTCTTTCATCCGATAGTATAGTAGTGATCAGCAGATGGGATGTGACCCGCTGGGTGTGCTCATCCGATAGTATAGTAGTGATCAGCAGATGGGATGTGACCCGCTGGGTGTGCTCATGCTATAGTATAGTAGTGATCAGCAGATGGGGTGTGACCCGCTGGGTGTGCTCATGCTATAGTATAGTAGTGATCAGCGGATGGGATGTGACACGCTGGGTGTGCTCATCCGATAGTATAGTAGTGATCAGCAGATGGGATGTGACCCGCTGGGTGCGCTAATCCGATAGTATAGTAGTGATCAGCAGATGGGATGTGACCCGCTGGGTGTGCTCATCCGATAGTATAGTAGTGATCAGCAGATGGGATGTGACCCGCTGGGTGTGCTCATCTGATAGTATAGTAGTGATCAGCAGATGGGGTGTGCTCATCTGATAGTATAGTAGTGATCAGCAGATGGGGTGTGCTCAACCGATAGTATAGTAGTGATCAGCAGATGGGATGTGACCCGCTGGGTGTGCTCATCTGATAGTATAGTAGTGATCAGCAGATGGGGTGTGCTCAACCGATAGTATAGTAGTGATCAGCAGATGGGGTGTGACCCGCTGGGTGCGCTCATCCGATAGTATAGTAGTGATCAGCAGATGGGATGTGACCCGCTGGGTGTGCTCATCCGATAGTATAGTAGTGATCAGCAGATGGGATGTGACCCGCTGGGTGTGCTCATCCGATAGTATAGTAGTGATCAGCAGATGGGATGTGACCCGCTGGGTGTGCTCATCCGATAGTATAGTAGTGATCAGCAGATGGGATGTGACCCGCTGGGTGTGCTCATCCGATAGTATAGTAGTGATCAGCGATGGGATGTGATCCGCTGGGCGTGCTCATCCGATAGTATAGTAGTGATCAGCAGACGGGGTGTGCTCATCCGATAGTATAGTAGTGATCAGCAGATGGGGTGTGCTCATCCGATAGTATAGTAGTGATCAGCAGATGGGGTGTGCTCATCCGATAGTATAGTAGTGATCAGCAGATGGGGTGTGCTCATCCGATAGTATAGTAGTGATCAGCAGATGGGATGTGACCCGCTGGGTGTGCTCATCCGATAGTATAGTAGTGATCAGCGGATGGGATGTGACCCGCTGGGTGAACTCCTCCGATAGTATAGTAGTGATCGGCAGACGGGATGTGACCCGCTGGGTGTGCTCATCCGATAGTATAGTAGTGATCAGCAGATGGGGTGTGCTCATCCGATAGTATAGTAGTGATCAGCAGATGGGGTGTGCTCATCCGATAGTATAGTAGTGATCAGCAGATGGGGTGTGACCCGCTGGGTGTGCTCATCCGATAGTATAGTAGTGATCAGCAAATGGGATGTGACCCGCTGGGTGTGCTCATCCGATAGTATAGTAGTGATCAGCAGATGGGATGTGACCCGCTGGGTGCGCTCATCCGATAGTATAGTAGTGATCAGCAAATGGGATGTGACCCGCTGGGTGTGCTCATCCGATAGTATAGTAGTGATCAGCAAATGGGATGTGACCCGCTGGGTGTGCTCATCCGATAGTATAGTAGTGATCAGCGGATGGGATGTGACCCGCTGGGTGTGCTCATCCCATAGTATAGTAGTGATCAGCAGATGGGATGTGACCCGCTGGGTGTGCTCATCCGATAGTATAGTAGTGATCAGCAGATGGGATGTGACCCGCTGGGTGTGCTCATCCGATAGTATAGTAGTGATCAGCGATGGGATGTGATCCGCTGGGCGTGCTCATCCGATAGTATAGTAGTGATCAGCAGACGGGGTGTGCTCATCCGATAGTATAGTAGTGATCAGCAGATGGGGTGTGCTCATCCGATAGTATAGTAGTGATCAGCAGATGGGGTGTGCTCATCCGATAGTATAGTAGTGATCAGCAGATGGGGTGTGCTCATCCGATAGTATAGTAGTGATCGGCAGATGGGATGTGACCCGCTGGGTGTGCTCATCCGATAGTATAGTAGTGATCAGCGGATGGGATGTGACACGCTGGGTGTGCTCATCCGATAGTATAGTAGTGATCGGCAGATGGGATGTGACCCGCTGGGTGTGCTCATCCGATAGTATAGTAGTGATCAGCGGATGGGGTGTGACCCGCTGGGTGTGCTCATCCGATAGTATAGTAGTGATCAGCAAATGGGATGTGACCTGCTGGGTGCGCTCATCCGATAGTATAGTAGTGATCAGCAGATGGGATGTGACCCGCTGGGTGTGCTCATCCGATAGTATAGTAGTGATCAGCAGATGGGATGTGACCCGCTGGGTGTGCTCATCCGATAGTATAGTAGTGATCAGCAGATGGGGTGTGACCCGCTGGGTGTGCTCATCCGATAGTATAGTAGTGATCAGCAGATGGGATGTGACCCGCTGGGTGTGCTCATCCAATAGTATACAGAAGAAACAAATGGCGCACAGCCAGGGAGCCAGGTGGAGTAAAATAAATACCTTTTATTCAGTGCATGGCTGATAACATCTTCACCCCCTAGGGGACAAAAACACACACCTCCTACGCGTTTCGGACCGGTAGGTGTGTGAATTAAAGGTATTTATTTGACTCCACCTGGCTCCCTGGCTGTGCGCCATTTGTTTCTTCTTGCTGCTTCCGGATTTCCCTGTTTGGCTGGCACGCCAGTGATCACTCCTGGAGATGACGTGAGTGGGTTTAGAGACTTTAAGACTGCAATAGTTGAGTACTGCTACATGTATACTATAAGTGACTCACAGGTCTATTGATTATACCCACTCCCACTGGTGTCTTCATGGAATGTGTTATACTGTTATAACTGGATGAAGTTGTCTGGGGTTTGCGCACCCTAATTTTTCTTTCATCCGATAGTATAGTAGTGATCAGCAGATGGGATGTGACCCGCTGGGTGCGCTCATCCGATAGTATAGTAGTGATCAGCGGATGGGACGTGACCCGCTGGGTGTGCTCATCCGATAGTATAGTAGTGATCAGCAGATGGGATGTGACCCGCTGGGTGTGCTCATTCTATAGTATAGTAGTGATCAGCGGATGGGGTGCGCTCATCCGATAGTATAGTAGTGATCAGCGGATGGGATGTGACCCGCTGGGTGCGCTCATCCGATAGTATAGTAGTGATCAGCGGATGGGACGTGACCCGCTGGGTGTGCTCATCCGATAGTATAGTAGTGATCAGCAGATGGGATGTGACCCGCTGGGTGTGCTCATTCTATAGTATAGTAGTGATCAGCGGATGGGGTGTGCTCATCCGATAGTATAGTAGTGATCAGCGGATGGGATGTGACCCGCTGGGTGCGCTCATCCGATAGTATAGTAGTGATCAGCGGATGGGACGTGACCCGCTGGGTGTGCTCATCCGATAGTATAGTAGTGATCAGCAGATGGGATGTGACCCGCTGGGTGTGCTCATCCGATAGTATAGTAGTGATCAGCGGATGGGATGTGACCCGCTGGGTGTGCTCATCCGATAGTATAGTAGTGATCAGCAGATGGGGTGTGCTCATCCGATAGTATAGTAGTGATCGGCAGATGGGATGTGACCCGCCGGGTGTGCTCATCCGATAGTATAGTAGTGATCGGCAGATGGGATGTGACCCGCTGGGTGTGCTCATCCGATAGTATAGTAGTGATCAGCGGATGGGATGTGACCCGCTGGGCGTGCTCACCCGATAGTATAGTAGTGATCAGCGGATGGGATGTGACCCGCTGGGTGTGCTCATCCGATAGTATAGTAGTGATCAGCGGATGGGATGTGACCCGCTGGGTGTGCTCATCCCATAGTATAGTAGTGATCGGCAGATGGGATGTGACCCGCTGGGTGTGCTCATCCGATAGTATAGTAGTGATCAGCGGATGGGATGTGACCCGCTGGGTGTGCTCATCCGATAGTATAGTAGTGATCAGCAGATGGGGTGTGCTCATCCGATAGTATAGTAGTGATCGGCAGATGGGATGTGACCCGCTGGGTGTGCTCATCCGATAGTATAGTAGTGATCAGCGGATGGGGTGTGACCCGCTGGGTGTGCTCATCCCATAGTATAGTAGTGATCGGCAGATGGGATGTGACCCGCTGGGTGTGCTCATCCGATAGTATAGTAGTGATCAGCGGATGGGATGTGACCCGCTGGGTGTGCTCATCCGATAGTATAGTAGTGATCAGCAGATGGGGTGTGCTCATCCGATAGTATAGTAGTGATCAGCAGATGGGGTGTGCTCATCCGATAGTATAGTAGTGATCGGCAGATGGGATGTGACCCGCTGGGTGTGCTCATCCCATAGTATAGTAGTGATCGGCAGATGGGATGTGACCCGCTGGGTGTGCTCATCCGATAGTATAGTAGTGATCAGAGGATGGGATGTGACCCGCTGGGTGTGCTCATCCGATAGTATAGTAGTGATCAGCAGATGGGACGTGACCCGCTGGGTGCGCTCATCCGATAGTATAGTAGTGATCGGCAGATGGGGTGTGCTCATCCGATAGTATAGTAGTGATCGGCAGATGGGGTGTGCTCATCCGATAGTATAGTAGTGATCGGCAGATGGGATGTGACCCGCTGGGTGTGCTCATCCGACAGTATAGTAGTGATCGGCGGATGGGATGTGACCCGCTGGGTGTGCTCATGTTATAGTATAGTAGTGATCGGCGGATGGGATGTGACCCGCTGGGTGTGCTCATGCGATAGTATAGTAGTGATCAGCAGATGGGATGTGACCCGCTGGGTGCGCTCATCCGATAGTATAGTAGTGATCAGCAGATGGGATGTGACCCGCTGGGTGCGCTCATCCGATAGTATAGTAGTGATCAGCAGATGGGATGTGACCCGCTGGGTGTGCTCATCCGATAGTATAGTAGTGATCAGCAGATGGGATGTGACCCGCTGGGTGTGCTCATCCGATAGTATAGTAGAAATTCATGTGAAGTTTTATCGATCCGGATTCTGGTCTTTGATGCTTGTTTATTTGATAAAATCTGTGTATTTTTGCTTTTCCGCTGTTTATTTGATAGATATGTTGGTCAGTTTAATGAATGAGGTGTTTTCTATTCGTGATTTTATGTTGTAACGTTTCAGTAAATCCCCTTGGAGTCTTTGTCTCCTGCGATGGGAATCAATAGGGAATCGTGCTTTGTTATTTAATCCGAAGTGCCAGCAGACTCCCTTATTATTAATTAAGGGGTGCAACAGGGTGCTGGGATTCTCATTAGCTTGCTGCATCTTTACTTTATTAAATTGCCATTAACATTTTCATACTATAAAAACCCATTATCCAAAATACAGAAAGAAAAAAAATCCTCACAGAAAAATGATTATTCCTAGAAAGCTCCCAATTAGAAAATAAAGGAGAAGGCTATCGCGGGCGTTTCCTTTCATCGTGGAGAACAACCTTATCTTTAGAAGGACAAACCTGTCTCTGACACCAGCGCAGTCACAATAAGCACAACGTGAAGAACGGGAAACTGGCAGGGCTGTGCGGTCCGAGATTATGTAGAAGCCAAAAAGGGATCACTCATGAATTTCAATGCGTTCCTGTCTGCCCGATACGTCACACATTATATTACAAGTCACATACAGCTCTCCCGACAGAAGCATTTCACAATCACAGACAGATTTTAGATGTCATTTTGTAAAACATCTGATTCTGACTAAATACCACTTTAAAAAGAAAATAACAACCAGTACCGTATAGAAAGAGACTTAAACTTGTTCTGAGACCTTTCCATTTTGTCAGGAAAAGTGAACTGGATTTCCAAGTTGGTGACACTGGCCACCAGTTCTCCATCATTACAGGTCACATATCATATCGCTGTTTACTTTAAGCCCAAGGCATTAGAATACACGGCTTTGTGTATCTAGAACGAGTCCCCAGTATATTTTGGCTACCTCAGGTTACTGGAGAATATTATTCATCAGGATTGTTCATGTAACTTTTCTGTTTATTTGTATATACTTCCTTAAGAGTGCAGGTCCTGCGTGTTATGTGCAAGCCACGAGAAGCCGAGAGAATCTATTCTACAGGACATGCAGTAAATGTCGTTATGTACATCTTCCATTATACAGATTGCAATAGTAATAAAGACACGCTCGGTTCCATGCATTCCTTTCCATGCATTCTTTATTCCAATACAACCATAGCACTGTCCCAAAGCAACAGGAAACAAATAGAATATATTTAGATCATTTTACAAAAAAAATCAGAGCCTCACAGTATATTTTGGGCCATGAACCATATCGCTGCCAGATGGGGATGGGTACAAAAGCACTGCATTTCCATCCCCTCCGGCCCGGACAGGGTGTACAGACCCGAAAGTAGTGTTATCATTAAGTGTTTATTTTGTGCCATTCCAGTGTTAAGAAAAAAATAAAAAAATAATCAAAAACATATGTAAATCAAAATAACCAGTTTACAATTCTTTATAAATGTTTAAATTGTTGTTTTTTTTTTCCTGGAAACATTATAAAAATCGTTTAATAGTAAAAACAATGCAGGGATAAAAACATAACAAAATGCTGTCAGTTGTTTAAAAAACAGGCAAATAATTAATCATTGCACGTGGACAAAAATAAACTGAAATCCTGCAGGATGCCAGTGATGAAAAGGGCTCGTTAAAAATCTACATGGAATGCGTCTTGGAGTAACTTGGGGGAGGGCGGGGGGGATATTGAGGGAATTAGAGCGTTGTCTAGTAATACATTCACATTTATTTTTTTATTTTGAACAATACATTTTGTTTATACCAAGATGCCATGACCAGCATTCAGAGGATTTCTGAAAGATCTTTAAGACACAGACCTCTAAAGCTGGGCATTTCATGTTGTCTTCACATATGTTATTACTGATTAACTAATCATTTATTGTGGATAAACAGTTATCATGACATTCCCAAGGGAAGAACTAAATATCTAAAGACAATGTTCCATCACAAAATCACGTCCTACATTACTGAACAAGCAAAACTCTTCTGGATTCAGAGGAGAAAGAAAAAACCTTGATCATCAGCTGAAGGTGAACATCTGGATTATCAGCAGCCAAGAATGTATGTCAGATCCAAAAAGAGCTTCTGTATTAGCCGGACGATACACAGCTGTAGTGGTGGGACAGGCTGGCAGGAGAAGACTTCATTCTTTCAAAATGATGTTTTGTAAACAAGTTCAAGAATATAAACCGTGCTCTAGAAAAGGTATCCCGGATCTTTTGGTCTCTTTAAAAGGCTGAGATTAAGTTACAGCAGTTAATCGTACGTTAAAGAAACTAAAATAAAAAGTTAAGACAGGTGCCACTGGATGCTTGATCCGTGTAAGGCTGCAAGCCGTCCCAGGGAGGGTATTTCTGGGTAGTGTTGAGATGCCCAGCACCATAATGGACAGGTCTTCCGAGACTGGTCGCTTGGCCATTCACAGTAACTAAGGTAAGGACAAGAGAAAGCTCTCAGGAGTTGGGAAGCTCGTGAGCTATGAACTGCTTTAGTCTCTCTAGATACTGCGCATACAGCTCTATGTCATTGTGACCCGCTCCTTCCACCCACAGAGGCTCCACGGCCCGAGGGCAGCGCTCATACATAGCTAGACCATGCGAGAAATCGATGACCTCGTCCTCCGTTCCATGGATTATCAGCACAGGGGACGTGACCTTGGAGATCTTGTCGATGCTGCAAAGAAAAAGATGAAAGGGAATTAGACAAGAAGCAAAAGCAATGGAGCACAGGAAGAGACTAATCTTCGCTGGCCCCCACTGGACGTGGATGGGAGAGAGACGTGGCAGATTAGAGAATAAAGTACGAGAGTACTCGGGACAACTAACGAGCAACAGGTTCAGCAATTACTAAAACCCCAGTTTCAATTTAACAACATATATTGTACTTCTAAAGACTGAAAGCATGTCCGCATACAGTATATTGTACTTCTAAAGACTGAAAGCATGTCCGCATACAGTATATTGTACTTCTAAAGACTGGAAGCATGTCCGCATACAGTATATTGTACTTCTAAAGACTGGAAGCATGTCCGCATACAGTATATTGTACTTCTAAAGACTGGAAGCATGTCCGCATACAGTATATTGTACTTCTAAAGACTGAAAGCATGTCCGCATACAGTATATTGTACTTCTAAAGACTGAAAGCATGTCCGCATACAGTATATTGTACTTCTAAAGACTGGAAGCATGTCCGCATACAGTATATTGTACTTCTAAAGACTGAAAGCATGTCCGCATACAGTATATTGTACTTCTAAAGACTGAAAGCATGTCCGCATACAGTATATTGTACTTCTAAAGACTGAAAGCATGTCCGCATACAGCATATTGTACTTCTAAAGACTGGAAGCATGTCCGCATACAGTATATTGTACTTCTAAAGACTGGAAGCATGTCCGCATACAGTATATTGTACTTCTAAAGACTGAAAGCATGTCCGCATACAGTATATTGTACTTCTAAAGACTGAAAGCATGTCCGCATACAGTGTATTGCCTCCTAATGCTCTCTCTCAACCTGAGATCAAGGCTTAAAAAAGCTCATCTCCAAAAGACAAACAAACTGTATAGAATACGCAATACACCATACTTTCCCTTGGAAGTAGGTAAAAGGCATGTCAGAACCCGGCATCGATTCAAATATTCCAACGTTACAGTGATCCAAGTCAATTCTGAACTATTCACAATGTCAAGCATAACCAAATAGCCCCCAAAGTATTTCCATTAACATTTTTCTGAAATTGAAGACTGCTGGATTTCACAGTTAAGGGATTAAGATGAAAATAGGAGTAAAGGAAACTTCTAAAAGAAAAATATTTTGTGCGATGTAAACAATGCTCCAACTTTCACATAGCTGTCCCCTCCAGCGGAGAGGGGTGAAGGGGAAGAGAGGTGATTTTTCCTGTGGTTCGCACAGGTAATGGGGTTAGCACATTTACAGTAGAAAGTGTTATCTTTGTTCCAAGTTACTTGGGGCTTTATTTAATGCTGACATTTCTTCCACTGGTTTTTTTATTTTTTATTTATTCACTTCAGCTTAACAATATTTGCATTTTGAGAAACCTGGAAACATTCCCTTGGCCAACTTCGCTCCAGACTTCTGGAGAAGCCAATATTTAAACAGCACAGAGTACTAACCATATCCCAGAGCTACAACACTTTGCACCTAGCAAACTCAACCAGACTTAAACCTGACAATATACCAAATCTCCAACTATAGAATAACTGCCTTAACATACTCAATCTCAATGCTTGGGAACCCTCTCCAACATCATTTACAGTTTAACAGCATGGGCAAAATAAACTGTAAACACCTATTATAAATAGCCCATACATTTTTTCCTGTGTCACCCATCTTTGCTCTCTTTTCTTTAAATAAAAAAAGTTATGTTCTCACTGACGGCACTTAGGAGACACTGGGTAGCTCTGGGTTTGCTTCAGCTGTGAAAAAACAGACTATGGGAATCAAACTGTGAACAGCCAATTGAATTTCTCAATCTGACCTTTTCCCTTGTATGGCCTTCCCACCATTTAAGATATGGTATTAAATACATGGGGAACTATTGATTTAATTGCATAAGGAATTAGTGATCATTAAACTTGTTTGCCAATGATTTATTATGGCTGGTGACTTCAGTAATTACTCTTATGAAGTAAGTCAAGGGTCTTACCTAGGGAATGCATCAAAGCAGTAAGTCTTCCTGGTATCCGGGAAAGCAACACGTAATCCAGACATCAGAGGGGAGTGAAGAATGACGGCCGCACATTCGTAGCGAGAAGCCAGGTCCACTGTAGGAACAGTGCCAATACTCTGACCATACAGGATGATATTCTCAGGACTGACACCATATCTACAGAAACAAGAAGAGGACATGTTAAACCAGCAACAGAAGATTGCAATAAGAGAAGAGACAGGCACCACATGAACTTCGTGAGGAACAATTTATACAAAATCCAAACCAGGCTTCATACTTACCATACATCACTTGAACCCGCCCCTTTATAACAGCACCCCAAATGATGGTCAACCCATTAACTGCAGCAGAAACGCTCTCTCTGGATGCTATCAAGTTTAGGTTATTAAATGCCCTATTTTATACAGCGGCCAGCCCCCCTGGCACAGCGGCCAGCCCCCCTGGGACAGCGGCCAGCCCCCCTGGGACAGCGGCCAGCCCCCCTGGGACAGTGTTCTCTTTAGTCCCCAGGGAGCATTCCTACGTCACATAAGAGGGAGGGGGTGGGGAGGGGGGAAACGACAAGCTTTCAAACAGCCAAGGTGGTAAAATATTATATATGCTGTGTAATGCAGCAAGCATAAGTGTATACGGGTCCATGTCAAAATGGGTTTGAAGCAAAAAGTGACACTGTGTGCTCATTTGCATGTCATTTCCCAGAATGCCTTGCTGCAGTTGAAGCACTGTATGCTAGGCCTGCGGTGCGCAAACTGGGGGGGGGCGATTTGTCTGGGGGGGTGCAGCCGGTTGCAGAGGTCCCACACTCTTCCGCCACCGCGCGAGGAATGCCGGGGGGCCGCGCGAGGAATGCCGGGGGGCCGCGCGAGGAATGCCGGGGGGCCGCGCGAGGAATGCCGGGGGGCCGCGCGAGGAATGCCGGGGGGCCGCGCGAGGAATGCCGGGGGGCCGCGCGAGGAATGCCGGGGGGGCCGCGCGAGGAATGCCGGGGGGCCGCGCGAGGAATGCCGGGGGGCCGCGCGAGGAATGCCGGGGGGCCGCGCGAGGAATGCCGGGGGGCCGCGCGAGGAATGCCGGGGGTCCGCGCGAGGAATGCCGGGGGACCGCGTGAGGAATGCCGGGGGTCCGCGTGAGGAATGCCGGGGGGCCGCGTGAGGAATGCCGGGGGGCCGCGTGAGGAATGCCGGGGGACCGCGTTAGGAATGCCGGGGGACCGCGTGAGGAATGCCGGGGGTCCGCGTGAGGAATGCCGGGGGTCCGCGTGAGGAATGCCGGGGGGCCGCGTCAGGCCTCTGCAACTAACTTACCAGTATTCTGAAGAGCTGCAGGGGCGCGTTGCCATGCATCAAATGACACCACAGGGCCATGTGGAGTGATGTCACACGTCCATTTCCATGGCAACGGGGTCACGTGACCCCCGCGGCGTGATTTGAGGCCGAGCAAGGTGAGAGGGGCCCGAGAGCAAGGGGGAACAGACAGGGGGGGGCGCAGCTGGAAAAGTTTGCGCTCCCCTGTGCTAGGCGATAATGGGGAAAAGCAGGGTGCAGACCTGTCTAAGACATGTGAATGTGCTCACAAGTGATATTTTCATTTGATTAGATACATAGATATCTGTTACCCGTTGCCGTTTAGGTCTCTTCAGAAATAAAGCTCACTAGATCAGCTCATTCACTAACAAAGATGAGAAAAGAAGAGAAACCTAGAAAGACATGTCTGCAGGTGTTCAGAAATCAGACACGTGAAGGCATGTTATGTCAGCACTTGTAACCTCTGAGCATACAGGTTTCATCAGGTTTGCCATGCCAACTCCATTAAGACCAGACCTTTTTGCTTCAATAGCTTCCATCATTATGCCTGTGGATGTCATGACAATCATAATGTGAGACCCTTCCAGCGGTTACAAGCGGTAGTTGTCACAGGATGGGTATGATGCATCTCTATAGAGCCAACTGAAGTTACTTGCATTGCACAGAGGAAAACCCTCCGTTACATGTCACTGATTAACATTAGAGCTGTGGTTGTATTTAACATTAGCCGTAACCTTCAGAAGATATTTCTAACATGCTCTAATGGGGATAATCACAGTACAGGTGTACAACTGTCCCTGCAAGTTATTATTATGAGTTGCTGTGGGCCAAGTCTGCAGCCGTTCGAATTACAGAAAGATCCAACCCCTAGAGCAGACTGGACCCGTATACATTCTAATTATACAGGTATTGGAAAGTTGGGAGGCAATCGCAGCTTGCTGTAGAAATTAAAGTCGAGCCCCAGTGCGTTTTCCACAATTTCTTGCCGTGGGTTAGACTGTTCAGCATCTTTAAATAACTCCCAATCGCTAACTAGCCATAAGTTTTTTTTTTTTTAACTTGTGTGGGATTTAGGAGCTCTACTTAATATTACAACTGAACCCTACCCAACTAACTAGTTACGATTGTGGACCATGCAATCTGCTAGTGATGTTAGTGTGAAATCAGTGTTCACCACACAAAACACCCCAAATAATATTTTATCTAACCAAAAGCAAGAATTATTGAAAGCAGACTGAAAGATACACGAGACATATGAACCTCAGAGAATTTAGTCTCGTGTGTCATACCTTATGTGAAACATTTACACAATTCTGCATATCCTATCCACTAATTGCTGCTTGAACCACAATACATTTGCTTACATTGCAGATCATTCAAAAGGAATTACAGAAAGTACGGTGTTGCAGACAGCACTCCAAAGTAGAATATAGAGTTATATAATGACCGGTGCACGGGAACAATAGGTGGGACCCTTAACCCTCCCAAATCTATAAGGCAACAAAGGTAATGTCCCCAGCACTCGAGAATAAACTGAAAAAACACTGGAATATGGCAAAAAATAGATTGTATTGTAATAGAAACGTACAATAAAGGATATAGATCTAGATATATATCCTTTATTGGATAAATATATATACAGATTTTCCCTGGGTCAGTGTCAAATATCCTATGTAAATACAAGCCAAGAAATGGCAAAAACGGGAGGGAGGTAACGGAGGGAAGGGGAACCAAGGAATACACAAGGGGAATTAGGTACCAACAAAAAACTGCCTAACGGCAAAAAAGGGAGGAAGTGTGGTGGAGCAAAAGAGGGTCAACGTTTCGGGGCCGACTACCCCTTCCTCAGGCCCGCTCCCACAGAACCTTAAAAAAGGAACTTGTGGTACTTCCTTTCATGCCATACCAAAAAATATCTCCTTCCCGTCTGAATGGAATATTGAACACAACAAAAATAAGAGTGTTTGCAGAGACAGGGAAATCTAAAGAGAGGAACACCAATTGAAAATGAATGTGTCCACTTAAGTTTAAACCGCTGTTTTTTGAAGCTTTTGAAGGCAAACAAACCAGATACCTTCCTTGCAAATAAACTTAATAGACCCTTCAGTTATAACATACAAACCATTCGGTTAAAATCAGGAAACGTGACCTCCAACCCTAAACTTATTGTAAAAGAATTTAAACAATAATATGAAAGTGTATATAGTGGAGAAAAGGTCACACACACAATGCAAAAACAAACAAACTCTAAAGGATTTTCTGGCAGAGTGAAAGTTGCCCAGATTAAGCAGAGAAGAAAGGGAAGCTACAGAAAGACTTCACCGTGGGGGAGCTGTCGGACGTAATTAAAAATCTAAAACCATCCAAAGCTCCAAGGCCGGACAGGGGTTTTCCAATTTGTATTACAAAAAGTTTCTTAAATTGCTAGACCCTTCACCTGCTTTGTTTGTTTAATACAGTGCTCGCAGGTGCACCTTTCCCGGAGCAGATGCTCCAGGCGGCTATCTCATTGATATATAAGCAAGGCAAGGATCTGGCAGACTGTAGGAGTTACAGGATGATATCCCTAATAAATCCGGACATTAAAATATTTCCCAAATTGATAGCTAATAGATTAAATCATTTTACCTAGATTAATCCTACCTGATCCGGGTGCATCAATCGGGGCAGATAGGCGGCAGACAATACCAGACGAATTACAGACCTAATTGAATTGGCAAACACTAAAAAGATCCCGATCCTGGTGTTAAGTCTGGATGCGGAAAAAGCCTTCGATAGAATAGATTGGCCTTTCCTAAGGGCGACGCTGGGAGCGTTTGGTTTCGGAGTGCGATTTTTAAAAGCAATACTGGCATTATATGACAAACCAGCGATGAGGGCGAGACACCAAGGGTTCCCGTCGGAGTTGTTTAAAAAAAAAAAAAAAAAAAAAAAAAAGGAGTGGTACAAGACAGGGGTGTCCTCTGTCACTCATGCTGTTTGCCTTATGCATTGAGCCCCTAGCAGCACAAATTAGGAACAATGTGGATATTTCAGGAATACAGGCCCAGAAGCAATCCCATAAGGTGGCACTGTATGCAGACGACGATATTTTAACGCTGTCCAGGCCCCTTACTTCTCTGCCTAACGTATTTAATCTGCTTGGGAAATTCAATAAGATATCTGAATTTAAAATAAATCAAGCAAAATCTGAAGCGTAAATCTACCAAAGGAAGTGGAGAAATTGATAGACAAATTTTCATTTTAAATGGCATTCTACGGCAATTAAATATCTAGGGCGTTAACATTAAAGAATTATAATGCACTATACAAAGCAAATTATCCCAAATTACTTAAAACCCTGAGAGAGGATTTCAGGGTGTGGTCCACATACAATATTTCTTGGGTCGGCAAGATTCATTGTATAAAAATGAACCTTCTCCCCCGTATTTTAGATCTGTTCCAAACACTTCCAATACCAGTGGTCCAGAAGGACATCCTTTCTATTCAAGCTCTAATCTCTGAATTCATATGGAATTTAAAAAAAGGGGTTAAAAGTAGAATATTAAAAAAAGACGACCGAAGCAGGAGGATTAGCGGCACCTGGCTTGTTATATTATAGAGCGGCCCAATTATGCCAAATTTCCAATGGCACATATATCCCAGCTCAAAAGATGGGTGGCATTGGGGAGTGAACAGTGTGCGCCAATTGAATCGCACAACCTAATTTGGTCCCCTAAAAGGATTATTAAATCCCTACATGAACCGCTATGACCAACTCCTTGGCAGTCTGGGAGGCCGCCAAATTTAGATGTTCTCTGACCACGAAACAGTCCTTAATGACTCCACTATTTGACAACCCTGACTTTGCTCCAGGTATGAATAGCAATAATTTTACGATTTGGAAACAGAACGGGTATTTGAGACTCAAGCATCTGAAGGGTAGAAATAACATCAAATCATTTGATCAAATTAAATCCGAAAAGGATATTCCAAATGCAGAATTCTTTAGATACCTCCAGGTTCGCGCATTTTATACTAAATTCTCCCCACGTCCTGCATTGACAAATTTTGAACAGCTCTGTTCATTGGAAACAGACACAAGGGGACTCATCTCGAATGTATAGGGAAGTGATCCGTTCTAGCGCAGATTACGCTGAAAAATGGTGTTATATGAATCAGTGGGAAGGGGATTTGGGAGAAGTACTAGAGGAGAAGGAATGGGATAATAGCTTCATGGCAGCAGCTAAGCGTTCCATCTGTACGACGTTAAAGGAGAACGCATATAAAGTCCTAATGAGAGTAATTTGTCCCAGGTTACTCTCCATTGTGTCCCAAATAACGTGGAGAGCCTGCAGACTTGCTTCATATGCTGTGGTCCTGCCATCGGATAGCTACATTATGGGAACAAATTAGAAATTGGCTACAGAGTATTTTTGACCTCACCATTCCTCTGGATCCCTGGCTATTCCTACTGAATAGACACACACCGGGACGAGCTAAAGTGGAACACAAACTAGTTGCTCATTTTGCAACAGCGACGAGGTGCAAGATCGCAGCAGTATGGAAACAGAGGGAGATTCCATCCATCCCCAAGATTAGAAACAGAATTTGGTTTGTCTGCCAGATGGAAAAGTTAACAAGTTTAATTAATGACACTGGCGATAAATTCCTAAAAGTCTGGCAACCTTGGTTAGAAGACAGATATCCCAGGGGTGAATAATGTCACTGCCTTACTGTGATAATCACAAATGCGTTCTCCTAGGACAACAGATCGGAAAAATAGGGAGCAGGAAATTAAAGGGTAGTGACCAAGTAAGGTAAAAGAAGGACACTCAGAAGCAAAGTCAAGACCCAGCGACCGAGACTCAATTAGATAGGAACCACAGAAGTATCCAGAAGCAATTAGCCTGTATCCACAGTCCCCCCCCCCCCTTTTCCTACCACTTTTCCCTTTGTAGTTTGTCAATATGTTCGTCTGTCTATTGGTTGTCTGTGTTCTTACTTTTGTATCGGTTTGGCAGACTTGATTGGTATACTTTGAATATACAAGAAAATGTGAAGTATGAAAATGTTATACTACCAAAGAAACCCAATAAAATGTGAAGTATGAAAATGTTATACTACCAAAGAAACCCAAGAAAATGTGAAGTATGAAAATGTTATACTACCAAAGAAACCCAATAAAATGTGAAGTATGAAAATGTTATACTACCAAAGAAACCCAATAAAATGTGAGTTACAATAAAAAAAAGATGTAATGAGTTGCACGGCAAATGTAAGAGACAGACGGGAGCCCGGGATAATCCCGAATGTCGCTTTATTTTTCCCTTTGTCAATCCTAGTTCTCATTAAGGCAGAAATGATGAGCCGTGTGTGCGTGACTAAATACTGGGGCAGGAGAGACGGTACTAATAAGGCCAAACACATAGCAAGGAAAGTACATTGTGCATTAAGTTGGAAATCTTTTCCAACGTGAACTCGCAAAAGCTTTATTACCTCCCCATTCTAGATGAAAAACATCATATAAACAAAAGGATACGCAACGTTATGAAACAATACAAAATTCTGTAGATTTCATTAAAAGCCCGATTTCATTGCACAGTTCTCTGCGAAATGAAGGAGTTTGTAGCTTTTTTAACCTGGGAACCCTTGTTTATGTTTTAATCACATACATCATTGTAAAGTCATCCAGCAGTTTTCTATTCTGCCACAACTGCAATTTTGTACAAAACTACTTAATGACTCCTCCAAACTAAAGCTAAATCTGCAGCATTCTTCCTAGCTAACACTCCTCAACTAGTTCTTTCAGATCCACTTGTATTGTGTAACCTGTGATATTCATCATCGTTAATTATATTAAAACAGATCTAAACTGATAAACCAACCGTTAAAATGTCAGGGAGGCATCAGGCAGAAAAAAATAAGGATGTTGAAGCGTTTGAAAAATTTCCCTTTCATTCAGTACTTTTTGATTCGAAAGGCAAGAAAGTGGCGTACACACATTCATTGCATGAAAAAGCCTCCCAGAAATGGTGTTTTGTGCGAGAACAACGTGAAATAATATAACCACCTGCCCGGGGAAAAGGCTCAGCGGTGGGATACCCTGTATGAGTGTTTTAGATTGGTCGCTAGGAGGTTGCTAAGGTTTTTTGATTGGGCTGCAGGTTTTGTTGGACCTGGACACCAGAGGTTTGAAAAGCCCTGACACAGGTCTGATTCTTCAGTTCTAAGTGTTCTAAGAGATCCATCTAAGAGTTCCATCAGTTCCAGCTTGTGCGATTAACCCGAGATTCAGTCCCCTTGGAGAAGCTCCAGCTCTGAGTAAATCGTCTACATTTCTCAGAGGATAAGTGACCCGAATTCAACAGCCAGAGGCTACAGGACGGGTAGCCTGGAATATTTGGCTGTGTGTTTGCAATTAAAAAAAGTCTAGAAAAGACTTCTAGAGGTAGAGTGAAGCATGGGAGGGCTGTAGTGACACGGGGTAGAGAGAAGACAAGCCTGATCAGAGTGTAGAGAGCGATTAAGGGTATAGTGAGAGATTAAGGGCCGTTCTATACCATGTGTGGCCGTGCGCGCACCTGTGCACATGTCGCAAGCCTTTTGTGTGTATGCTGTGCGCGAGTGAGGTACTGTATGTGTGTGTATGTGTGTTTGTGTGTTTGAGTGTATGTGTGTTTGAGTGTATGTGTGTTTGAGTGTATGTGTGTTTGAGTGTATGTGTGTTTGAGTGTATGTGTGTTTGAGTGTATGTGTGTTTGAGTGTATGTGTGTTTGAGTGTTTGAGTGTATGTGTGTTTGAGTGTTTGAGTGTATGAGTGTATGAGTGTATGAGTGTATGAGTGTATGAGTGTATGAGTGTATGAGTGTATGAGTGTATGAGTGTATGAGTGTATATGTGTGTGTATGTGTGTGTAGGTGTGTGTGTAGGTGTGTGTGTAGGTGTGTGTGTAGGTGTGTGTGTAGGTGTGTGTGTAGGTGTGTGTGTAGGTGTGTGTGTAGGTGTGTGTGTAGGTGTGTGTGTAGGTGTGTGTGTGTAGGTGTGTGTGTGTAGGTGTGTGTGTAGGTGTGTGTAGGTGTATGTATGTGTATGTATATATATGTATATGTGTGTATATGTGTGTGTGTTTATGTGTGTGTGTGTTTAAATAAGTTTCTAAATAAATGTTTTAATAACATTGTGTACACACATTGTGTGTGTGTGTGTGTGTGTGTGTACAATGTTATTAAAACATTTATTTAGAAACACACACACACACACACACAAACACACACACGAATTAATCCTTTTTCTCATCTTCTCCCGTCGTCCAGTTTCACGCTCCCTGCTGTGTGCGGCACCATTATAGAATGGCTGACTAACCTCAACCAACTAAAACGCGTGCGCACGGTGTAGCGCACGCACGCAGTATGGAACCGGCCTAAAGCGGGGATATAAGGAGAAGCAGAGGTGTGGAGATCCTTGGGAGAGAGAGAAATTATTGTGGCGTTTAATAGGGAGCAGACTGATCGGGAGGCGGGCGAGTTTATCCTTGCAGCAGCATTTTGAAAAACTGAGAGACAGGCAGGCCAGTAAGGAAAAGGTTGCCGTAGTGTAGAAAGGAGAGAATGAGGGCGTGTATATAAACAGAGATGGTCGTATTTTACCAATGTAAGGCCTCGGACACGCTTACCGCTGGCGTGCTGATGCGCGCTGAGGCTCAGGGAAAGCGGGTGCTTTCCCTGGCCTTGCGGTTGCTTGTCCTGCTCGCGTAAGGGGGCGGTCCGGGGGCGGAGACGTCACTGGCCGGGGGCGGGCCAGTGACGTCACGGAGCTGGTTCGCCCTCATTGGGCGAACCGCTCACGTGACCGGCCTGTCGCGCCGGCAAGCGGGGGAATTTTAAATTCCCCTAAGACCTGCGCTTCCGCAAGCGCGCGGAAGCGCAGGTGAGCCCCTACTAAAGGCGCTCTAATTGCGGCTGTAGGGGCTCAGTGCTGAGCGGGAGCGCGCGTCAGCACGCTTCCGCCAGCAAGCGGTAAACATGGCCGAGACCTTACAGAGAGAGGAGGCAAGATTTAGCTTCTTGCTCTGTAACATTAACATACGATCTTTCTCTGAGCGTTTCTAAAAACAGAATAACAAAGTTTATAAATGACATTTGTAAGTGTATAAGCCATGTCGGTTGAGACATTATTTGCCCAGAATCACATATGCAACTTCTTGTTGTTTCATTTGGCTGCGAAGTGTGGACTAATCTTGTAACATTGTGTTTTACAAACATATTGCACATTTCAGATTTCAGATGCTGCCCTTTGCAGATGTAACTTGGCTTCTGCAGTGAGCAAATGCGAGTTGCTCAGACAAAACATGCAATAATGTGAAATGTGGTCTCTGCAGGAATCCGTTTCGGCCTCTGTTTTTGGCAATGAGAGAAGCAATCACACCCCCGCCAGATTACTGGAGAGGCTCGTGACTGAGCGGAGATTGATTCATTCCTCATTAATCTGAATTAGCCCTCCATAAAACTCCACACCTGTGTGTGCACATTCTTGGAGAGAAGACGATGTGCCACCTGACCACACTAACAAGCTGAGGTTATCTGGATTAGAACTTCCTCCTCCTACTTTCACAGCTCTGACTCCGCGGTTGTTTTGCTGGTTAATAGATGTGTTTCTGGTTATAAAAATGTGTAGAATAATACATAACAAATAATAGTTAGCGTGCACACACACACACACACACACACAGTACTGGTGCATTGTCAAGATCTACAGGTAATAATTATTAGCACCCAAAATCTCATACTTTATATATTAAAACCTGTGAAGGATATTGGACTTGGCTGGTGCTCACGCACAAACCGTATGCTTAAATTGCATGGCATTACGTGACCTGCAGTCCATTCCATTTCAAATCACTTCTTGTACATTAAAATGTGAGTATTTTCATACTGGCGAGGAACAGATAAACGGTGCAAAAACATTACAAAGCAGAACAAACACAAGCGGAACATACGTAGAAATATAGGAAACCTTGTAAACTTAATGCTGTAATAGGACCATACATGGATTACAAAAAGAATATGGGAATCTCGATTCTCAAAATGTTGGAGAGTATTTAGCGGTATTAGAAACACATCCCTTAAATATTTGTCCATTCCTCAAATCACTCAACCTTTTAATGTAGGGTAAAGGATGACAAAAATTATCTAAAAACCTGACTTATATGATCTACTTAGTGGGGGGAACTGCGTATTTAAATATATCGGTTTATTTAATTGCGGACTTAAATTCCATATGTCAGAGGAATCTCCTATTACCAAATGTTGTAACCTCCTGATAAGCTAAATAATCCATGGGCATGATTGATTGCCTCCATGTCTGTAAAGGTGCCATGAAATCTACTGCTATTTTAACCATTATTACTCTTGCTCCAACCTCACTGAAAGTCACTAATGCTATAAAGAAGCAATCGAAACGGCACCTGAAACAAGATATATATATATATTTTATACATGGAGCCTTGGATTACGTTTATTGAAAATGAATCACCTACTGTGCCCGCCAGCTTTATTCTAGAGCTTGCCGGGTTAAATGCGGGGGTTTTTTCCCGTTTTGAACGGAGTTTCCCGCGCGGCGGCCGCTTCAACAGATAAGCGCCATTAGCGCTCATCATTGAAAGCGCTCAAGGCGCGGGAAACCGTCCGAAAAGAAGCTGCGCACCACCGCAGTTTAAAAATTCCCGCGGTGGCAGCCGCATTAGGTTAAAGGCGGCCGCCACTGTAAACCGCTCGATTAATTCTCCTGTAATTGAGCAGCAAAGATCCTGCTTCCCAGGGTTCATTAAATGGCTGCCTTTCCGTTTCAATCAATCCTTCAGTCAGTGTAACTCAGCAGCTATAATGTATCCTTATATTACTAAGGTAACATTATCTATTGTTACAGTTTGCAGCTCAAACGGCTGGAAACATTTTCAATAAATTATCGCCAACAGCAAAGTGTTGCAAAGATCTTGTACTGCTGGGGAGGTGTGTTAAAACCTGCTATAGCAGGGGGCGCAATCTTTTCCCCCTGCTGGCATTACCCCTCTCCTCATGCCCCCCCCTCTTACCTTGATTCAGATGTCATGACGTCATGTTGTCATGACAACGTGATATCACATCAGGGGGGGGGTCTCCAGAGCAGAACTGCGTTCATTTCAACTTCGGGACCCCCTGCTTCCCGAGATACTTACTTCCGTAGGGGGAGCCAATATCTCTGCAGGTAGCAGCTCAGATGGGTCTTGCTGGGGCCATCATAATGGCAGCTGTAAATGTCACGCGTCTTGCGGGCCAATAGGAAGCCATGGCGTCATCCCTTGCAGCTTCCCATTGGCCCACGTGACAAAAGACATTTAAAACATGAACGCGATACCGGCACCTCCTACAAAAAGGTATTACCGCGGGATGCCGTGGGCCCCCTGAGCTGAAATTAAAGAGGTTCAGCTCCAGAGACCCCCTGCTTCGAACCTAGAACTAAAACATAAAACAGAAACACAGCAGGAAATACAACCTGGAGTGCTGCGTTAAACATGGCGTCTCACACGAGCGTCGCAATGAGAACCGCCCACAATCACCTAAAGCAAACAAGTTACACTTCGGAATGTGCTTAACATTAAGCACCTGGCCCAGGAGACCGAAACAAACAATAAAATGATACTTGGACCTTAATTAGAGATAGCACCTATAGATTCTCTATGTGCAATAAGACTATAGCATGCACAGCTGGTACAATTCGTCAATGTGAGTTTGACCATACAAGATGTAGTATGGCCAGCACGGTGCTCTGTTAGGGAGTCGCCTTAGGGTAGGGAGAAACCATGTGCGTCTCTACAAAATTATACAAACAATGGTAACTAAGATTTGATTTCAGACTTTTATTGATTATAGACTGAACACTCCTGCAGCACACGTAGCACACGTAGAACACGTAGCACACGTAGCACACGTAGCACACGTAGCACACGTAGCACACGTAGCACACGTAGAACACGTAGCACACGTAGCACACGTAGCACACGTAGCACACGTAGAACACGTAGAACACGTAGAACACGTAGAACACGTAGAACACGTAGAACACGCATGTTTTATAGCAGTATAAGAGGAATATTTATTATTTGATATAAACATTAACTTTTGAATTGAAATGAATGGGCCATGTACCAAATTCTACCCATTGCTCCGTTTAGCGCCCAGGTCCAACAAGATCTGACAAAGAATTCTTATTTTTCCATATAGAGAACCTATGCCGTGTTCCGAGATACTGTAATCACGGTTACAGAATAACCAGCGTTACATTGTGTGGCCCGAGGGACAGGACTCGGACCCGAAGCCGCACTCGGCCGCACACGGCCGCACACGGCCGCACTCGGCCGCACTCGGCCGCACACGGCCAACTTCAGTCTGTGGCAGAAGAAAGATAGTTACTAAGGATGTGGCCATATTGGGCGTGCGACCGTCCTGCAAATAGATTTGCGTGGCTGTCGCTGAGCGCTTTCGGCCCTGTTGACGCACGTGACGGAGAGGCGTGGCCGTGACATCACCAGGCTGCACAGATGAGGGTCGCCCTGATTGGTTCAGTGGCTCACGTGATGTGGCCGTTGAGCAAAAAAAATTTTTTTATCTTTTTGTCTCTTCCAAATCCTGTTTCTCCGTCGCCCAGACTGGTGCACTTAGAGGAATTTGCTCGTGCCGCACGCCATCGCCCGGACTGGTGCACTTACAGGAATTTGCTCGTGCCGCGCGCCGTCGCCCGGACTGGTGCACTTACAGGAATTTGCTCGTGCCGCGCGCCGTCGCCCGGACTGGTGCACTTACAGGAATTTGCTCGTGCCGCACGCCGTCGCCCGGACTGGTGCACTTACTGCTGCGGCACAGTTTATTCGAGCATTTGCCCGTTCTGTGCCGCAGCAGTAGCCTGGCGCGCGCCCGAGTGTGACGGGCGCGCGCCGAAGCAGCGGAAGAGCGCCCTCCGATCGGGGCGCTCTCCCTACCGCTGCCGGGTCCGCCGGGTCCCCCGGAACCCCCTGCCGCTGTCCCGCGATCGCGGGACACCAGGGCTCCCTCGGGGAGCCCCTGGACACGCGTGCAGGGGGCGCACGCTCCCGATGACGCGTGACCGCGCAGGGGCGGCCACAAGCAAGCCGGGAGATTTCCCGGCTTGCGGTACCGACCACACTTCAATAAAGTGTGTCGGTAGTGTACAGGAATTTGCTCGTGCCGCGCGCCGTCGCTCGGACTGGTGCACTTACAGGAATTTGCTCGTGCCGCACGCCATCGCCCGGACTGGTGCACTTACAGGAATTTGCTCGTGCCGCACGCCGTCGCCCGGACTGGTGCACTTACAGGAATTTGCTCGTGCCGCACGCGTGCACTACATCCGCAGCCTGAGGCTGCGTCCATGGTTCCTGATTGCGTGCTGAGGCGCGCGGAGGCTAAGGGAAAGCGGGTGCTTTCCCTGGTCTTAGACTGCGCGCCACCGGGGGCGTGTCGGGGGCGGGCAAGGTGACGTCACGGAGCCCAAGCCTGACAATGTACAGGACTCTATCTGCTTAAGTTAAACGTTACTAAAGCTGGAAGTGTGAAGTGAGAAACAGGATTGTTCCCATTTCCAAATAATAATGATTCCATCACACCAACTACATCAATATGTGCACCAGTATATAATAACTACTGCAATATCATGTATAAAGGGCTATCCCTGTACTGTACCCATCATTCCCACAGGAGAATTCTTAACTTTACTGCTAAGATGCTAGCAAATCATTTGGAGCGTTGTATAACAGAACCTGCGAAACAGGAGGCACATTTGAAGCAAAATTGTCATCTTGCACCACTGTACTAAGGACTTTTCTCCACGTTTTGCAAAGTTTGTGTCAGCTTGCAATGCAGGGAGTGGCAGTAGGTAGAGCATGAGACGTTACATGATGCACAGACTAATTACATCAAATTATGTGAGTCCCTTTTCTATAATGTATTTGCATTAAAAACAAATTCTGCCAAGTCTGAATTAGCATATACTTTTCTGGCCAACAATCTGCAGAAATCTACAGAT
This sequence comes from Ascaphus truei, assembly GCF_040206685.1. Lineage (NCBI taxonomy): Eukaryota > Metazoa > Chordata > Amphibia > Anura > Ascaphidae > Ascaphus > Ascaphus truei. Next base: position 899,940 of record NC_134500.1, read on the forward strand.
GGAACCATGCATCAAAAGGTATTTTCTTACTTTGTTTCTGTTGATGGATCACCTCTAAGTGTTATTCCTGTACCAGAACTTTTGGTGCACTCCTTACCAGAGAAAAGATCTACTGAATGCAAAGCACATGCACAGAAAAGCATTACAGACACACACCAACGGATACGCAATCACCAGCCTACTGGAGTAAAGAGCATGACATGATCTGAAACAGTTATGGGGTCTGCTGCTGGTGGGAGGAGGAAAGAAGCAGTGACCGCAGGACGTATATACTTAACCCTCCAGCACCCTGCCAAAGAAAAAATGAAGGGGGAAAAAAAAAAAAAGATGAAAAAAGCTGTGCGAGACTATTACAGTCCCTCACTATAGGAGTTTGGTTTCATTTCGCAGGTGGCAATGATTTGACGGTAATCAACGTGGTTAGTTATAAATAGCCAACGTTGCATGCTTCAGTACAACACAGCACAAGAAGAATGCAAAGCAAGGACACCGATGTCATCACAACATGATGATGTCACCAACTCTTAAGGCCAGGATAACTCAACGAACATCTAAAGCATAGAAGGTCATCTGACAATTTCATAAGCCCAAGCAGTTACACAATCCCTGAGATATGTATTTTGGGAAGATATATAAAAAGCATCAAATGCCAGGAGACATTCCTAGCTAGACCGCAAACTGCAGAAAACCCTAGCAAATCCATCCCACCATGGGACGTTCTGCAACACTAACGACCTGAACAGACTTACTTGGCAAGAATGGAGTATTCAGAAGCCAATAGGGACTTGACCTGGTACCCATACTCCAGCTTACCTGGGGGATAAAGATGTGCAAAACATGAAGCACTCGTTTGTATTTGGTCCCTCCTATAAGCCATTAACCCCGAGTACCAGAGGAGCCTGGAACACATTTCTCTGCCCTTCGGGGGGTCTGCATGAGGAGGATATTTCATAACATGTCCCTAGGAGAGTGTTCTGGAAGTGCATAAATCTACCCCTGTATCAGAGGTGGTAACATTTTATCTTTCCAAACATGCTTGGGGAAAAAAAAGGGGGGTGGGAGAAGGGGACATAGGTTATTTTAGATTACAGTAGGGCCCCACTAATACAGCATGTTCCATTCCAGGCCCTCGCCGAAAAGCAGAAACCGCCGAAAACCGGGGCCCCAGCTATACATACAAAACTAACGTGCAGTACGCTGCTTACCTGCAAATGATTTTTTAGAAATTGGGCACGGTTTACAATGTTCACGCTCCGTTATCCAGCGCGGGAAGGGAAAGGCCAATTTGGCACACAACTTCCGGTGGCCCAGAGGAAGGGTATACTGTATGGTTTCCCAAAGCAGAGACTTCATCTCAGAACGTCCCCGACAACCTGAAAGCATCACATGGCAACCAGTCACAGCATCCATAGCGCCAACACAGCGCTAGAAATACGGAGGAGGTCATCGCTCTGGAACACAACAGCTTCCATATAGAGCTGCAGCAGTCACGCACAGAACCAGCATCCCTGCCAACACGCAGAGAAAAAGACCCACACTTACAAAACTGTACAGGTACCTTGGATACATGTTTTATTGTGTAGCATGACAACCACTGAACACCAAATACTGTACACTTAGGCAGGAACAATCCTACACCCCAATGGGTCACGTGGTCCCAGCATTATCCAAAAACTTTGAAAAACGATGAAAAATGTGAAAATGAAAAAATGAAAACGTGCACATTGGCTGTCAAACATATACTGTAAAAAGGAATAGTACAGTAAAGAGTAAGAAATGCAGTAAATATATTTATTGTAGAAAGGATGAAGTTGATGGCACATCATCATAGGACTGAACACATTTTATATGTTTTGATGGAGAATTGGATGAATCTCTTGCAGGATGTTGTGTTGATGTTACTGTTGGATTTGAAGATTCAAGGGTAGCTGTTGCAGCTGAAGGTTGTGGGGATACTTAAAGTAGGAAAGCAATGTAATTTGCCTTGAGGATTGCCGTCTCCTTTCCCTTACAATTTCTTTATCGCATGCAATCCCATTCACTTTAAATTCACTTTAGAACTTTTTGAAATTTGGATCAATCCTCTCAAAAACTGCCATCCCCGTTTCTATACAGTTGATGGCTTCTTCTAATCCCTTGGTTGTCTTTTCTACAGGGACAGCAGGACTATTATCAGGATGTGACTCCTCATTGCAAAACATCCTTCTTTGCTCAATCAGAAGAAGATCTTCGTCTGTTAGGGGCTCGTCCGAGACAAGCAATTATTTTACATCCTCGGGCTCGACTTCCAATTCTAATTCCCTTGCCATTTCCAAAACATTTGTAGTGGCTTCCTCTACGTGATTCTCCAAATCTTCATAATCATCCATAAATGTGGGAATTAGCTTCCACCAAACACCTTTTAATGTTGATTCTTTCACTTCCTCCCATGCATCGCTAATACTTTTTATACCATCCAAAATTGTGAAGCCTTTCCAAAATGCTTTTAATTTATTTTCTCTATGTCCAGCTGCTGTGTCACTCTCCAATGCATCAATAGCCTTAGCAAAGGTTCTCCTTAGATAATAGGATGTAAACACTGCAATTAAACCTTGGTCCATTGGCTGCAGCAATGCAGTTGTATTTGCAGGTAGAAACATACATTTTATCTCCCTGTACAAACCAATTAGAGCTTTAGGATGGCTTGGGGCATTGTCTGTAAGAAGTAAAATTTTAAAGGGAATATTCTTGCTATTGCAATAAGCCTCAACAGTAGGCTTAAAATAGTCCGTGAACCAATTTGAGAAAGAACGCCAGTTATCCAAGCTTTTGAATTGGATTTATAATAAACAGGGAGACTAGCTTTTGCATAGTTCTTTAGGGCCCTAGGATTTTCTGATCGATAAATCATCACAGGTTTAACTTGCAATCACCAGCTGCATTAGCGCCTAGCAAGAGAGTTAGCCTGTCTTTTGCAGGTTTGAAGCCAGGCATTGCCTTCTCCTCTTTAGCAATACAAGTCCTAGACGGAATCTTCTTCCAATATAGGCCCGTTTCATCCACGGTGAAAATCTGCTGCTTAGTGTATCCACCTTCTTCGATGACCTTAGCAAGCTCACGTGGATAACTTCCTGCAGCTTCAGTACCAGCACCGGCTGCCTCACCCTGCACTCTGATGTTGTGGAGCTGACTTCTTGCCTTAAACCCATTAAACCAGCCTCTGCTAGCTTCAAATTTATCATCAGCAGCTAAGTCACCTCTGTCAGCCTTCATAGTATTGAAGAGACTTAGGGCCTTGGCCTGGATGATGGCTCGGCTTAAAGGCACATTGTGACTGATCTGATCTCCAATCCACACCACTAAAACGTTTTCCATGTCAGCAATAATGTTATCACATTTTCTTATAACTGGAGTGTTCACAGGTGTAGCACTTAATTTCCTTCAACACATTCTCTTTACCGTGCACAACCGTACTAACTGTTTGACGAGCCAGATCTAGCTTTCTGCTGATTTCAGCATTACCCATTCCTTGCTCACTTAGTTTGATTATTTCTAACTTGGCATTTAAAGTAAGAGGCTTATGACTCCTTTTTTTACCACTACTATTAGATGCCATTGTACAGTACAGTTACTGTAATTAACACAATATTGTATGTACTGTATATAGTAGTACTGTGCAGTAGCGCACCTTTGAAAAAAAGAGATGCGGAGAGAAGCCGACTGCTTAGCTGACAAATGGCACCTGACAGGGAGAATACGGAAGGGCACGCGCGAAAACGGTTGATTAGTGACAGCCGGATCCTCGGCTGCTGAGCACGTCTTGCCGGAAAAACGTAACAATCGCCGAACATAATGGACATAGGTATACATTGGGAAACGCCGTATGAGCGGAACGCCGAAAAGCGGGTCCCTGCTGTATACAGTACTTAACTCTTCAATGTCAAACTGGAATGTTTTGTAAATATGTCAAATTTTCCATTGAAGGGTTAAATGTTATCATTCCATACACTCCGGTCCTGACCAGGCTGTGATTTATTGCTTACAACATTTACACAAAGAGGGGGGTGAGAAACATCTTAGGACACCAAGAACTTGAAGGGGGGGAACCAGCTAATTAAAACCAGAACATACGGATGTGATGGGGTGAGCGCTAAAGCTTTAGCAGCGGGAGACACAGCGAAAGCAGCCACCACACGTCATTTAGAGACAAAAAAACAGCAACAATCACACTGCGCCTCGCCCTCCGCAGCTCACCGAGGTGATTTAGGGGCCTCATGCTGCCCAAGAAACCAATAATCCATGAAATGTTATTAGCACAAACCCCAACGGGCAGCTACTTTGCACACAGCTGGAGAGCGAAAAAAGCCTGATGTGATCTGCTCCTCTCACCTTACCTGCCCTGCGTGTCTAACAGCAGTGCCACCTTACCTGCCCTGCGTGTCTAACAGCAGTGCCACCTTACCTGCCCTGCGTGTCTAACAGCAGTGCCACCTTACCTGCCCTGCGTGTCTAACAGCAGTGCCACCTTACCTGCCCTGCGTGTCTAACAGCAGTGCCACCTTACCTGCCCTGCGTGTCTAACAGCAGTGCCACCTTACCTGCCCTGCGTGTCTAACAGCAGTGCCACCTTACCTGCCCTGCGTGTCTAACAGCAGTGCCACCTTACCTGCCCTGCGTGTCTAACAGCAGTGCCACCTTACCTGCCCTGCGTGTCTAACAGCAGTGCCACCTTACCTGCCCTGCGTGTCTAACAGCAGTGCCACCTTACCTGCCCTGCGTGTCTAACAGCAGTGCCACCTTACCTGCCCTGCGTGTCTAACAGCAGTGCCACCTTACCTGCCCTGCGTGTCTAACAGCAGTGCCAATGTATACCCTGTTCATTTATGTAACTATTTGTAACCATGTATTATTTGTCCTTTTAACTATGCCCAGGACATACATAAAAACGAGAGGCAACTCTCAATGTATTACTTCCTGGTAAAACCTTTTATAAATAAATAAAATTATCTGCCCTGCATGACTAACAGCACAGTGCCACATTACTGTATCTGCCCTGTGTGCCTAATAGCACAGTGCCACATTACTGTATCTGCCCTGCGTGTCAAATACAGCACAGTGCCACCTTACTGGATCTGCCCTGCGTGTCTAATACAGCACAGTGCCACCTTACTGTACCTGCCCCGCGTGTCTACCAGCACAGTGCCACCTTACTGTATCTGCCCTGCGTGTCTACCAGCACAGTGCCACCTTACTGTATCTGCCCTGCGTGTCTAACAGCACAGTGCCACCTTACTGTATCTGCCCTGCGTGTCTAATACAGCACAGTGCCACCTTACTGTATCTGCCCTGCGTGTCTACCAGCACAGTGCCACCTTACTGTATTTGCCTAGCGTGTCTACCAGCACAGTGCCACCTTACTATATCTGCCTAGCGTGTCTACCAGCACAGTGCCACCTTACTGTATCTGCCCTGCGTGTCTACCAGCACAGTGCCACCTTACTGTATCTGCCCTGCGTGTCTAACAGCACAGTGCCACCTTACTGTATCTGCCCTGCGTGTCTAATACAGCACAGTGCCACCTTACTGTATCTGCCCTGCGTGTCTACCAGCACAGTGCCACCTTACTGTATCTGCCCTGCGTGTCTAATACAGCACAGTGCCACCTTACTATATCTGCCCTGCGTGTCTACCAGCACAGTGCCACCTTACTGTACCTGCCCTGCATGTCTACCAGCACAGTGCCACCTTACTGTACCTGCCCTGCGTGTCTAATACAGCACAGTGCCACCTTACTGTATCTGCCCTGCGTGTCTACCAGCACAGTGCCACCTTACTGTATTTGCCCTGCGTGTCTAATACAGCACAGTGCCACCTTACTATATCTGCCCTGCGTGTCTACCAGCACAGTGCCACCTTACTGTATTTGCCCTGCGTGTCTAATACAGCACAGTGCCACCTTACTATATCTGCCCTGTGTGTCTACCAGCACAGTGCCACCTTACTGTATCTGCCCTGCGTGTCTAATACAGCACAGTGCCACCTTACTGTACCTGCCCTGTGTGTCTAATACAGCACAGTGCCACCTTACTGTATCTGCCCCGCGTGTCTACCAGCACAGTGCCACCTTACTGTATCTGCCCTGTGTGTCTAATACAGCACAGTGCCACCTTACTGTACCTGCCCTGTGTGTCTAATACAGCACAGTGCCACCTTACTGTATCTGCCCTGTGTGTCTAATACAGCACAGTGCCACCTTACTGTATCTGCCCTGCGTGTCTACCAGCACAGTGCCACCTTACTGTATCTGCCCTGTGTGTCTAATACAGCACAGTGCCACATTACTGTATCTGCCCTGCGTGTCTACCAGCACAGTGCCACCTTACTGTATCTGCCCTGCGTGTCTAATACAGCACAGTGCCACATTACTGTATCTGCCCTGCGTGTCTACCAGCACAGTGCCACCTTACTGTATCTGCCCTGTGTGTCTAATACAGCACAGTGCCACATTACTGTACCTGCCCTGCGTGTCTACCAGCACAGTGCCACCTTACTGTATCTGCCCTGCGTGTCTAATACAGCACAGTGCCACCTTACTGTATCTGCCCTGCGTGTCTACCAGCACAGTGCCACATTACTGTATCTGCCCTGCGTGTCTAATACAGCACAGTGCCACCTTACTGTATCTGCCCTGCGTGTCTAATACAGCACAGTGCCACCTTACTGTATCTGCCCTGCGTGTCTACCAGCACAGTGCCACCTTACTGTACCTGCCCTGCGTGTCTAATACAGCACAGTGCCACCTTACTGTATCTGCCCTGCGTGTCTACCAGCACAGTGCCACCTTACTGTATCTGCCCTGCGTGTCTACCAGCACAGTGCCACCTTACTGTATCTGCCCTGCGTGTCTAATACAGCACAGTGCCACCTTACTGTATCTGCCCTGCGTGTCTACCAGCACAGTGCCACATTACTGTACCTGCCCTGCGTGTCTAATACAGCACAGTGCCACCTTACTGTATCTGCCCTGCGTGTCTAATACAGCACAGTGCCACCTTACTGTATCTGCCCTGTGTGTCTAATACAGCACAGTGCCACCTTACTGTATCTGCCCTGTGTGTCTAATACAGCACAGTGCCACATTACTGTACCTGCCCTGCGTGTCTACCAGCACAGTGCCACCTTACTGTACCTGCCCTGCGTGTCTAATACAGCACAGTGCCACCTTACTGTATCTGCCCTGCGTGTCTACCAGCACAGTGCCACCTTACTGTATCTGCCCTGCGTGTCTACCAGCACAGTGCCACCTTACTGTATCTGCCCTGCGTGTCTAATACAGCACAGTGCCACCTTACTGTATCTGCCCTGCGTGTCTACCAGCACAGTGCCACATTACTGTACCTGCCCTGCGTGTCTAATACAGCACAGTGCCACCTTACTGTATCTGCCCTGCGTGTCTAATACAGCACAGTGCCACCTTACTGTATCTGCCCTGTGTGTCTAATACAGCACAGTGCCACCTTACTGTATCTGCCCTGTGTGTCTAATACAGCACAGTGCCACATTACTGTACCTGCCCTGCGTGTCTACCAGCACAGTGCCACCTTACTGTATCTGCCCTGCGTGTCTAATACAGCACAGTGCCACCTTACTGTATCTGCCCTGCGTGTCTACCAGCACAGTGCCACATTACTGTATCTGCCCTGCGTGTCTACCAGCACAGTGCCACCTTACTGTATCTGCCCTGCGTGTCTAATACAGCACAGTGCCACCTTACTGTATCTGCCCTGCGTGTCTAATACAGCACAGTGCCACCTTACTGTATCTGCCCTGCGTGTCTAACAGCACAGTGCCACCTTACTGTATCTGCCCTGCATGTCTACCAGCACAGTGCCACCTTACTGTATCTGCCCTGCGTGTCTAATACAGCACAGTGCCACCTTACTGTATCTGCCCTGCGTGTCTACCAGCACAGTGCCACATTACTGTATCTGCCCTGCGTGTCTACCAGCACAGTGCCACCTTACTGTATCTGCCCTGCGTGTCTAATACAGCACAGTGCCACCTTACTGTATCTGCCCTGCGTGTCTAATACAGCACAGTGCCACCTTACTGTATCTGCCCTGCGTGTCTAACAGCACAGTGCCACCTTACTGTATCTGCCCTGCGTGTCTACCAGCACAGTGCCACCTTACTGTACCTGCCCTGCGTGTCTACCAGCACAGTGCCACCTTACTGTATCTGCCCTGCGTGTCTACCAGCACAGTGCCACATTACTGTACCTGCCCTGCGTGTCTACCAGCACAGTGCCACCTTACTGTATCTGCCCTGCGTGTCTAATACAGCACAGTGCCACCTTACTGTACCTGCCCTGCATGTCTACCAGCACAGTGCCACCTTACTGTATCTGCCCTGTGTGTCTACCAGCACAGTGCCACCTTACTGTACCTGCCCTGCATGTCTAATACAGCACAGTGCCACCTTACTGTACCTGCCCTGCGTGTCTACCAGCACAGTGCCACCTTACTATATCTGCCCTGCATGTCTACCAGAACAGTGCCACCTTACTGTATCTGCCCTGCGTGTCTAATACAGCACAGTGCCACCTTACTGTATCTGCCCTGTGTGTCTACCAGCACAGTGCCACCTTACTGTACCTGCCCTGCGTGTCTACCAGCACAGTGCCACCTTACTGTATCTGCCCTGCGTGTCTAATACAGCACAGTGCCACCTTACTGTATCTGCCCTGCGTGTCTAATACAGCACAGTGCCACCTTACTGTACCTGCCCTGCGTGTCTAATACAGCACAGTGCCACCTTACTGTATCTGCCCTGCGTGTCTAATACAGCACAGTGCCACCTTACTGTATCTGCCCTGCGTGTCTACCAGCACAGTGCCACCTTACTGTATCTGCCCTGCGTGTCTAATACAGCACAGTGCCACCTTACTGTACCTGCCCTGCATGTCTACCAGCACAGTGCCACCTTACTGTATCTGCCCTGCGTGTCTAATACAGCACAGTGCCACCTTACTGTATCTGCCCTGTGTGTCTACCAGCACAGTGCCACCTTACTGTACCTGCCCTGCATGTCTAATACAGCACAGTGCCACCTTACTGTACCTGCCCTGCGTGTCTACCAGCACAGTGCCACCTTACTGTACCTGCCCTGCGTGTCTACCAGCACAGTGCCACCTTACTGTATCTGCCCTGCGTGTCTAATACAGCACAGTGCCACCTTACTGTACCTGCCCTGCGTGTCTAATACAGCACAGTGCCACCTTACTGTACCTGCCCTGCGTGTCTACCAGCACAGTGCCACCTTACTGTATCTGCCCTGCGTGTCTAATACAGCACAGTGCCACCTTACTGTATCTGCCCTGCGTGTCTACCAGCACAGTGCCACCTTACTGTATCTGCCCTGCGTGTCTAATACAGCACAGTGCCACCTTACTGTATCTGCCCTGCGTGTCTACCAGCACAGTGCCACCTTACTGTACCTGCCCTGCGTGTCTAATACAGCACAGTGCCACCTTACTGTACCTGCCCTGCGTGTCTAATACAGCACAGTGCCACCTTACTGTATCTGCCCTGCGTGTCTAACACAGCACAGTGCCACCTTACTGTATCTGCCCTGCGTGTCTACCAGCACAGTGCCACCTTACTGTACCTGCCCTGCGTGTCTAATACAGCACAGTGCCACCTTACTGTATCTGCCCTGCGTGTCTAACACAGCACAGTGCCACCTTACTGTATCTGCCCTGCGTGTCTACCAGCACAGTGCCACCTTACTGTACCTGCCCTGCGTGTCTACCAGCACAGTGCCACCTTACTGTATCTGTCCTGCGTGTCTAATACAGCACAGTGCCACCTTACTGTATCTGTCCTGCGTGTCTAATACAGCACAGTGCCACCTTACTGTACCTGCCCTGCGTGTCTACCAGCACAGTGCCACCTTATTGTATCTGCCCTGCGTGTCTAATACAGCACAGTGCCACCTTACTGTATCTGCCCTGCGTGTCTAATACAGCACAGTGCCACCTTACTGTATCTGCCCTGCGTGTCTAATACAGCACAGTGCCACCTTACTGTATCTGCCCTGCGTGTCTACCAGCACAGTGCCACCTTACTGTATCTGCCCTGTGTGTCTACCAGCACAGTGCCACCTTACTGTACCTGCCCTGCGTGTCTACCAGCACAGTGCCACCTTACTATATCTGCCCTGCATGTCTACCAGAACAGTGCCACCTTACTGTATCTGCCCTGCGTGTCTAATACAGCACAGTGCCACCTTACTGTATCTGCCCTGTGTGTCTACCAGCACAGTGCCACCTTACTGTACCTGCCCTGCGTGTCTACCAGCACAGTGCCACCTTACTGTATCTGCCCTGCGTGTCTAATACAGCACAGTGCCACCTTACTGTATCTGCCCTGCGTGTCTAATACAGCACAGTGCCACCTTACTGTACCTGCCCTGCGTGTCTAATACAGCACAGTGCCACCTTACTGTATCTGCCCTGCGTGTCTAATACAGCACAGTGCCACCTTACTGTATCTGCCCTGCGTGTCTACCAGCACAGTGCCACCTTACTGTATCTGCCCTGCGTGTCTAATACAGCACAGTGCCACCTTACTGTACCTGCCCTGCATGTCTACCAGCACAGTGCCACCTTACTGTATCTGCCCTGCGTGTCTAATACAGCACAGTGCCACCTTACTGTATCTGCCCTGTGTGTCTACCAGCACAGTGCCACCTTACTGTACCTGCCCTGCATGTCTAATACAGCACAGTGCCACCTTACTGTACCTGCCCTGCGTGTCTACCAGCACAGTGCCACCTTACTGTACCTGCCCTGCGTGTCTACCAGCACAGTGCCACCTTACTGTATCTGCCCTGCGTGTCTAATACAGCACAGTGCCACCTTACTGTACCTGCCCTGCGTGTCTAATACAGCACAGTGCCACCTTACTGTACCTGCCCTGCGTGTCTACCAGCACAGTGCCACCTTACTGTATCTGCCCTGCGTGTCTAATACAGCACAGTGCCACCTTACTGTATCTGCCCTGCGTGTCTACCAGCACAGTGCCACCTTACTGTATCTGCCCTGCGTGTCTAATACAGCACAGTGCCACCTTACTGTATCTGCCCTGCGTGTCTACCAGCACAGTGCCACCTTACTGTACCTGCCCTGCGTGTCTAATACAGCACAGTGCCACCTTACTGTACCTGCCCTGCGTGTCTAATACAGCACAGTGCCACCTTACTGTATCTGCCCTGCGTGTCTAACACAGCACAGTGCCACCTTACTGTATCTGCCCTGCGTGTCTACCAGCACAGTGCCACCTTACTGTACCTGCCCTGCGTGTCTAATACAGCACAGTGCCACCTTACTGTATCTGCCCTGCGTGTCTAACACAGCACAGTGCCACCTTACTGTATCTGCCCTGCGTGTCTACCAGCACAGTGCCACCTTACTGTACCTGCCCTGCGTGTCTACCAGCACAGTGCCACCTTACTGTATCTGTCCTGCGTGTCTAATACAGCACAGTGCCACCTTACTGTATCTGTCCTGCGTGTCTAATACAGCACAGTGCCACCTTACTGTACCTGCCCTGCGTGTCTACCAGCACAGTGCCACCTTATTGTATCTGCCCTGCGTGTCTAATACAGCACAGTGCCACCTTACTGTATCTGCCCTGCGTGTCTAATACAGCACAGTGCCACCTTACTGTATCTGCCCTGCGTGTCTAATACAGCACAGTGCCACCTTACTGTATCTGCCCTGCGTGTCTACCAGCACAGTGCCACCTTACTGTATCTGCCCTGCGTGTCTACCAGCACAGTGCCACCTTACTGTATCTGCCCTGCGTGTCTACCAGCACAGTGCCACCTTACTGTATCTGCCCTGCGTGTCTACCAGCACAGTGCCACCTTACTGTATCTGCCCTGCGTGTCTACCAGCACAGTGCCACATTACTGTATCTGCCCTGCGTGTCTAATACAGCACAGTGCCACCTTACTGTATCTGCCCTGCGTGTCTAACACAGCACAGTGCCACCTTACTGTACCTGCCCTGCGTGTCTAACACAGCACAGTGCCACCTTACTGTACCTGCCCTGCGTGTCTAACACAGCACAGTGCCACCTTACTGTATCTGCCCTGCGTGTCTACCAGCACAGTGCCACCTTACTGTACCTGCCCTGCGTGTCTACCAGCACAGTGCCACCTTACTGTACCTGCCCTGCGTGTCTACCAGCACAGTGCCACCTTACTGTATCTGCCCTGCGTGTCTAATACAGCACAGTGCCACCTTACTGTATCTGCCCTGCGTGTCTACCAGCACAGTGCCACCTTACTGTATCTGCCCTGCGTGTCTAACACAGCACAGTGCCACATTACTGTATCTGCCCTGCGTGACTACCAGCACAGTGCCACCTTACTATATCTGCCCTGCGTGTCTAATACAGCACAGTGCCACCTTACTGTATCTGCCCTGCGTGTCTAATACAGCACAGTGCCACCTTACTGTATCTGCCCTGCGTGTCTAATACAGCACAGTGCCACCTTACTGTATCTGCCCTGCGTGTCTAATACAGCACAGTGCCACCTTACTGTATCTGCCCTGCGTGTCTAATACAGCACAGTGCCACCTTACTGTATCTGCCCTGCGTGTCTAATACAGCACAGTGCCACCTTACTGTACCTGCCCTGCATGTCTACCAGCACAGTGCCACCTTACTGTACCTGCCCTGCGTGTCTACCAGCACAGTGCCACCTTACTGTACCTGCCCTGCGTGTCTACCAGCACAGTGCCACCTTACTGTACCTGCCCTGCGTGTCTACCAGCACAGTGCCACCTTACTGTATCTGCCCTGCGTGTCTAATACAGCACAGTGCCACCTTACTGTATCTGCCCTGCGTGTCTACCAGCACAGTGCCACCTTACTGTATCTGCCCTGCGTGTCTAATACAGCACAGTGCCACCTTACTGTATCTGCCCTGCGTGTCTAATACAGCACAGTGCCACCTTACTGTACCTGCCCTGCGTGTCTACCAGCACAGTGCCACCTTACTGTATCTGCCCTGCGTGTCTAATACAGCACAGTGCCACCTTACTGTATCTGCCCTGCATGTCTAACAGCACAGTGCCACCTTACTGTATCTGCCCTGCGTGTCTACCAGCACAGTGCCACCTTACTGTATCTGCCCTGCATGTCTACCAGCACAGTGCCACCTTACTGTATCTGCCCTGCTTGTCTAATACAGCACAGTGCCACCTTACTGTATCTGCCCTGCGTGTCTAATACAGCACAGTTCCACCTTACTATATCTGCCCTGCGTGTCTACCAGCACAGTGCCACCTTACTGTATCTGCCCTGCGTGTCTACCAGCACAGTTCCACCTTACTATATCTGCCCTGCATGTCTACCAGCACAGTGCACCTTACTGTATCTGCCCTGCGTGTCTACCAGCACAGTGCCACCTTACTGTATCTGCCCTGCGTGTCTACCAGCACAGTGCCACCTTACTGTATCTGCCCTGCGTGTCTAATACAGCACAGTGCCACCTTACTGTACCTGCCCTGCATGTCTACCAGCACAGTGCCACCTTACTGTATCTGCCCTGCGTGTCTACCAGCACAGTGCCACCTTACTGTATCTGCCCTGCGTGTCTACCAGCACAGTGCCACCTTACTGTACCTGCCCTGCGTGTCTAATACAGCACAGTGCCACCTTACTGTATCTGCCCTGCGTGTCTAATACAGCACAGTGCCACCTTACTGTACCTGCCCTGCGTGTCTACCAGCACAGTGCCACCTTACTGTATCTGCCCTGCGTGTCTACCAGCACAGTGCCACCTTACTGTATCTGCCCTGCGTGTCTAATACAGCACAGTGCCACCTTACTGTACCTGCCCTGCGTGTCTACCAGCACAGTGCCACCTTACTGTATCTGCCCTGCGTGTCTACCAGCACAGTGCCACCTTACTGTATCTGCCCTGCGTGTCTACAAGCACAGTGCCACCTTACTATATCTGCCCTGCGTGTCTAATACAGCACAGTGCCACCTTACTGTATCTGCCCTGCGTGTCTAATACAGCACAGTGCCACCTTACTGTATCTGCCCCGCGTGTCTACCAGCACAGTGCCACCTTACTGTATCTGCCCCGCGTGTCTACCAGCACAGTGCCACCTTACTGTATCTGCCCTGCGTGTCTAATACAGCACAGTGCCACCTTACTGTATCTGCCCTGCGTGTCTACCAGCACAGTGCCACCTTACTGTATCTGCCCTGCGTGTCTAATACAGCACAGTGCCACCTTACTATATTTGCCCTGCATGTCTAACAGCACAGTGCCACCTTACTGTACCTGCCCTGCGTGTCTAATACAGCACAGTGCCACCTTACTGTATCTGCCCTGCGTGTCTACCAGCACAGTGCCACCTTACTATATTTGCCCTGCATGTCTAACAGCACAGTGCCACCTTACTGTATCTGCCCTGCGTGTCTAATACAGCACAGTGCCACCTTACTGTACCTGCCCTGCGTGTCTACCAGCACAGTGCCACCTTACTGTATCTGCCCTGCGTGTCTAATACAGCACAGTGCCACCTTACTGTATCTGCCCTGCGTCTCTAATACAGCACAGTGCCACCTTACTGTATCTGCCCTGCGTGTCTACCAGCACAGTGCCACCTTACTGTATGTGCCCTGCGTGTCTACCAGCACAGTGCCACCTTACTGTATCTGCCCTGCGTGTCTAATACAGCACAGTGCCACCTTACTGTATCTGCCCTGCGTGTCTACAAGCACAGTGCCACCTTACTGTACCTGCCCTGCGTGTCTAATACAGCACAGTGCCACCTTACTGTATCTGCCCTGCGTGTCTACCAGCACAGTGCCACCTTACTGTATCTGCCCTGCGTGTCTACCAGCACAGTGCCACCTTCTATACAGAAGAGAGTACATTACAATTATTCAGGGGTGGAGAAGTCCCAGGTGCCTGCGCTGAGCGCCACAATGACACCTGTCAGTCACCGCTGCGAACGGCAACAACGCTCTGAAGCTTCCATAACCGAAGCTGCTTTGCAGGCGGGCGGACCAGCCACGGATTAACAGATCAATCGCCACGCTGCTTAGTGGAGTGCGGGGGAGGGGGTTGCAGGTGTGTGCGAGAGCTGGGAGTGGGGGCAAGTCGGAGCAATCCAGAACGCTGCCCGCCCCAGTGCTTATATCACACAGCGGCCGAAGTGCGCGAGAGTCAGATTCACACACAGCACCGCCAATGGGTATGAATGGGGGGGGATGGGAAAGCTGGAATGCGCGCTTGCCCCCCCCCCCCCCCATGTAACACTGGCTCCTAAAAATGCTGTCTGGCTCCCAAGTAATGTATATTTGTAGCCACCCCTGACTTTATGCAGCTTTACATCCTCATCCCTAGGAGCAATGCAGGGCGGACATGAGGAGAGAAACAAGTAGTTTGGGAAATGCACGTTTCATGCTCAGAAACAGCACCGATTAATACCCGCAGGGTAAGAGGCCTATAGCAGAGAAAGGATGTTTAACCATCTCAAATCCCTGGGTAAGGCTTATAGGAATCACCCCCAGAAACCTACACGAGTATATATCGTATAATGCTAGTATATGGTCCCGAGCATGTCCTGCTCCAGATTTCATCCTTAGCTCCTGCGGTTCCCAGGGTAACATTTACCCTGCACTGGGGCAAACTTCTCCCAGACACTTAATATTTTAAAACGCATATATCTCCCCTGAACAGAGCACCAGCCCAGGAAAGGGCGAGAAGAGGGTCTCTTCGAAGTTAGAAAGAAATGGAGGGGGAAATGGTGATCACCACGGACTGCTGCGCCACGTTCCACCGTACACAGAATCATCGGGAACATGTTACTTGTATATAGAGTTTAAAATAGTGCCCCTAAATATGTGTATTACACAAGGGTTAGCATATCTTCCTTAGGCTTCGTCCATAGTTCTTGCTGGCGTGCGGAGGCCAAGGGAAAGCGGGTGCTTTCCCTGGCTTTAGACAGCGCGCCGTCCGTGGGCGTGTCGGGGTCGTGTCGGCGGCCGGGCCAGTGACGTCACGGAGCATTGGGCGAACCGCTCACGTGAGCGGCCCTGCGCTGCGGCAAGCGGGAAAATGTTAAAATTTCCTAAGACCTACGCTTCCGCAAGCGCGCGGAAGCGTAGGCGAGCCCCTACTAAAGCCGCTCACTGCGGCTGTAGGGGCTCAGTGCCGAGCGGAAGCGCGCCTCAGCGCGCCTCCGCCCGCAAGCACTAAACATGGACATGGCCTTAGATGTGTTAAGTACACGCAATTACTGAATGGGAACAATGTATAAAGACTGGTATGCTATAAATTGTTAAGATTACCATTGAATGTCTGGACTGCAGGCGAGATCAGGCCAAGAAAGTGGATTTAATCAGGTCTGGACTCTGCTCAGCCAAAGTAGACAGATAAATAAATCAGTGGGCTAAAGAGATGGTAGTGCAAAGTGCAAAGTGCAAAGTGCAAACCACCGGGAGACAGGACATAAGAAGGACATAAGAAGGAAGGCACAGGTCGTTACTCAGGGTTTTAGTTACTTTCCTTGTGTGCTCACTATAGTTTTTATGATTTACTCAGTGATAAAGTTGCGAAGCGTTTTTGCTCTTTACTATCGAGTCCCCTCTGATCGACCTCATAGCGTGGAAACTTCCAGATCTGTTCTACATTTATGGCAAAGCTTATAGTGCCGGCGACATCAGGCTATGGTCGCTGGAAAAATCAAATTGAGATCACTTCCAGCGATCGCGACCAAGCAGACGCCCTTACAATAAGCGAACGCAGCAATGCATGTGTTTTGACGTGACGTCGCGTCGCTGTCACTATAAGCGCAGCCTATGACTTGAGATATCTCAAAAGTTCAGGGCAGACAGCGGTATTAACATACCAAATGCATGACTGAAGGGAAAAGGTTATGCTTGCGATTGTTCTCAGATCAGAAATGGTTAATATTTATTAATGTGTTAATTAGACCAACACATCTAGAACTACTAATGAAACACGTGCACACAGAGTACAATGAGACGACCAACAAACCCCTTTGCTTCAGTTAATAAGTAGACTTGCATCATATCACCGCCATTCCCTGCTACTGGCATAGTTACATCTGAGTTCACAAGAATACATTCAGAGCCCTATTCAATAGCCCTGTGCCTTAGGTTTCCACTTACCCTTCCTTATAGATTGTAAGCTCCTTGGGGCAGGACCCTCCTTAACCGCGGTAACAATGTATCTAAATGTTTGATATTTTATTATTTTCATCCTCCAACTCTATTATACTGCGCTACGGAATATGTTGGTACTTAATAAATGTTAATAATAAGCCAGTCTTGGACAATACTGGTAACTGCTGACGTGGCTTTGTGACGTGGCTTTGTGACGTGGACATGCTCAATGTTAAATGGAATAAGGTACCCCATTTATACACCCCCGGGTACAGATGAATAAAAGGATGTATTTCCTTCCATGAAAGGCTGCCACATCCCCTGCACGTCATCAGTACCATTACTCATATCTATGGGGGATACATAAGGAAGTCCTGGGAAACCACCGGAGGTAAATGAATTGTGTAGGCGACGTATATTTATAGATGGGATACTCAACGCCTGAGGCGAGGTCCCCGGTGGTGATGGCAGCGCGAGCCACACACCAGTCACTAACCTCAATATGGCCGGCCCCAGCATCTGCTCGCGTGTCGGCTCACGCAGTGCGGTGTCAGCCAGACAACACCATTGTGTTCGATGTCCGCGTACAGGTTCTCCTCGCTGGGTATATATGTATATAGGTGTATATAAGGGATGTATAGTATATATGTATGTTACCGGGATCTCAGGGCCTGCCAGGCCGCCTCGATGTCCGCGTACAGGTTCTCCTCGCTGGGTGTATATGTATATAGGTGTATATAAGGGATGTATAGTATATATGTATGTTACTGGGATCTCAGGGCCTGCCAGGTCGCCTCGATGTCCGCATACAGGTTCTCCTCGCTGGGTATATATGTATATAGGTGTATATAAGGGGTGTATAGTATATATGTATGTTACCGGGATCTCAGGGCCTGCCAGGCCGCCTCGATGTCCGCATACAGGTTCTCCTCGCTGGGTATATATGTATATAGGCGTATATAAGGGGTGTATAGTATATATGTATGTTACCGGGATCTCAGGGCCTGCCAGGCCGCCTCGATGTCCGCGTACAGGTTCTCCTCGCTGGGTGTATATGTATATAGGTGTATATAAGGGGTGTATAGTATATATGTATGTTACCGGGATCTCAGGGCCTGCCAGGCCGCCTCGATGTCCACGTACAGGTTCTCCTCGCTGGGTATATATGTATATAGGTGTATATAAGGGATGTATAGTATATATGTATGTTACCGGGATCTCAGGGCCTGCCAGGCCGCCTCGATGTCCGCGTACAGGTTCTCCTCGCTGGGTATATATGTATATAGGTGTATATAAGGGGTGTATAGTATATATGTATGTTACCGGGATCTCAGGGCCTGCCAGGCCGCCTCGATGTCCGCGTACAGGTTCTCCTCGCTGGGTGTATATGTATATAGGTGTATATAAGGGATGTATAGTATATATGTATATGTTACCGGGATCTCAGGGCCTGCCAGGCCGCCTCGATGTCCGCATACAGGTTCTCCTCGCTGGGTATATATGTATATAGGCGTATATAAGGGGTGTATAGTATATATGTATGTTACCGGGATCTCAGGGCCTGCCAGGCCGCCTCGATGTCCACGTACAGGTTCTCCTCGCTGGGTGTATATGTATATAGGTGTATATAAGGGATGTATAGTATATATGTATGTTACCGGGATCTCAGGGCCTGCCAGGCCGCCTCGATGTCCGCATACAGGTTCTCCTCGCTGGGTATATATGTATATAGGTGTATATAAGGGGTGTATAGTATATATGTAACCGAGATCTCAGGGCCTGCCAGGCCGCCTCGATGTCCGCGTACAGGTTCTCCTCGCTGGGTATATATGTATATAGGTGTATATAAGGGATGTATAGTATATATGTATGTTACCGGGATCTCAGGGCCTGCCAGGCCGCCTCGATGTCCGCATACAGGTTCTCCTCGCTGGGTATATATGTATATAGGTGTATATAAGGGATGTATAGTATATATGTATGTTACCGGGATCTCAGGGCCTGCCAGGCCGCCTCGATGTCTGCGTACAGGTTCTCCTCGCTGGGTGTATATGTATATAGGTGTATATAAGGGGTGTATAGTATATATGTATGTTACCGGGATCTCAGGGCCTGCCAGGCCGCCTCGATGTCCGCGTACAGGTTCTCCTCGCTGGGTATATATGTATATAGGTGTATATAAGGGGTGTATAGTATATATGTATGTTACCGGGATCTCAGGGCCTGCCAGGCCGAATCGATGTCCGCATACAGGTTCTCCTCGCTGGGTGTATATGTATATAGGTGTATATAAGGGATGTATAGTATATATGTATGTTACCGGGATCTCAGGGCCTGCCAGGCCGCCTCGATGTCTGCGTACAGGTTCTCCTCGCTGGGTGTATATGTATATAGGTGTATATAAGGGGTGTATAGTATATATGTATGTTACCGGGATCTCAGGGCCTGCCAGGCCGCCTCGATGTCCGCGTACAGGTTCTCCTCGCTGGGTATATATGTATATAGGTGTATATAAGGGGTGTATAGTATATATGTATGTTACCGGGATCTCAGGGCCTGCCAGGCCGAATCGATGTCCGCGTACAGGTTCTCCTCGCTGGGTATATATGTATATAGGTGTATATAAGGGGTGTATAGTATACATGTATGTTACCGGGATCTCAGGGCCTGCCAGGCCGAATCGATGTCCGCGTACAGGTTCTCCTCGCTGGGTATATATGTATATAGGTGTATATAAGGGATGTATAGTATATATGTATGTTACCGGGATCTCAGGGCCTGCCAGGCCGCCTCGATGTCCGCGTACAGGTTCTCCTCGCTGGGTGTATATGTATATAGGTGTATATAAGGGGTGTATAGTATATATGTATGTTACCGGGATCTCAGGGCCTGCCAGGCCGCCTCGATGTCCGCGTACAGGTTCTCCTCGCTGGGTATATATGTCTATAGGTGTATATAAGGGGTGTATAGTATATATATATATATGTTACCGGGATCTCAGGGCCTGCCAGGCCGCCTCGATGTCCGCGTACAGGTTCTCCTCGCTGGGTATATATGTATATAGGTGTATATAAGGGGTGTATAGTATATATGTATGTTACCGGGATCTCAGGGCCTGCCAGGCCGCCTCGATGTCCGCGTACAGGTTCTCCTCGCTGGGTGTATATGTATATAGGTGTATATAAGGGATGTATAGTATATATGTATGTTACCGGGATCTCAGGGCCTGCCAGGCCGCCTCGATGTCCACGTACAGGTTCTCCTCGCTGGGTATATATGTATATAGGTGTATATAAGGGGTGTATAGTATATATGTATGTTACCGGGATCTCAGGGCCTGCCAGGCCGCCTCGATGTCCGCGTACAGGTTCTCCTCGCTGGGTATATATGTATATAGGTGTATATAAGGGGTGTATAGTATATATGTATATGTTACCGGGATCTCAGGGCCTGCCAGGCCGCCTCGATGTCCGCGTACAGGTTCTCCTCGCTGGGTATATATGTATATAGGTGTATATAAGGGGTGTATAGTATATATGTTACCGGGATCTCAGCGCCTGCCAGGCCGCCTCGATGTCCGCGTACAGGTTCTCCTCGCTGGGTGTATATGTATATAGGTGTATATAAGGGATGTATAGTATATATGTATGTTACCGGGATCTCAGGGCCTGCCAGGCCGCCTCGATGTCCGCGTACAGGTTCTCCTCGCTGGGTATATATGTATATAGGTGTATATAAGGGATGTATAGTATATATGTATGTTACCGGGATCTCAGGGCCTGCCAGGCCGCCTCGATGTCCGCGTACAGGTTCTCCTCGCTGGGTGTATATGTATATAGGTGTATATACGGGATGTATAGTATATATGTATGTTACCGGGATCTCAGGGCCTGCCAGGCCGCCTCGATGTCCGCGTACAGGTTCTCCTCGCTGGGTATATAGGTGTATATAGGTGTATATAAGGGATGTATAGTATATATGTATGTTACCGGGATCTCAGGGCCTGCCAGGCCGCCTCGATGTCCGCATACAGATTCTCCTCGCTGGGTGTATATGTATATAGGTGTATATAAGGGGTGTATAGTATATATGTATGTTACCGGGATCTCAGGGCCTGCCAGGCCGCCTCGATGTCCGCGTACAGGTTCTCCTCGCTGGGTATATATGTATATAGGTGTATATAAGGGGTGTATAGTATATATGTATGTTACCGGGATCTCAGGGCCTGCCAGGCCGCCTCGATGTCCGCGTACAGGTTCTCCTCGCTGGGTGTATATGTATATAGGTGTATATAAGGGATGTATAGTATATATGTATGTTACCGGGATCTCAGGGCCTGCCAGGCCGCCTCGATGTCCGCATACAGATTCTCCTCGCTGGGTGTATATGTATATAGGTGTATATAAGGGATGTATAGTATGTATGTATGTTACCGGGATCTCAGGGCCTGCCAGGCCGCCTCGATGTCCGCGTACAGGTTCTCCTCGCTGGGTATATATGTATATAGGCGTATATAAGGGGTGTATAGTATATATGTTACCGGGATCTCAGGGCCTGCCAGGCCGCCTCGATGTCCGCGTACAGGTTCTCCTCGCTGGGTATATATGTATATAGGTGTATATACGGGGTGTATAGTATATATGTATGTTACCGGGATCTCAGGGCCTGCCAGGCCGCCTCGATGTCCGCGTACAGGTTCTCCTCGCTGGGTGTATATGTATATAGGTGTATATAAGGGGTGTATAGTATATATGTATGTTACCGGGATCTCAGGGCCTGCCAGGCCGCCTCGATGTCCGCGTACAGGTTCTCCTCGCTGGGTGTATATGTATATAGGTGTATATAAGGGATGTATAGTATATATGTATGTTACCGGGATCTCAGGGCCTGCCAGGCCGCCTCGATGTCCGCGTACAGGTTCTCCTCGCTGGGTGTATATGTATATAGGTGTATATAAGGGATGTTTAGTATATATGTATATGTTACCGGGATCTCAGGGCCTGCCAGGCCGCCTCGATGTCCGCGTACAGGTTCTCCTCGCTGGGTGTATATGTATATAGGTGTATATAAGGGGTGTATAGTATATATGTATGTTACCGGGATCTCAGGGCCTGCCAGGCCGCCTCGATGTCCGCGTACAGGTTCTCCTCGCTGGGTATATATGTATATATGTGTATATAAGGGGTGTATAGTATATATGTTACCGGGATCTCAGCGCCTGCCAGGCCGCCTCGATGTCCGCATACAGGTTCTCCTCGCTGGGTATATATGTATATAGGTGTATATAAGGGATGTATAGTATATATGTATGTTACCGGGATCTCAGGGCCTGCCAGGCCGCCTCGATGTCCGCGTACAGGTTCTCCTCGCTGGGTGTATATGTATATAGGTGTATATAAGGGGTGTATAGTATATATGTATATGTTACCGGGATCTCAGGGCCTGCCAGGCCGCCTCGATGTCCGCGTACAGGTTCTCCTCGCTGGGTGTATATGTATATAGGTGTATATAAGGGATGTATAGTATATATGTATGTTACCGGGATCTCAGGGCCTGCCAGGCCGCCTCGATGTCCGCGTACAGGTTCTCCTCGCTGGGTATATATGTATATAGGTGTATATAAGGGGTGTATAGTATATATGTATGTTACCGGGATCTCAGGGCCTGCCAGGCCGCCTCGATGTCCGCGTACAGGTTCTCCTCGCTGGGTATATATGTATATAGGTGTATATAAGGGGTGTATAGTATATATGTTACCGGGATCTCAGCGCCTGCCAGGCCGCCTCGATGTCCGCATACAGGTTCTCCTCGCTGGGTATATATGTATATAGGTGTATATAAGGGATGTATAGTATATATGTATGTTACCGGGATCTCAGGGCCTGCCAGGCCGCCTCGATGTCCGCGTACAGGTTCTCCTCGCTGGGTATATATGTATATAGGTGTATATAAGGGATGTATAGTATATATGTATGTTACCGGGATCTCAGGGCCTGCCAGGCCGCCTCGATGTCCGCGTACAGGTTCTCCTCGCTGGGTATATATGTATATAGGTGTATATAAGGGGTGTATAGTATATATGTTACCGGGATCTCAGCGCCTGCCAGGCCGCCTCGATGTCCGCATACAGGTTCTCCTCGCTGGGTATATATGTATATAGGTGTATATAAGGGGTGTATAGTATATATGTATGTTACCGGGATCTCAGGGCCTGCCAGGCCGCCTCGATGTCCGCGTACAGGTTCTCCTCGCTGGGTATATATGTATATAGTTGTATATAAGGGGTGTATAGTATATATGTATATGTTACCGAGATCTCAGGGCCTGCCAGGCCGCCTCGATGTCCGCGTACAGGTTCTCCTCGCTGGGTATATATGTATATAGGTGTATATAAGGGATGCATAGTATATATGTATGTTACCGGGATCTCAGGGCCTGCCAGGCCGCCTCGATGTCCGCGTACAGGTTCTCCTCGCTGGCCTTGCCGCTGCTCACCCCGTAGCCGGAGTAATCATACGAGAAGATGTTGCAGTTGATGCGGGAGCCCAGGCCGATGTAGAAGCTGCACATCTGCCCCAGGTCCACGGCGTTCCCGTGCGAGAAGAGCAGCGTGTACCGGCTCCCGGGGGCGCAGCGCACGAACATGCAGCCCAGGCAGCTGCCCAGCTCCGTGCGCCACCGGAACACCTCCACCGCGTCCAGCTCCCGCTGCGAGTACTGCCAGTCCGCCCGCTCCGACAGGTGCAGGCTGCAGCCGGGGGGGGGAGGCCCGCCGGGGGGGTCCCGGGACTCCGGCTCCCGGCCTGGGCCTTCCCCCGGGGCCGGGCCCGCCGCCGCCGCCGCCGCCTCCCGCACCGTGTACGTGGGCTCTGGGGGGAGGAAGGCCAGCTTGGCGGCGATGCGGCTGGGGCAGGGCGGGCAGCAGAAGAGCCAGCACAGCTCCCCCAGAGAGAAGCCGTTCATTCTGGGGCCCTGCTCGGGCATTGGGGGGCGCGGGGGAGCACCCCGGTAATACCGGGGCCTAGCTTCTCTAGTTACCGGAGGCTACCAACTCATCTCACTGCAGCGCCTGTCCGGCCTGCGGAGGAGGCTTCCGGGGAAGCGGAGCAGGGAGGCCCGGGGAGAGATGGAGGACTGCCCCCTAGCATGGAGAGAGGGGAGGGAGGGAGGAGAGAGATGGAGGACTGCCCCCTAGCATGGAGAGAGGGGAGGGAGGGAGGAGAGAGATGGAGGACTGCCCCCTAGCATGGAGAGAGGGGAGGGAGGAGAGAGAGGGGAGGGAGGAGAGAGGGGGGGAGGAGAGAGGGGAGGGAGGAGAGAGGGGAGGAAGGAGAGAGATGGAGGACTGCCCCTAGCATGGAGAGAGGGGAGGGAGGGAGGGAGGAGAGAGATGGAGGACTGCCCCCTAGCATGGAGAGAGGGGAGGGAGGGAGGAGAGAGATGGAGGACTGCCCCCTAGCATGGAGAGAGGGGGGAGAGGGAGGGAGGAGAGAGATGGAGGACTGCCCCTAGCATGGAGAGAGGGGAGGGAGGAGAGAGATGGAGGATTGCCCCTAGCATGGAGAGAGGGGAGGGAGGAGAGAGATGGAGGACTGCCCCCTAGCATGGAGACAGGAGGGGGAGAGGGGGAGGGGGAGGAGAGAGATGGAGGACTGCCCCTAGCATGGAGAGAGGGGGGGAGGGGGGGAGAGGGGGGGGGAGGGGGGAGGGGGGGAGAGAGGGGGGGGGGAGGGGGGGAGAGAGGGGGGGGGAGGAGGGGGGGGAGGGGGAGAGGGGGGGGGGAGGGGGGGAGAGAGGGGGGGGGGGAGGGGGGGGAGAGAGGGGGGGAGGGGGGAGGGGGGGAGAGAGGGGGGGGGGGGAGGGGGGGAGAGAGGGGGGGGGGAGGGGGGAGGGGGGAGAGAGGGGGGGGAGGGGAGGAGGGGAGAGGGGGAGGGGGGAGAGAGGGGGAGGGGGGAGGGGGGAGAGAGGGGGGGGAGGGGGGAGAGGGGGGAGGAGGGGGGGAGGGGGGAGAGAGGGGGGGGGAGGGGGGAGGGGGGAGAGGGGGGGAGGGGGGAGAGAGGGGGGGAGGGAGGAGAAAGGGGGGAGGGGGGGAGGGAGGAGAAAGGGGGGGAGAGGGGGGGGAGGGAGGAGAAAGGGGGGGAGGGGGGGAGGGAGGGAGAAAGGGGGGGAGGGGGGAGGGAGGAGAAAGGGGGGAGGGGGGAGGGAGGAGAGAGGGGGGGAGGGGAGGGAGAGAGGGGGGAGGGAGGAGAGAGGGGGGGAGGGAGGGAGAGAGGGGGAGGGAGGGGAGGAGAGGGGGGGAGGGAGGAGAGAGGGGGGGAGGGAGGAGAGAGGGGGGAGGGAGGAGAGGGGAGGAGAGAGGGGGGAGGGAGGAGAGAGGGGAGGAGAGAGGGCGGGAGAGAGGGGAGGAGAGAGGGGGGGAGAGAGGAGGGAGATGGAGGACTGCTCCCTAGCATGTAGAGAGGGGGGAAATGAGGAGAGAGAGGGGGGAGGGAGGAGAGAGAGGGGGGGGAGGGAGGAGAGAGAGGGGGGGGAAGGAGGAGAGAGAGGGGGGGAGGGAGGAGAGAGAGGGGGGGAGGGAGGACAGAGAGGGGGGGGGAGGGAGGAGAGAGAGGGGGGGAGGGAGGGGAGAGAGGGGGGGGAGGGAGGAGAGAGAGGGGGGAGGGAGGAGAGAGAGGGGGGGAGGGAGGAGAGAGAGGGAGGGGGGGAGGGAGGAGAGAGAGGGAGGGGGGGAGGGAGGAGAGAGAGGGAGGGGGGGGAGGGAGGAGAGAGAGGGAGGGGGTGGGGGAGGAGAGAGAGGGAGGGGGGAGGGAGGAGAGAGAGGGAGGGGGGGAGGGAGGAGAGAGAGGGAGGGGGTGGGGAGGGAGGAAAGAGAGGGAGGGGGGGGGAGGGAGGAGAGAGAGGGGGGGGAGGGAGGAGAGAGAGGGGGGAGGGAGGAGAGAGATGGAGGACTGCCCCTAGCATGGAGAGAGGGGAGGGAGGAGAGAGATGGAGGACTGCCCCCTAGCATGGAGAGAGGGGAGGGAGGGAGGAGAGAGATGGAGGACTGCCCCTAGCATGGAGTGAGGGGAGGGAGGAGAGAGAGGGGAGAGAGGGGAGGGAGGAGAGAGATGGAGGACTGCCCCTAGCATGGAGAGAGGGGGAGAGGGGAGGGTGGAGAGAGATGGAGGACTGCCCCCTAGCATGGAGAGAGGAGGGGGAGAGGGGAGGGAGGAGAGAGATGGAGGACTGCCCCCTAGCATGTAGAGAGGGGCTTTAGGAGAGAGAGGGGGGGGAGGCGAGAGAGGAGGGGAGGGAGGAGAGAGAGGAGGGGGGAGGGAGGAGAGAGATGGAGGACTGCCCCTAGCATGGAGAGAGTGGAGGGAGGAGAGAGAGGGGGGGAGGGAGGAGAGAGATGGAGAACTGCCCCCTAGCATGGAAAAGAGGGGAGGGAGGAGAGAGATGGAGGACTGCCCCCTAGCATGGAGAGAGGGGAGGAGGGAGGAGAGAGATGGAGGACTGCCCCCTAGCATGGAGAGAGGGGAGGGGAGGGAGGAGAGAGATGGAGGACTGCCCCCTAGCATGGAGAGAGGAGAGAGATGGAGGACTGCCCCCTAGCATGGAGAGAGGGGGGGAGGGAGGAGAGAGGTGGAGGACTGCCCCCAAGCATGGAGAGAGGGGGGGGAGGGAGGAGAGAGGGGGGGGAGGAGAGAGGGGGGAGAGGGGGAGGGAGGAGAGAGATGGAGGACTGCCCCTAGCATGGAGAGAGGGGGGGGAGGGAGGAGAGAGGGGGGGTGGGAGGAGAGAGGGGGGGAGGGAGGAGAGAGGGGGGGTGGGAGGAGAGAGGGGGGGAGGGGAGAGAGGGGGGGGGAGGAGGAGAGAGGGGGGGGAGGAGGAGAGAGGGGGGGAGGGAGGAGAGAGGGGGGAGGGAGGAGAGAGGGGGAGGGAGGAGAGGGGGGGAGGGAGGAGAGAGGGGGGGAGGGAGGAGAGAGGGGGGGAGGGAGGAGAGAGGGGGGGAGGGAGGAGAGAGGGTGAGGGAGGAGAGAGGGGGGAGGGAGGAGAGAGGGGGGAGGGAGGAGAGAGATGGAGGACTGCCCCCTAGCGTGGAGAGAGGGGAGGGAGGGAGGAGAGAGATGGAGGACTGCCCCCTAGCATGGAGAGAGGGGGGGAGGGAGGAGAGAGATGGAGGACTGCCCCCTAGCATGGAGAGATGTGGGGGGGGAGGAGAGAAGGGGGGAGGGAGGAGAGAGATTGAGGACTGCCCCCTAGCATGGAGAGATGGGGGGGAGGGAGGAGAGAGGGGAGGGAGGGAGGAAAGAGGGGGGGAGGGAGGAGAGAGGGGGGGAGGGAGGAGAGAGATGGAGGACTGCCCCCTAGCATGGAGAGAGGGGGGAGGGAGGAGAGAGAGGGGGGAGGGAGGAGATAGATTGAGGACTGCCCCCTAGCATGGAGAGAGGGGGGGAGGGAGGAGAGAGATGGAGGACTGCCCCCTAGCATGGAGAGAGGGGGGGAGGGAGGAGAGAGATGGAGGACTGCCCCCTAGCATGGAGAGGGGGGGGGGAGGGAGGAGAGAGATGGAGGACTGCCCCCTAGCTTGGAGAGAGGTGAGGGGAGGGAGGAGAGAGATGGAGGACTGCCCCCTAGCTTGGAGAGAGGTGAGGGGAGGGAGGAGAGAGATGGAGGACTGCCCCCTAGCACGGAGAGAGGGGATCTTATCAACTGTCGGACGGAATATGTGGTATACCTGCTTGCGTGCCCATGTGGTCTCCAATACGTGGGCCGGACTTCTAGGGCCTTGAGAGTCCGCGTTTTGGAGCATATGGGCAACATACGTAGGCAGGTTATGACCCATAGTGTTTCCAGACATTTCAGCCTGGCACATGGAGGAAACCCTGATGGACTCTCATTTAAGGGAATTGAAAATTAGAGGCACATTGGAGGGGCGGAGACCAGCTCAATAAACTGGCCCAACGAGAGACATATTGGATCTATAGACTCCAGACCTTGGCCCCAAAGGGCCTCAACATAGACATAGATCTAGGAGCCTTTTTTTGAGCCGACACCTTTGATCATTTATTCATTTATTAATTTATTCATTTATTGATTTATTCCAATACACCCTTATGGCCCTAGGCTTTTCCACTTTACCGGCCTGGAAAGTCCACTCCCTTCCACGACCCCCACACGCCCTCCACCCCCACCCCATATTTTTATTTTTAGACATCATAATGGTATACGTATGGCAAGCATTTTGACCTCTACCACTATCAGGGATGAGGTTCACAATAAGGATAATTACAACGTGTTCAATTAGACATTATACACTATCTTCCGTTAAAGGTTTAAGACAAGGATTGAGCCTTTATATACAAATATGAATTTTTATTACTCATTGTTCTAATCACTTTTTTAGACTTTTAGACATTTATGATCTTTGGCAAGTTTATATAAAAATGTAACCATCTAAAGTTTTGTACATTTAAAACGGAGCAATACGTTTTCACAATAGGAGCACCCATTCCTTAAACTAATGTATCATTACATCAGGGCGTTTGTAAAAGCCAATATCTGCCGATTCTAATTAGGAATTAACACACATAGCCTTCGTGAAGACAATCACTCAGATCAGCTGTATGTAGGAGGAGGATTGAGTTGTCGGGCAGGCCGCAGTATATAAAGGAGGAACGGCGAGCCTTACCCATTACAACTACGGAGCCTGAGGAAGTCCATTCGGCGAAACGCGTTGTTCAAAATCCAGCATCCTTTTTGACCTGTTGCGGCCATCGTAGGGAGCGGGATACGGGAAGTACAGAGCTCCTCCCGGACGCGGAGGGAGTCCCACTGCAGCCCCACGATCCCCGTTAAACATCCCTTAAAGACTGGCCTTTTTATCCCACCCTGACACCGCAGCTCACGAGTTGAGTGAGCGGTGAGTTTGTTTATTTATTTGTTTCTTAAATAAAGAGTTTTTTGGCCTCAACATTCTGGGCTGTTCTATTTCCACATCGCACTGGGAGAGAGAAAACAACATCAGAGGCCGGCACAAGGCTTTATCCAGGGACGCCAGCCAGAACAAACAAGATACCTTTTCCAAGGGTGCACTCACACTTGGCCGTGTGAGTAATATTTTCATTTATATATACTCATTTTTCTCATTCCCCTATCCCCCACCACTCATCACAGAGTGTCAGCCGGCACTTTGAAATAGAGAGATCCCGTTGGAGGTCAAGATACCTTCCCCCCTGAGTGCACCCACACATGCCCGTGTGAGTGTTTTATTAAACTTGTGCTAATTCCTGTCTGTATCATTTTGATATTTTTCTGTTCACATCCCCATGTATTTCTTCTGAGGGGGACACCACACGCAAGAAAAAGGAGAGGAACAGAACAGACGCGAGACATCACATCAAAAAAAGAATAGCCCTGACGAGAATCGGAGACTGAATCTACAAGGAAAAGAAGCGAGGACGCAAAAGATACCTTGATGCGCAAGCATTTGCACAAGGCCGTGTGAGTGTTTATGTTATTTTAGATCCACACCATCCACTTTTCAGAGTCTCACACACTCGAATCAGATTGCATCATATTTTTTATTCATTACTCCACCAGTGCTCCCCCATCCCCTTCTCTCTTTTTGCTCACCAAGAGGGTCAAGGATGGTTCTGCAGCGATGCCGGAACAGTGACTACAGGTACCCCAAACCCTGATCCTCTGGACCCTCCGGAACCGGAGCTTTGGATTCCCAAATTTCAGCTTTTGACACTTAGCCGTTTTCTTGAGCTGTTTCTGCCGCCGCCATTGGAACCTATGGCGCGACCCGCTCTTCTCGGTTCGACCCTTATCGGGGGTCCAGGATTCGGGGACCCGGTTGTGGTCGAGTGGGGAGAGGTCTAGGAACTAAGGGCAAAAAGAATTTTATTTCTATGTGCTCTAGAACTGTTTATTCCCACGCCACTTGTCGTTGAACTTGACTGCTAAGTGATCAAAGCTCTCTTATTGAAAATGTATCCGCTTTGCGGTTTTGCGGTTTGGACGGCAGCCAACTCGTTCCTGGAAAGCTCCTTCGAGGAACCTCCATTGAAGTCAATGGGCCCATTTACTTACAATGGGAAACCGCCGCTCCTCCTCTCGGACGCCATCTGCTGGTCTTCACAGGAAACAGGACCCAAACAGCAAGATTCGCCATTGAAACACATGGAGCCCCAATGTCGACCTATGGGACCCTGCAAAATGGTGCCTGAAAAGGCGGGAAAATTACACAAAGGGCTATAATCATTAAAGAACTATTAACCCTTGTACTCCCGGATAAATCCTAGTGTGTGTGTGATGCAGACACTGATATAACAATAAAACAGAGGAACAGGGGAATACACATTTTCAGGTTATAACAAGGGTTAAATCACAGGTCTGGACCTCAGCCCAGTTAACCCCTTGTCTTCCTGGTGAGCTCAGGGGGTGGCCAATTGGGTTGTAACCCCTTTAATCCCGGGCCAAATCCTCCCCATCGTCACACCCGGCTATGGTATAAAAGCCATTCCTGACTTCCAGCCACTCTGTGTGCTCTGTAGGAAAATGAATATAATTCCTAGCACATCTATTGAGTGCACATAGAAACTGGGTAAAGGCCCGCGAGAATGTAGATTGCGAGACCCCGCCCACTATGCCCACAGTTGTCTGGAATGATGCGGAAGCAAGATAATGTAATGAGCACAGCATTTTAACAAGCCCAGGGACTGCATGACCTCTGTCTGTCACAAAATCTAAATCTCCCCTTATCTCTTCACAAAGAGCTAAGATTGCTGCTGAACTCAAACGATAGCGACTTATGACCTCCTCCTCACTCATCCCATCTAACAGGGTTCTCTCCCTGTACAAACGAGGACGAGGCACAACTTCTCTCCTCTCTCTTCTCCTCTCATCTCCTTGCCCTCTCCCTCTCCCTCTCCTGTCCGCGTGCCTGTCCCTGTCACTGTCCCTGCCACTGTCCCTGCCTCTGTCCCTGTCCCTTCCTTGGCCTGTGACATCCTTTCCATCAGCAAGCCTCTCGTCCAATAGAATCTTCCTCCGTCTCATAAACATTCGCATCATTTTCAGGTCTGTAGCTGTGAATGCGCAGGTAATTGGCCTCCTTTAAATAACTATGTGATGATGTCAGGTGACTTGCTGAAGTGCAAGGTGTTACATTAACATATCCAAGTAGTTCACTCCCAACGTGTATCCAGTAGCAATTAAAATTATTATTTATGTGTGTTCACCAGGCAATCATGATATTTGAGAATGATGTAACGTTAAGCTTTGTACAAGCATTTATTGTCAAGTATTTCTGGAATGTGTAATGCATGTACCACTTCTGAACTCAACACTCAGTCATCTAATTAGGATACAACCATGACATTGACGTTGAGAAACTACGTTGCAACATGTGTAATTTGGCATGTTATTGTCACCTGTTCACATGAAGTAATTGTAAAGTGCATATGCATAATTTAATGCCATCAGGATAGTTGCTATTGATTCAGTTTCAATCGTGTAAAAATGAGTAACTATTATAGATGTGTGTATAAGTTAGCATGAAGTGATTGTAATGCATCGTGTACAATGTAAACATGCAATGTTATTGAGTGTCCAATTGCGAACGTCATCAAAAGAGGGAGGTCACAAAGTACATGTAAACATGAAAAGAAACAGCTACATTTACGTTTGATCATGCGTTACACATTACAAGCATTGTATAATGTATAGCAACATTACTATACGCTGGATCTGTTAGATGTGTTAAATGTGTTACATGATATAATAAATTGAAGCACACTTAAGTAACATGTTTGATATGATGTGACCTGTTCCTTTAAGAGTTGAGTATAGGATTTTCCCTTGACACATCATAACATTAAGACTAATGTGACACGCAAATCATCATAACATTGAAAAGTACAATGTTATGCAAATAATAAACGTAAGGGGTCACACGATGAAGTGAATGACCTCGACACTGTAATGCCAAGCACATTTGTATTATGAGCAATAGAACGTAAACACTACTATAATGTTATAAGTCCCCGCTCCATTGACTCCATTGATGTAGAGATGAGGTTTTTTTTCTAAGTGCCGTCCCGGCAACCTTGCCGATCGTTCTCCCCTCCAACTTGCCAACTTTAGTTGGCGGGACCAATTGCCGATGAAATCTCCATTTCTGAGTGCCGATCAGCACCGATAAGCTGATCGGGGCTACTTGAATACAGCCGATTTCAAAAAGTGCCGAAAAGTGCCGATAAGTGGGATATCGGCAGCCGCATGCCGATAAATTTTTATCGGCAAGAAAAACTGCCGATTTTGAGCACTTATCGGCGTTTACTGAATCTCAAATCCAATTTTGGCGGGAAAATGCCGATAAAAGCCTTATCGGCGCTTACTACATGAGGCCCTAAGTCACTTAGTAATCAGTAAGGCATTTGGTATCAGACAGATTAATAACACATGCAGTCTGCATACCTTGTATGTATGCGTAGACAAAACTATGCCTGCCAACTGACATACCTATGATAATGTATCTGTAGTATAAAAGTTAGGACAGCGTATACATTATTGAGTTCCTGCTTGCCAAGTCCTATCTTGTTAACTTCAATGTCCCTAATTCCTTAATGAGCTGCAATCAGAATCAAAACAACTATGTTATGTTCTTGTAATGTGCTGACCGCAGCAAAATGTAGCCTGCAGCAACAAGAAGAAATGCAGAAAGCATGATAATAATACATTTATAGGACAATGAATCCATGTACAACTAACACATAACAACAGACATTCTGGTGAAAATTTGAAGGACCTAAAAGAGACATAATCCCAAAGTATTACCATTAGTAATAAAACAGCTCTTATTAAGTAGTGGGGGTTATTTGCAATGGTAACACTAGTGCCATAAGTAATATATTAAAGAAACCTTTATATGAAGGTGCAGATGCGTAGAACGGCAGAGCACCGAAATAAGTATTCACCTGTGTACAAAAACATTCTTAAACTTTGTAAAGACACTTCGAGATCTTGCTACTAAGCATCACAAACTGCATTTTTAGCGCAAAATTGCCACACGGAAATTTAAATTGCGCTTGTGTGCTTCTCTGTACTGCACAGAAATGGATTGCGCTAAGTGATCAGATGTTAATGGGATTTACTAAAAAATAATGTTTCTGCGTGTGCCCCAAAAAAGGAGAAAGTGCATCTAAATCGTCCGCCAATGGGGCGCATGCAAGACAGGCTTCAAGATGGCCGTTTGAAGTTAGAGCTCCGCGTGTACCACACAGCAAACAGCAGATAAAAGGATAGCTCCGTCACCGACCTCATGTTATGCCACAGGGCCATAAACACCCGGTAAGATGTCCATCCATTAACAGAAGCCGCAAAGACCGGACGCCTCCCATGCCCAGAAAATTGAGCCACACCATGTGGACAGCAGAGCTCTGAATCTGAATCAGGCTCGGAGTGCGAATTAAGCCTAAGGTTGCAGCCCCAGTGCGCGCGACGCAGTGCCTGGCGATGGTCGTTCCCAGCAGCAGCGCAACCTGGCGGACTCCAGGCAGCGCTCTACAGGGAGGCGGGGGTGCAGCCATGACGTCACGCGGCTGGGTCACCCTCATTGAACCGCCGCCGTGATAGGGCCAGTGCTCCGTCGCCACTAGCAAAGACTGGTGGTCGCGCATTGTGCCGGGGCGCACAGGCAGCAACTGGGGCCGGCCCCATAGAGGGCCGAAGCTTGTGTGCACCGCGCACGCCCTCGAAGCCGCGGCCACTGGGGACCTGACCTAAAGGAGGGACCTAAAGGTATGAGTAGCAGAGATCAGGAGCACATTCCATGAGGAGCTGCAGAAGGCTCTCACAGGAATGAGGACAGAACCGACAGCCCAGGGAGGGAGAACCTCTTCTCCGGAGACAGCTGTGGGGGAAGTCATCGAGAAGCAAAGAGAGGCTGGTGGAGAAATCAAATTTCTCAGGGATCAAATAACCTTCTTACATGAAGCCCAGGAAAAAGAAAATAGATCTAATGTCCCCGAGTGTGTCACCCCGGAACAGATCAGACCCTATCTCCTACGCTTCTTTCTAAACCTACTGCCCACACCCCCCCTGACCGCTTTGAACTGGACAGAGCCCACCGGACATTGAGGCCAAAGGACATGGAAGGGGGCAGAACCCGCGATATTATAGTGTGGCTACATTTCTTCTCAGTTAAAGCGGAAATCCTAAAGAAAACCAGAAATATACTATCCATCATGTTCAAAAACAGTGACTTACAGATTTGTGGGGATATTGCCCCAGTTACCCTCGCAAAAAGAAGGAAGCTCAGAGAGATCACTGTCCTCTTACAAAAAGGGGGTCAGATAC
Source organism: Ascaphus truei (assembly GCF_040206685.1). Classification (NCBI taxonomy): domain Eukaryota; kingdom Metazoa; phylum Chordata; class Amphibia; order Anura; family Ascaphidae; genus Ascaphus; species Ascaphus truei. The sequence goes on from NC_134500.1 coordinate 934,490, forward strand.
AGATGGGGATTCCCCTTTCGTCTTCAAGCCACACATAAAGGCAAATCAGCAACCATGTGATACCTAAAGGAATCATCCACCTTCCTGCCGCAGCTGGGCCTGAGAGATGGGACCGATATCTTACATTAAGCTTCCCCCCCTCAGCCGCGGATTCAGAAAAATGGTCCAGATTTCCAAAAAAATCAAAGACAAATGCTCCCGTGGACTCCGACCCACTCAGCACAGGAACTCAGGAGCCCTGAAGGAGAGCTCTCCACAGGCTTCTCAGTAGGCCATGGTCTGCCACGGCTGAGCGCTGAGAGGCAGAAATGCCTTAGGCTGAGTCCATAGAAGGCACGTCCGTGCTGAGCCGTGCGGACGCTCCGCGCTGAGCCCCTGCATCCTCCATGAGGATATCTTTAGAGGGGGCTCACGCGAGCGTCCGCAGGCGTGCTGAGGCGCTGGATTTTTCAGTCGACAGCCAAACTGTTTTTCAGAGCGCTGTCGGCTGAAAACATCCAATCAGCGCGGAGCAGCGTCAACGTCACGGCGATATAACAGAGGCCTACTTCTCCGACTCCTTTCATAACAGGAAGATTATTTATTTATTTATAAAATATTTTACCAGGAAGTAATACATTGAGAGTTACCTCTCGCTCTCACGTATGCCCTGGGCACAGAGTTAAGACAAATAATACATGGTTACAAATACAGTTACATAAATGAACAGGGTATACATTATATACAAGACATTGCATGCACAGTTAAAGATAATATATGTTATGGGCGTATGAAACAGTTACAGACCAGATTAAAATGTGTGACAGCCTTAGATTTGAAAGAACTTAAACTGGTGGTGGATGTGAGAGTCCCTGGTAGGTGGTTCCAGTTTTGGGGTGCACGGTAAGAGAAGGAGGAGCGGCCGGATACTTTGTTGAGCCTTGGGACCGTGAACAGTCTTTTGGAGTCTGATCTCAGGTGATAGGTGCTGCATGTGGTAGGGGTGAGGAGCTTGTTCAGGTAGCTGGGTAGCTTGCCCATAAAGAATTTGAAGGCAAGACAGGAAAGGTGAACTTTGTGCCTAGACTCGAGTGATGACCAATAAGATGAGATGAAATAAGGAAACCTACTATATGCAGTACACCCAACCCGGATCTGGAATACACTATAAACTAATCAATGACATGCTTTCATTTGGAATACTTCCATTTATCCCCTGAGATGTTCTTACACGCTAGAATGGTATCTATTCTCAGGGAGATATAGATTGGTCAACTGGTGCTTCTATTTATATTTCTGTTCGGTATAATTTTTTACATTATAGCTCTTTCACTGCCAAGGACTCAATGGCAGTTTGAGCATGATGACTACAAAATTACATTTTAATGGGAAATTACGGACTTGAAGAGTCTGAGTCCATTGATGTCTATGGTGTCCATTAATTATAGCGTGATAACCGTTACTGATCATGAATTACCATTTACTTGAATGAAACTGTTTTCCAGCGTCCCTGACAAGCTTGTACATGATGAGAACCTTATACCAAAGATGTAACAACAGGAAATATGAATATAAATATTATAAATTCCTAAACTTGATTTTTCTTGTGTTACGATCAATGGCTCCCATTCGATATACTGTGAAGCCAACTTCCCCATGCTGGAGAAGATTTTATCCCCATTCATTTAAATTCCCCAGCCCTGGGAAGTGGTTTCACAGCATACTATACTGGCCGCTGTTTCCTTTTCTAGCCCATGCAATTAGATAAAGAAAAACAAATATAAATGTCTGTCTAACCCCTGTATTCCCAATTGTCTCCTAACCTGTTGTTTTGCTTTGGTTTTACAGCGCCACTGCTCCCTTAAAAGCTATTCTAAATAAAACTACACAGTATCCAGTGAGGATTTTGACTTTCTCTGGACACATTCCCGGCTTATTAGAACCAGTGTGGAGTCAGATAGCTGTGGTATTGCCGGGTACACCTTCGCCTAATAATGGTGAATGGAATCCACATGAGAATGTCTGGAATGTGCTCAGAGCAACAGAGCATGTGGAAAATTCTTCAGAGAGATAGATAGGGAAATTGTGGTTTGAAATGTTCTGGAAATTACTGGAGGATAATCAGAAAACATTCATACACTGTTTTAAACAAAATTACCAAGAGGGCATACTTTAACTGAACTTTTTTTTTTACTAGTGGGGCCTTCAAACTAAGCAATGCATCGCAACCGCCATGCGGCTAACAAATGTATGAATCTACTCAATGCGCAGACGCCGAGTGTAAGAGAAGAGTTTTAGTGGCAAAGACAAGTTCAATTGTGTCAGTGTGACCTGTGTGTGTGTGTCTCAGGGGACACACACTGGCAACCTTTGTGGTCAGTATTGTGTCAGTGTGACCTGTGTGTGTGTCGCAGGTGACACACACTGGCAACCTTTGTGGTGAGTATTGTGTCAGTGTGACCTGTGTGTGTCGCAGGTGACACACTGGCATCCTTTGGGGTGAGTATTGTCTCAGTGTGACCTGTGTATGTGTCGCAGGTGACACACATCGGGATCCTTTGGGGTGAGTATTGTGTCAGTGTGACCTGTGTGTGTGTTGCAGGTGACACACCGCGGGATCCTTTGGGGTGAGTATTGTGTCAGTGTGACCTGTGTGTGTGTCGCAGGTGACACACACCAGGATCCTTTGGGGTGAGTAGCTTTTCAGGACATTAATCCATTTCTGGTTGATGTCTGGAACCTCCTTATTTTATAGGTAATTATTGTTGTACTTGGCAATACTCAGTGTGCTCATTTTGTACCGTGCTGCACACATGGCTGACTGTACAGAATAGTAATTACATATGCTATGTTACAGTCTTCGGACATGTTGGGGGCGACTAAAACATATAAATCACTGTGATTCCTGGAACCATGAATACTTTGTGCAAGGGCTCACACAATGTTTCAAACGCGTATAAGCGCCTGTCTCTTCTTGCAATTTCACAGAGAACGCTGAAGAGAAAAAAACTACGAATTTGTTTTCTGTGAGTCACTTATAATATGGTTTACATGTGTAGCCATGCCATGTCTGGCTACTATTCTGCCCTGTTCTGACATGTCAGTCCTGGTAACAGCAGGCCGTGTTAGGACCAATCATGGGTTTCCCCCACTCAAGCAGTACCCTTAAGTGACAGGGGAGGAGGTGGGATCAGGTCTGTGTTCTACCCAATCCTGGGTTCAGACCTGGTACCTTCACCCTACTGTTCTCAAGGGGGTTGCATCTCTAAATTGTTAGTTGGGTCTCTACTGTGAGAGAGACAAGATATCACAAAGGCTGCTGTGCACTGGCAGGCCCAGGTCCTCTTCCCTTCAGGGGAGTGCGTGACTACCTATTCCCCTGGTCCTGCTAGAGGATCAGGGAAGAGCTAGGACTGCTGCGGGGGCTCTTGACCCGTAGTGTAGGTCCAGGGACCATCTGAAGTTTGAGAGGCCAGAGCTGAGACTGCATTGGGCAGAATTGCCTAGAGACTGTGCTGAGCAGAAGAATAAACCAGCTCCTGTTATATATACCTCCTGCCTGATGCGTAATCTTTCCGGGGGGAGAGGAGTCTGTTCCACTGTGGGAGATTACCTTCATCCCCCTGGAGCCTGCAGCAGATGGAGGCGCCGAGTACCATGGAGTAAATGTGGTGTAAAGACCCCAGAAGCCTGTCCTGCAGTCCCCCAAATTGGCGGACACCTCAGCCTCTTGTGAGCCAACAGGTAGCATGCACCCTACACCAGGTAACAGGGGGATCTCCCATAGGGTGGGGGAAACACAGTTACACATGTTTTCATTCTCTTCGCCATTAACAACCACATTTTAATGTTACTGGCTGCTGCTTGTTTCAGGGGAAGAATTGGTGTTTTTCATGACTTCATGTAAGGCAGCCAGGGGGATGGTTTACTCTTTTAAATGTTAAATTACAAGAGACACTAAAGTTACAAAATGAAGATTGTGTGTGGAAAAGCCAGGGAAGACCGCATCGTTGTGACCATTTACATATGTTTCATGTTTTTTTTATTTATTACCTCCCGCTAGCTACCTTTGTAGCTGAATAGTAAAAGCATTATATGGAAGGTGCCCCTGCTCCATTTTTATATCATGTCATATATACAGAACTCCGAACAAAACTGCTGAAGAATCAGGGCCCCTTTGCCCCATTTAGTTGGAACAAAAGTCTTCGGGGAATAATATTTCTCTGCCCTTTGTCACATGATCCAGCCAGACTGCTGTGTGAATCCTTGTCTGGCCGGAACTCGTGTCTTGCTGTACTCATTAGCAGAGCCATTCTGACGTTTCTCTGCCGCGATCACTCCCCATGGATACTTTAAGAAATATGCAGCAAGAGTATAATGTCAGATATGACAGGATGCAGAAACATAACAACCGCCAAGTGACATTAGTCCAGTGTCAATAACACAGGACTAATCCTCGTAGTCGGGCAGCACGAACGTGGACATTTTACCTTGTTATCTCCGGGCTAACAAACTTGGAGGCTGACAGTTTTGCCAGTAAAGGGATTGAAAGGCCTTTCAATGTTTCCCTAACGCACAGAAATCTTCAGCCTGAGAACTGAGAGTCTAGTCCAACGTTTCCGGCCAATAGGTCAATACCTGAATGAGCTGTTTGCTTTGATACCTGTAGCATCTCTGTAATCTTACTGACTGGAAGGGCAGCAGTGGAGCTGCTTGTTACATTTATAATGGTATAGAACTAGCTTTGTTTTGTTGGGCCTGGTTAGAATAGTTTGTCCCATTCTCAAACCCTGCAAAACATCGTTTTGGGACCAGTATTGTATTTTATTAGGTGGATCTTCTAACACAAATAAAGAACTACCTTGTCTATAATTCGTAATTTCTGCTCGCACTTTATAGCTTTTAATGACGCAGTGGAGCGCAGCTCCTGCTAATCCTTGGACATAAACTGTCCTGATATTTATTTATTTTTCATTTACTTATAGTCAGGGCCGCCAAAAGAGGGGGACAGCCGGGACAGGTGTCTCGGGCCCGGTGGCTGCGGGGGGAGGGGGGTGGCTGGCGCAGTAATTGCTGCATAAGGTCAAATTAAAGTCTTAGAATAAATGTTCACATTTGTTTCAAGTGAACGCCTGGGAAGTTTGCTCAAGTATTTCAGAGGGGACACTCGGGTATATATCCATGGACGCTCACCCCAGTAGGTCTGAGCAGGGGGGGAGGCGGGGGGAGAATATGTGACATAGTCCCAGGATATTAAGCGGCTTTCTGTCCGATGTAGATCAGAAAGCTTCACGATTACTGAAGTTGGTGTATGGGAAATCCAACCCAGAGTTCACAGTTGTTCTAATTTCCCTCCCCTGCTCTCCAGATTGAGGAACGGGTATTTATAGCAGTTTTGTTTGCTGCATCTGTCTCTCCTGGCGGCTGGGGCACCACTGCTCCCTGCATTCAGTTCAGGGAGGACACCCCCTTCAAGGTAATAAAAACCCTTATTCTTATGAATTCTGTAACCAATAATACATTTTCTGTATTTAATATTGTTGGAAAGCGGACAAGCCGCCCAGCCCTAGAGAGGGAAATCTCTGTCTAGTAAGTGCTCCGAATGGGCAGGGTTTATTTTTGATGTATTTCTATGCAAGTGTTGCAGTCCCACTGCTTGGGACTAATCTCACGGGCACAAAACTGAGTACCTACCTCAAATGTATTTCAGTTACAGTTGCAGTCCTACTGCTGGAATGGAATAAAGCAGGCAGAAGCCTGAATGTTACAATATTGTGCTATGGGTTATCTCTTGGGTTTACCCTGAAACACCGTGCCATAAAGAGCCTGGACAGACGGCAGGACCACGTAAGGAAGCCGTTTGTCACAGTTCGTATAGTATTTCAACAAATTAGGTTTTAAAAAGTTAAAGTTTTGGGCGAAAATAAAGTCCATGAAATGAAAATCATAGATTTAAAATGACAAGAAAAGAGGTTTGAAATGTTTTTGAGCAACCTTTCAAAATATATGAGTGTAAAAAAGAAACCATGCTTTTACGCAAGAACATGAGGATTTTGGAACGGGAATGGTATCATAAAATAGTGCTAGCAATGTGTTCAACTCTGTACAGAGTCACTGGCCAGAGGAACGTGCAATCTAATGTTTATGGAAAAGGAAGTGAAAGATATGTGCCAATGGTCATAAGCAGGTGAGACTGGGATTAGAACGGGGTTAACCTGCTTCAAAGTCAGCGTTCCAACCATTAAACTTCAGCACCCCTTCATAATGTGATAACAAATAATGCAGAGTGTCCCAGGCTATATTTCCTGCGGAGCAGTACGGAGGAGCAGCTGGAAATCAGGAATAGACTTTATAAGTCATTAAAATGACATTGGTTGGTTGGCTGATGATGCTTTAAGTTTATTGTGCGATGCAAACACATATGACGTAAACTAGACGTTCAGTAAAAGTCTGTGTAAATGTGACAATCTCTAGCCACAGAGCAGATTAATAGGTAGAGAGATCTGTGAGAGAGTAAATAGACGGTAATAAAGCATTCATGTATTTTATACAGTGAACTTTCATAGAGTATTCAATGAAATGTCATCAAATGTCATCTCCTTTTCCTTTGTCTGTTTCCTCCACGGCAACCTTAGCAGCATTTCACATTTCACAATTCTTTTGCGTTCAAGTGAAGTTCCCTCTTCCCGTTACCTTGAGAACCGAATTCGTGGTGTGAGCAAAGCCCACAGATCACAAAGGAAAAGACAGAAAACCGGCCTAAGGCGCGTCCGCTCACAACGTCATCATTCACGAAACAAGCAAATGACTTACAGTGTGTTTCCCAAGAAGTCTCGCTAACTTTAAAGTCTCTGCTAATACCAGTTTATTTACTCCATATCCGGCCTGAAATAAATGCTAAGCTTTTATAATTGAATGCAGCATTTTATGTTCCAGTAAATAAAAATACCACTTGTGGTGCGTTTGCATTAGTCAGACACGTCTGGAGCCCTGCGCTCCCCCATTATCTCTTAACATACAATGTTTCCACTGCGTCAAGGATTTGGGGAAATTACATGCAATTGAGTAGAGAAACTCTTCACCTTACCCATGAAAATAAACATGTTGTACAGTATAGCTACACTGAGTATCTACCCACAAAGCTGCCTCTTCTTTAAACAAATCTAACTTAAAGTAGATAGATATGCAGACCATTGCTATAATGAATGAGCGCTCTAATCTTCTTCTACAGAGAAGGGGAATGCGTTATACGAGCAGTTGTGAGTCAGTAGCTGTCATTATCATAGCTTGTTTTAAATATTTTTTTTGTGAGTCTTCATTCTAGAAGTAGAGATCTGGAAATACAATGTCACGCTCAGCACTACTTTGTATTGTAAAATATCAAATTATCAGCCCATTTAAAGCCTTAAAAACAAATGATTTTGGTCCCACACATTATTGTTCCATGCAATAAATAGTCATTTGTTTCATATTGCCATTCTGAAAGGTTAAAGTACAATGAGTAAGTGTAGTTCTAAGTTCTTGCAGCTGTATTAGTCCTAGGGAAAAATAGCAGATTGCATTGTAGGTTGAGAATGAGATACCTTTTGGAACCAACATTTGAGTTTTTCATAGATTAATTCACAGTGAAAAGAATATTGAAAAGATCCTCAGATTTCTGCTTTAACTTTGTATGTTCTGTACACTATAATGTGATCTATGAAGGACTGTAAAGTAGGTCTGGTAAAAAGGTGTCACAAACTACAACGAGTCTACAATAAATAAGTGAAATGGACAAAAAACATTACTGCTCAGACCCACAAATGAAAATCTGTGTTTAAGGAGCGTTATAGGCTCCGTCTGCTGTCATTAACCTTTTCATAGCTACCCGGACCTGCAAAACATCCAAAGGATGGGATGTTCCTACAAGATCAGCTTTCTGGCTATTTCCTTGAAGTGTCCAAAAAAAGGACCTCATCACCAAGTGTATGCGCAGTTATACAACATGTCCTACAAAACATTTCCTTGTTACTTAAAGCAGCAATCCCTCCCAGGAGCCCCCAGTATATGGAGACTCATATAATATTAGTATCTTGTCCAGGGCAACAACAGCTTTTCCGGGGCCCAGGACTGGTTTCCACTGGTGCCCCCTATTTCTCACTTCCTTGATCCCTCATCCCCTCTATTTCCTCCTCCCCCCTTCTCACACTCCCATAATGTATTTCTCTCCCCCCTCTCGCTCACTTTCCCCATCTTCATCTTTCTCTCCCTCCCACCCTTCTCTCTCACACACTCGCCCTCCCCTCTATCACTCAATCATCCACTGGCCACACACACATACCTCCCTCTGCCCCCCCCCCACACACACACATACGTCCCTCTGCCCCCCCCCCCACACACACACATACCTCCCTCTGCCCCCCCCCCCCACACACACACATACCTCCCTCTGCCCCCCCCCCCACACACACACACATACCTCCCTCTGCCCCCCCCCACACACACACACACACATACCTCCCTCTGCCCCCCCCCCACACACACATACCTCCCTCTGCCCCCCCCCACACACACACATACCTCCCTCTGCCCCACCCCCCACACACACATATTCCCTTTGCCCCCCTCCCACCCACCACACACACACACACACACACACACACACACACACACACACACATACCTTCCTCTGCCCCACCCCCCCACACACACATATTTCCCTCTGCCCCCCCACAAAAACAACTCCCCCCCCCACACACACACAACTCCCTCTCCCCCCCCCCACACACACACAATTCCAACCCTCCCCACCACAATATACACCCCCAATCCTGAGCACAATATATACGCCCCCAATCCTGAGCACAATATATACGCCCCCAATCCTGAGCACAATATAAACATCCACACAAATATACCTTGGGGGTGGAAGCTCTCTGATGCCACACGTTCCAACGCACGAATGCAGAAGTTGGGCCCAAATTCTGATGCCAACAAGCAGGGGAGGGAGGCCCGGCAGCAATCAGAGGCCCGGCAGCAATCAGAGGCCCGGCAGCAATCAGAGGCCCGGCAGCAATCTGAGGCCCGGCAGCAGAGGCCCGGCAGCAATCAGAGGCCCGGCAGCAATCAGAGGCCCGGCAACAGTCAGAGGCCCGGCAGCAATCAGAGGCCCGGCAGCAATCAGAGGCCCGGCAGCAATCTGAGGCCCGGCAGCAATCAGAGGCCCGGCAGCAATCAGAGGCCCGGCAGCAATCAGAGGCCCGGCAGCAATCTGAGGACCGGCAGCAATCAGAGGCCCGGCAGCAATCAGAGGCCCGGCAGCAATCAGAGGCCCGGCAGCAATCTGAGGCCCGGCAGCAATCAGAGGCCCGGCAGCAGTCAGAGGCCCGGCAGCAATCAGAGGCCCGGCAGCAGTCAGAGGCCCGGCAGCAGTCAGAGGCCCGGCAGCAGTCAGAGGCCCGGCAGCAGTCAGAGGCCCGGCAGCAATCTGAGGCCCGGCAGCAGTCAGAGGCCCGGCAGCAGTCAGAGGCCCGGCAGCAGTCAGAGGCCCGGCAGCAGTCAGAGGCCCGGCAGCAGTCAGAGGCCCGGCAGCAGTCAGAGGCCCGGCAGCAGTCAGAGGCCCGGCAGCAGTCAGAGGCCCGGCAGCAGTCAGAGGCCCGGCAACAGTCAGAGGCCCGGCAGCAGTCAGAGGCCCGGCAGCAATCAGAGGCCCGGCAGCAATCAGAGGCCCGGCAGCAATCAGAGGCCCGGCAGCAATCTGAGGCCCGGCAGCAATCAGAGGCCCGGCAGCAATCAGAGGCCCGGCAGCAGTCAGAGGCCCGGCAACAGTCAGAGGCCCGGCAGCAGTCAGAGGCCCGGCAGCAGTCAGAGGCCCGGCAGCAGTCAGAGGCCCGGCAGCAGTCAGAGGCCCGGCAGCAATCAGAGGCCCGGCAGCAATCAGAGGCCCGGCAGCAATCAGAGGCCCAGCAGCAATCATAGGCCCGGCAGCTGCAGCAAGAGCAATCTGAGGCCCGGCAGCAATCAGAGGCCCGGCAGCAATCAGAGGCCCGGCAGCAATCAGAGGCCCGGTAGCAATCAGAGGCCCGGCAGCAATCAGAGGCCCGGCAACAGTCAGAGGCCTGGGAGCAATCAGAGGCCCGGCAGCAATTAGAGACCCGGCAGTAATCAGAGGCCCAGCAGCAATCAGAGGCCCGGCAGCCAAGCGCAGAAGTTGGGCCCGACCTCCTGCCGGGCCACCCATAGCCGCCAAGCTCCTCGCTGGGATAATGGCGGAAAGACGATGCCCTGTGGGTAGGAATACCTCCTCGCTGGGATAATGGCGGAAAGACGATGCCCTGTGGGTAGGAATACCTCCTCGCTGGGATAATGGCGGAAAGACGATGCCCTGTGGGTAGGAATACCTCCTCGCTGGGATAATGGCGGAAAGACGATGCCCTGTGAGCAGGAATACCTCCTCGCTGGGATAATGGCGGAAAGACGATGCCCTGTGGGTAGGAATACCTCCTCGCTGGGATAATGGCGGAAAGACGATGCCCTTTGGGTAGGAATACCTCCTCGCTGGGATAATGGCGGAAAGACGATGCCCTGTGGGTAGGAATACCTCCTCGCTGGGATAATGGCGGAAAGACGATGCCCTGTGGGCAGGAATACCTCCTCGCTGGGATAATGGCGGAAAGACGATGCCCTGTGGGCAGGAATACCTCCTCGCTGGGATAATGGCGGAAAGACGATGCCCTGTGGGTAGGAATACCTCCTCGCTGGGATAATGGCGGAAAGACGATGCCCTGTGGGCAGGAATACCTCCTCGCTGGGATAATGGCGGAAAGACGATGCCCTGTGGGTAGGAATACCTCCTCGCTGGGATAATGGCGGAAAGACGATGCCCTGTGGGCAGGAATACCTCCTCGCTGGGATAATGGCGGAAAGACGATGCCCTGTGGGTAGGAATACCTCCTCGCTGGGATAATGGCGGAAAGACAATGCCCTGTGGGCAGGAATACCTCCTCGCTGGGATAATGGCGGAAAGACGATGCCCTGTGGGTAGGAATACCTCCTCGTGGGATAATGGCGGAAAGACGATGCCCTGTGGGTAGGAATACCTCCTCGCTGGGATAATGGCGGACAGACGATGCCCTGTGGGTAGGCATACCTCCTCGCTGGGATAATGGCGGAAAGACGATGCCCTGTGGGTAGGAATACCTCCTCGCTGGGATAATGGCGGAAAGACGATGCCCTGTGGGTAGGAATACCTCCTCGCTGGGATAATGGCGGAAAGACGATGCCCTGTGGGTAGGAATACCTCCTCGCTGGGATAATGGCGGAAAGACGATGCCCTGTGGGCAGGAATACCTCCTCGCTGGGATAATGGCGGAAAGACGATGCCCTGTGGGTAGGAATACCTCCTCGCTGGGATAATGGCGGAAAGACGATGCCCTGTGGGTAGGAATACCTCCTCGCTGGGATAATGGCGGAAAGACGATGCCCTGTGGGTAGGAATACCTCCTCGCTGGGATAATGGCGGAAAGACGATGCCCTGTGGGTAGGAATACCTCCTCGCTGGGATAATGGCGGAAAGACGATGCCCTGTGGGTAGGAATACCTCCTCGCTGGGATAATGGCGGAAAGACGATGCCCTGTGGGTAGGAATACCTCCTCGCTGGGATAATGGCGGAAAGACGATGCCCTGTGGGTAGGAATACCTCCTCGCTGGGATAATGGCGGACAGACGATGCCCTGTGGGTAGGAATACCTCCTCGCTGGGATAATGGCGGAAAGACGATGCCCTGTGAGCAGGAATACCTCCTCGCTGGGATAATGGCGGAGAGACGATGCCCTGTGGGTAGGAATACCTCCTCGCTGGGATAATGGCGGAAAGACGATGCCCTGTGAGCAGGAATACCTCCTCGCTGGGATAATGGCGGAGAGACAATGCCCTGTGAGCAGGAATACCTCCTCGCTGGGATAATGGCGGAAAGACGATGCCCTGTGGGTAGGAATACCTCCTCGCTGGGATAATGGCGGAAAGACGATGCCCTGTGGGTAGGAATACCTCCTCGCTGGGATAATGGCGGAAAGACGATGCCCTGTGAGCAGGAATACCTCCTCGCTGGGATAATGGCGGAAAGACGATGCCCTGTGATTAGGAATACCTCCTCGCTGGGATAATGGCGGAAAGACGATGCCCTGTGGGTAGGAATACCTCCTCGCTGGGATAATGGCGGAAAGACGATGCCCTGTGGGTAGGAATACCTCCTCGCTGGGATAATGGCGGAAAGACGATGCCCTGTGAGCAGGAATACCTCCTCGCTGGGATAATGGCGGAAAGACGATGCCCTGTGGGTAGGAATACCTCCTCGCTGGGATAATGGCGGAAAGACGATGCCCTGTGGGTAGGAATACCTCCTCGCTGGGATAATGGCGGAAAGACGATGCCCTGTGGGCAGGAATACCTCCTCGCTGGGATAATGGCGGAAAGACGATGCCCTGTGGGTAGGAATACCTCCTCCCTGGGATAATGGCGGAAAGACGATGCCCTGTGGGTAGGAATACCTCCTCGCTGGGATAATGGCGGAAAGACGATGCCCTGTGGGTAGGAATTCCTCCTCGCTGGGATAATGGCGGAAAGACGATGCCCTTTGGGTAGGAATACCTCCTCGCTGGGATAATGGCGGAAAGACGATGCCCTGTGGGTAGGAATACCTCCTCGCTGGGATAATGGCGGAAAGACGATGCCCTGTGGGTAGGAATACCTCCTCGCTGGGATAATGGCGGAAAGACGATGCCCTGTGGGTAGGAATACCTCCTCGCTGGGATAATGGCGGAAAGACGATGCCCTGTGGGTAGGAATACCTCCTCGCTGGGATAATGGCGGAAAGACGATGCCCTGTGGGTAGGAATACCTCCTCGCTGGGATAATGGCGGAAAGACGATGCCCTGTGGGTAGGAATACCTCCTCGCTGGGATAATGGCGGAAAGACGATGCCCTGTGGGTAGGAATTCCTCCTCGCTGGGATAATGGCGGAAAGACGATGCCCTTTGGGTAGGAATACCTCCTCGCTGGGATAATGGCGGAAAGACGATGCCCTGTGGGTAGGAATACCTCCTCGCTGGGATAATGGCGGAAAGACGATGCCCTTTGGGTAGGAATACCTCCTCGCTGGGATAATGGCGGAAAGACGATGCCCTGTGGGTAGGAATACCTCCTCGCTGGGATAATGGCGGAAAGACGATGCCCTGTGGGTAGGAATACCTCCTCGCTGGGATAATGGCGGAAAGACGATGCCCTGTGGGTAGGAATACCTCCTCGCTGGGATAATGGCGGAAAGACGATGCCCTGTGGGTAGGAATACCTCCTCGCTGGGATAATGGCGGAAAGACGATGCCCTGTGGGTAGGAATACCTCCTCGCTGGGATAATGGCGGAAAGACGATGCCCTTTGGGTAGGAATACCTCCTCGCTGGGATAATGGCGGAAAGACGATGCCCTGTGGGTAGGAATACCTCCTCGCTGGGATAATGGCGGAAAGACGATGCCCTGTGGGCAGGAATACCTCCTCGCTGGGATAATGGCGGAAAGACGATGCCCTGTGGGTAGGAATACCTCCTCGCTGGGATAATGGCGGAAAGACGATGCCCTGTGGGTAGGAATACCTTCTCGCTGGGATAATGGCGGAAAGACGATGCCCTGTGGGTAGGAATACCTCCTCGCTGGGATAATGGCGGAAAGACGATGCCCTGTGAGCAGGAATACCTCCTCGCTGGGATAATGGCGGAAAGACGATGCCCTGTGGGTAGGAATACCTTCTCGCTGGGATAATGGCGTGTTTAGTACAATATGTACCAACACTAAGGTCCAACGGGCAATTGCATCCTGCAAACAATTTCTGTGAGTTCACATTGGTCTGATCTATATTTGGCTTCTTACTTAGTACATCTCGGCACACTGTTCTGCAGCATAAATAATTGAATGTGATGGGAGGATTAGAATCATTGGAACAAATGTCTCTGCATATGATATAATGATACAATATGTTAAACGGTATACATGCTTTATAGTATCTCTGTATTAATGGCTTTTCTCTTGGTTGAGTGCATATTGCAGATGCTTCCATTGAAGATGAGTCCGAATCGTCGAAATCCGAACCCAGACGAACGCCAGTGATTTAGCCCTGGCTAAGATGTATATGCTCGGCTCAAACTGAACACGAGGCAAAACCTTGTTTTTATTCCGTGCTCGGATCTCACCGGATTTCCTCATTCCTATGAATCTGCCCCTCTCTTCCCCTACTGCCAGCCATATCATTCCGGTATCTCCATGGGAAGGGAGGGTGGGGGCAAAATAAGGGGCAAAGAGAAACACCGATGGTCAGAGATACATGAAGTTATTATTCTAATTATTTTTAATTATTATATATCCATAAATGCTGTTATACTTGTATAGTGTGGTATAATTAGGCAGAGGCTAGCCACCCACCGTCTGCCATCGATCAATCAGTTCATTTTCTTTACTATAATCTGACTAGTCTCGTCTCTACCAGTTTTATCTACCTGTCAATCCGTTCCCGGTGGGAAGAACAACTAACATATTTAACAACATTCGTACCTGTGTTGGTAATTCATCTGTCTACTTTTTATGAATCATTGTTAACATATAAGTTCCTTAAATACTATGTTTATTTATTAACTAAGTGATATACACTTTTTTACTTACTATGCTTTTTACCTTCATGATGTGTTTTTGATTATTCCATATATTTTTTAGTCAAAACAGTATCATATTTTATGTATCAATACTAATACTGTTTTCTCGTTTCAGTGTTTGTGCTCATTAGGATTGCATCTATCCCGAGCTTTTATTACATGTATTTTTTTATTATTATTAAATTATACTTTATTTAATTGTGTTTAATTATTGTTGTTAAATGCGGATTGTGACGTTCTATACACCTGCGAGGAGTTTAGTGATTGGCTGAACCACCCCCCAGTTCTGACCAGTCACGAACCCACATAGGGTATATATATATTTTTATATATGTATCTATATGTGTTTAGTTTAATTATCCCTGAGGAAGAATTGGTGCAATTCGAAACGCGTGGGATTAAACAATACACGGTAGCGTGTTTAAGGACTCTTAGCTGTACCCGTGTGTGTTCCAGCTGCCTGCTATACTGCATTTATTCCCCACAATACGCTCTGACGAACGCATACTCGGGACGCTGGTCTAGTGACGCCTTAGGCCAGCGGTGCGCAAAAAGGGGGGTGCAAGATTATGTAGGGGGGGCGCAGGCTGCGTGCGGGGAAACCTGGGGGCGGGCAGAGCTGTGCGGGGGCGGGGAAACCTGGGAGCGGGCAGAGCTGTGCGGGGGCGGGGAAACCTGGGGGCGGGCAGAGCTGTGCGGGGGCGGGGAAACCTGGGGGCGGGCAGAGCTGTGCGGGGGCGGGGAAACCTGGGGGCGGGCAGAGCTGTGCGGGGGCGGGGAAACCTGGGAGCGGGCAGAGCTGTGCGGGGGCGGGGAAACCTGGGGGCGGGCAGAGCTGTGCATGGGGCGGGGAAACCTGGGGGCGGCAGAGCTGTGCACGGGGAAACCTGGGGGCGGGCAGAGCTGTGCATGGGGCGGGGAAACCTGGGGGCGGGCAGAGCTGTGCGCGGGCGGGGAAACCTGGGGGCGGGCAGAGCTGTGCGGGGGCGGGGAAACCTGGGGGCGGGCAGAGCTGTGCGGGGAAACCTGGGGGCGGGCAGAGCTGTGCGGGGGCGGGGAAACCTGGGGGCGGGCAGAGCTGTGCATGGGGCGGGGAAACCTGGGGGCGGGCAGAGCTGTGCATGGGGCGGGGAAACCTGGGGGCGGGCAGAGCTGTGCGGGGAAACCTGGGGGCGGGCAGAGCTGTGCGGGGGCGGGGAAACCTGGGGGCGGGCAGAGCTGTGCATGGGGCGGGGAAACCTGGGGGCGGGCAGAGCTGTGCATGGGGCGGGGAAACCTGGGGGCGGGCAGAGCTGTGCGGGGGCGGGGAAACCTGGGGGCGGGCAGAGCTGTGCGCGGGGAAACCTGGGAGCGGGCAGAGCTGTGCGGGGGCAGGGAAACCTGGGGGCGGCAGAGCTGTGCGCGGGCGGGGAAACCTGGGGGCGGGCAGAGCTGTGCGCGGGGAAACCTGGGGGCGGGCAGAGCTGTGCGCGGGGAAACCTGGGGGCGGGCAGAGCTGTGCGGGGGCGGGGAAACCTGGGGGCGGGCAGAGCTGTGCGGGGGCGAGGAAACCTGGGGGCGGGCAGAGCTGTGCGGGGGCGGGGAAACCTGGGGGCGGGCAGAGCTGTGCGGGGAAACCTGGGGGCGGGCAGAGCTGTGCGCGGGGAAACCTGGGGGTGAGCAGAGCTGTGCAGGGCGGGGGCACCTGGGGGCGGGCAGAGCTGTGCGGGGGCGGGGAAACCTGGGGGGCGGGCAGAGCTGTGCGGGGGCGGGGAAACCTGGGGGCGGGCAGAGCTGTGCGGGGGCGGGGAAACCTGGGGGCGGGCAGAGCTGTGCGGGGGCGGGGAAACCTGGGGGCGGGCAGAGCTGTGCATGGGGCGGGGAAACCTGGGGGCGGGCAGAGCTGTGCATGGGGCGGGGAAACCTGGGGCGGGCAGAGCTGTGCGGGGGCGGGGAAACCTGGGGGCGGGCAGAGCTGTGCGGGGGCAGGGAAACCTGGGGGCGGCAGAGCTGTGCGCGGGCGGGGAAACCTGGGGGCGGGCAGAGCTGTGCGCGGGGAAACCTGGGGGCGGGCAGAGCTGTGCGCGGGGAATCCTGGGGGCGGGCAGAGCTGTGCGGGGGCGGGGAAACCTGGGGGCGGGCAGAGCTGTGCGGGGGCGGGGAAACCTGGGGGCGGGCAGAGCTGTGCGGGGGCGGGGAAACCTGGGGGCGGCAGAGCTGTGCGCGGGCGGGGAAACCTGGGGGCGGGCAGAGCTGTGCGCGGGGAAACCTGGGGGCGGGCAGAGCTGTGCGGGGGCGGGGAAACCTGGGGGCGGCAGAGCTGTGCACGGGGTGGGGAAACCTGGGGGCGGGCAGAGCTGTGCACGGGCGGGGAAACCTGGGGGCGGGCAGAGCTGTGCGCGGGGAAACCTGGGGGCGGGCAGAGCTGTGCGGGGGCGGGGAAACCTGGGGGCGGCAGAGCTGTGCGCGGGCGGGGAAACCTGGGGGCGGCAGAGCTGTGCGGGGGCGGGGAAACCTGGGGGCGGCAGAGCTGTGCGGGGGCGGGGAAACCTGGGGGCGGCAGAGCTGTGCGCGGGCGGGGAAACCTGGGGGCGGGCAGAGCTGTGCACGGGCGGGGAAACCTGGGGGCGGGCAGAGCTGTGCGGGGGCGGGGAAACCTGGGGGCGGGCAGAGCTGTGCGGGGGCGGGGAAACCTGGGGGCGGGCAGAGCTGTGCGGGGCCGGGGAAACCTGGGGCCGGCAGAGCTGTGCGGGGAAACCTGGGGGCGGCAGAGCTGTGCGCGGGTGGGGAAACCTGGGGGCGGCAGGGCTGTGCGCGGGCGGGGAAACCTGGGGGCGGCAGAGCTGTGCGCGGGGCGGGGAAACCTGGGGGCGGGCAGAGCTGTGCGGGGGCGGGGAAACCTGGGGGCGGGCAGAGCTGTGCAGGGCGGGGAAACCTGGGGGCGGGCAGAGCTGTGCGGGGGCGGGGAAACCTGGGGGCGGGCAGAGCTGTGCGGGGGCGGGGGCACCTGGGGGCGGGCAGAGCTGTGCGGGGAAACCTGGGGGCGGGCAGAGCTGTGCACGGGGAAACCTGGGGGTGAGCAGAGCTGTGCAGGGCGGGGGCACCTGGGGGCGGGCAGAGCTGTGCGGGGGCGGGGAAACCTGGGGGCGGGCAGAGCTGTGCGGGGGCGGGGAAACCTGGGGGCGGGCAGAGCTGTGCGGGGAAACCTGGGGGCGGGCAGAGCTGTGCGGGGAAACCTGGGGGCGGCAGAGCTGTGCGGGGAAACCTGGGGGCGGCAGAGCTGTGCGCGGGCGGGGAAACCTGGGGGCGGGCAGAGCTGTGCGCGGGCGGGGAAACCTGGGGGCAGGCAGAGCTGTGCAGGGCGGGGAAACCTGGGGGCGGCAGAGCTGTGCGCGGGCGGGGAAACCTGGGGGCGGCAGAGCTGTGCGCGGGGCGGGGAAACCTGGGGGCGGCAGAGCTGTGCACGGGCGGGGAAACCTGGGGGCGGGCAGAGCTGTGCAGGGCGGGGAAACCTGGGGGCGGCAGAGCTGTGTGCGGGCGGGGAAACCTGGGGGCGGGCAGAGCTGTGCAGGGCGGGGAAACCTGGGGGCGGCAGAGCTGTGCGCGGGCGGGGAAACCTGGGGGTGAGCAGAGCTGTGCGGGGGCGGGGAAACCTGGGGGCGGGCAGAGCTGTGCGGGGGCGGGGAAACCTGGGGGCGGGCAGAGCTGTGCAGGGCGGGGAAACCTGGGGGCGGGCAGAGCTGTGCGGGGGCGGGGAAACCTGGGGGCGGGCAGAGCTGTGCATGGGGCGGGGAAACCTGGGGGCGGCAGAGCTGTGCGCGGGCGGGGAAACCTGGGGGCGGCAGAGCTGTGCGCGGGCGGGGAAACCTGGGGGCGGGCAGAGCTGTGCGGGGGCGGGGAAACCTGGGGGCGGGCAGAGCTGTGCACGGGCGGGGAAACCTGGGGGCGGGCAGAGCTGTGCGCGGGGAAACCTGGGGGCGGCAGAGCTGTGCACGGGCAGGGAAACCTGGGGGCGGGCAGAGCTGTGCACGGGCGGGGAAACCTGGGGGCGGGCAGAGCTGAGCGGGGGCAGGGAAACCTGGGAGCGGGCAGAGCTGTGCATGGGGTGGGGAAACCTGGGGGCGGCAGAGCTGTGCGCGGGGAAACCTGGGG
The DNA here is from genome assembly GCF_040206685.1 of Ascaphus truei. NCBI lineage: Eukaryota > Metazoa > Chordata > Amphibia > Anura > Ascaphidae > Ascaphus > Ascaphus truei. Next base: position 953,278 of record NC_134500.1, read on the forward strand.
GCGGCAGAGCTGTGCGCGGGGAAACCTGGGGGCGGGCAGAGCTGTGCGGGGGTGGAGAAACCTGGGGGCGGCAGAGCTGTGCGCGGGCGGGGAAACCTGGGGGCGGGCAGAGCTGTGCGGGGGCGGGGAAACCTGGGGGCGGGCAGAGCTGTGCACGGGCGGGGAAACCTGGGGGCGGGCAGAGCTGTGCGGGGGCGGGGAAACCTGGGGGCGGCCAGAGCTGTGCACGGGGCGGGGAAACCTGGGGGCGGGCAGAGCTATGCACGGGCTGAGGCTGCTTCCAGTTCTCTGCTGTGTCTGCCTGCAGAGGGGGCGGGGCCTGCAGAGGGGGCAGGGCCTTCCCTGCACACAGATAAGCCCTCCTCCTCCTGTCTGTTAGCCGCCCGTTTTCAGCAGCACATGGGGGGACCTGGGCAGGCTTAGTCCACAGCAAAAAGACACACCGAACCAGAAGGGAATGGTAAATGGTGTATAAAAAAAGAATACACAAACATATATCACAAACTTAAGAAATTAAAAGTGGGCCGTGGAGGGCACAGAAAGCAGCTCGACAGCTGATCCGCTGGTAAAAGGTCTCACGCAGCAGCAGCGTGTGGCTGCTCAGCCGGTGGTGCTCGCGATACACAGCTGAGCAGCTCCGCAGCTGATCGGAAGATTCAACGTCTCCGCGCAGACGCTTGCGTGATGATTCAAACCGTAATGACGATCTCAACGCGTTTCGCACGAACATGCTTCATCAGGGGATGACGTCACTAGCGCCAGGGCACGCATATTTATACTGATCCAGCATATACAATCAGGCAACTAATTAAAGCTGTTGCTGATATTAACATCTTGTGATTGATATAAAAACCCTCATATGAAATCAGTAACAGAAAAACTAAGGAGAACACAAACACTCCTCCATGTCAAACAATAAGTGATTAAATGTGAACCTTCTTTAATTGAAGGTTTACTTATATTAAAATCAGAAAAGGAAAAAAAAGCGGAGCACTGCCAGAAAGTTGAAAAAAAGACTGGGGCAAAAAAATAAATTAATAAAGATTATTTATTGGGCATATTTGGCCAAAAAAGACAGACACACAGGGTTAAAACTCTGACGCGTTTCCCGCCGTGGAGGCGCATTATATTAAAATCAAATGTGCCTAAATTTAAACATACTCAATAACATATAAATGTGAAATGTGTGGAAAACAATATATAAGAAAATAATTAATAATGAATTCATACCACTTAAATGAATTTATATGTTAGTATACCAAGTGTTAAATAACAATATATAAAGTTTAAACCAATATAATTAAAGGCTGCAATGAAAAAATGTGTGTTCTCCTATAAACATATTATATATAAAGAAAAACGACAAAAAAGAAAAACGTGTTCATAAACATATTCATATAAATAAAAAATAATAAATAAGATTTATCCTCCCCTACCTTTAGAGAAAAATCTACTCTACCAGTGTATAGTGTGTGTGTGTGTGTGTGTGTGTGTGTGTGTGTGTGTGTGTGTGTGTGTGTGTGTGTGTGTGTGTGTGTGTGTGTGTGTGAGTGTGTGTGTGTGTGTGTATTCCATGAGGAAGGTACGGAGGACCGAAACATTGGTGGTTACATAGTAGATGAGGTTGAAAAAAGACGTACGTTCATCAAGTTCAACCTATGCTAAATTTAGACAACAGATACTTTATCCTATATCTATACTTACTGATCCAGAGGAAGGCAAACAAAAAACCCAGTGTCATATCATCCAATGATATCTCATAAGGGGAAAAATAAATTCCTTCCTGACTCCAAGTATTGGCAATTGGATTAATCCTTGGATCAACATCCTTCCCATGTTTACTTATTTGGTATATCCCTGTATACCTTTCCTTTCTAAAAAGATGTCCAACCTTTTTTTGAACAAATCTTTTGTATCTGCCATCACAGTCTCCATGGGTAATGAATTCCACATTTTAACTGCCCTTACTGTAAAGAACCCTTTCCTGCTGAAGAAATCTCCTTTCCTCCAACCTTAAGGGATGGCCCTGAGTCCTTAGTACTGCCCGTGGGATGAATAGTTCTTTTGAAAGCTCCCTGTACTCTCCGAGTATATTTGTATCTAGTTATCATAACCCCTCTTAGACGCCTAATTTCTAATGTAAATAAATCTAATTTAGCTAGCCCCTCCTCATAAGTTAGATTGTCCCTCCCCTTTATTAATTTGGTGGCTCTTCTCTGCACTCTCTCTAGTTCCATAATTTATTTTCTAAGGAGTGATGCCCAAAATTCAACTCCATATTCAAGGTGTGGTCTTACTAATGCTTTGTAAAGGGGCATAATTATGTTTACTTCCCTTCCATCCATTGCCCGTTTAATGCAAGATAAGATCTTGTTTGCCTTTGCAGCTACTGCATGACTTTGGGCACTATTGCTAAACCTGCTGTCTACAAGCACTCCTAAATCCTTCTCCATCAAGGATTCCCCCAATATATCTCCATTTAATTTGTAAGTCGCCTGTTTATTCTTGCTTCCCAAATGCATAACCTTACATTTATCTGTATTAAACCTCATCTGCCATTTACCTGCCCACGTTTCCAATCTCTCCAAGCCCTTCTGGAGAGAAATTACATCCTGCTCTGATTCTACTACCTTACACAATTTAGTATCATCAGCAAAGATGGAGACTTTGCTCTCGATGCCAACCTCAAGGTCATTAATAAACACGTTAAAAAGCAGGGGTCCCAGTACCGATCCCTGAGGTACTCCACTCACAACCTTAGCCCAACCTGAAAAAAGTTCCATTTATGACAACCCTCTGTTGTCTATCCTTCAAACAGTTTTCAATCCAGGTGCATATATTTTTACTGAGTCCAATTTGCTTTATTTTGTATACCAACCTCTTATGTGGAACCGTATCAAAAGCCTTTGCAAAATCTAAGTAGACCACATCAACTGCATTACCCTGGTCTAAATTCCTACTTACCTCCTCAAAGAAACAAATAAGGTTAGTTTGGCAAGATCTATCCTTCATAAATCCATGCTGACTATTACTAATAATTTTGTTTTCCATTAGGTATTCCTGAATATTATCCCATATTAAACCTTCAAGTAGCTTCCCCACTATTGAAGTCAGGCTTACAGGTCTGTAATTCTCCGGTTGTGATCTAGGTCCTTTTTGAAATATAGGCACCACATCTGCTTTACGCCAATCTTGTGGTACTCAGCCTGTGGAAATGGAGTCTTTGAATATTAAATATAATGGTTTGGCTATTACTGAACTTAACTCCTCGAGAACTCTTGGATGTATGCCATCGGGGCCAGGTGCCTTATTTACTTTAATTTTTTCAAGCTGCTTATAAACTTCTTCCTCAGTTAACCAATTGTTCATTAATATGGAGGTTGTGGCTTCCTCCTGCAGCACTACTATTGAAATGGATTCTTCCCTGGTAAACACATTCTGCATTAAAGCGCATCATATGGAAGTCACTTTTAAGATAGATTATATGGGGGGTGGGGCTGGTGTTAGTGAGCATTAGGAATCTGTCGTCTAGTAATACACAGCAAAACAAATGGAATTGATTTACGAGAGGCCAGGGACGGACGCAGGCAGAATACACTAAATTTGTGCCCAATATCCACTGTCTGATTTATATAGTACAGTTTTGGGGCCAAAAATAGCACATTGTGTTACTGACTTTTGTTACTTTGCACCGTTGGATAAATGACATGAAATGGACTGTCAGGCCCTTCAGCACAGAGAGAGTTAAACTAATCATAACAAAGTTGGGGGAAAATACAATATGTTATTGTACCAGTTTATGTTCCAACTTCTCTTTAGGAGGGTTCCTCATGCTGGCTGTGAGGAAGGACATGGGCTCTCCGCTCACAGGAAGCTCCTACGTGTGTATTCATGCAATGATTAACTCTCTGCACATGTTTACACAGCTGCTATGAAATATTGCAGCTACCGGTAAGATCCCTCCTCTTGCACCAGCAGAATCCACGCCATGCAGGTAACCTGCCCATTACAAGCACACAATGCCTCTGTATTTTGGACTTTGTAGTTACTGTAGATGTGTAATTAGTAGTAACTCTTGTGGGTTTGCTGCGCATCTTTTATCCCATTTAGGTACAATAGTACAAGGCATGCGTATGTTTTTAGGAGAGGACAGTCTGTATATTTCAGAAGACCGCTTTGTCAGGCTGAATATAAACAAGCAAAGTGAGAATGATGTGGCTTCTCTATTCAGATATAACACTAGTGAGCTGCAATCTATGCAGTGCACTATTTTGTGTCAGTAAAGGAATAAACCAAGAAACATATCCCTATTATCTATATTATATTAGACTTCAGTTACTTAATAGCTGGTACCTTAAGGACCAACATAGTCCTTAAAAGAACTGACCGTTACTCATTGCTACTCAAACCAGTGATAGCAGTGGCTAGTTACATATGTACCCCTATCCCAGTGGCACTGACCAGTCATTTATCCCAGCAAGTTCAAGTTCCAAATAACAGTTATACATAGCAGCTGCTGTCACTCTTTATTGAAATGACATTAGGAGACAGTAGCATAGTTAGACTATGCACACTGCGATGTTTACTAGTACAGAACATTCAATAGTACAAAATACACAATTTATACGGTATTGTTCACAACAACTTAACAGCTCAACAGATTAGTAACTGAGACTGTAAGAAACAGTCCCTATAAAGCCAGACTTTCCTTTCCACTCCAGGTCAGGGAAAGGGTCCTCATCTCTCCAAGAGATAAAGAAAGAGAGAGGACATAGGCACATCCTCAACTTTGAGAAATAATTTTAGGGAGATCATAGACAGACCCTCTCTCTCCCCTGATACGAATAAGATATGGGGCCTCAAAACCCAATGATTACCTTTCTATTGACATGATTACACTTGATTGAGTGCAATCCCATTGAAGTCTATGAGTCCACTGCTGGAAATTAGTGAGGTTTCGCAGGTCTTCTCCAAGAAAGATCTATAATCTCTCCTGGACAGTCCCCTTATCTCTACCCAAGTATGTCCAAACATTTTTCCAGTTGCAATGTGAGATACTATATCATCACATCAGTCACATACACTCTTAATTTGTGTAACAATCTTAAATCTATGCAGAGGTCTAACTCATTATTGGTTTAACCCATTACCTTACATTTGACATTGTTCCTTGATGAAGAGAGAGATATAGCAGGAGTCTCCAGCATTTAATAAATAGAAACTTCATATTTATATTGACTTGAAGTGAAGACTATGTGAGTCTAAGGCTCCCTCCTGCTCTTAGACTATGAACTCTTCTTCCTGTGGTGGGAAAACCTTCCCTGTATTTCCCCAATCCCTTAGCTTCTCTCGGACATGGAAATACAATTGAAGAATAAATACTGCAGATGATTCTCATTTGAAGGATGCAGATAAAAACATCCCCTGCAGGACAAAAGGACAGAGGATAGGATACAGCACATCACGCTGGGTCTTTCCCAACCACTATACAATTACAATGCTGCTGCGATAAGGGAGGCGGCAGAGGAAGAATGATGCCCTAAAAGTGTTACTCAGAAAATGGGGGGAACATTCCCAGGTCAGCAAAGTCTTCAATGTTATAATTGCCGGTGCCCTGGGTAGGGTCTCCAGACATTGGCAGCATGTCCTGTGCAGAGGGACAGGAAGACAAATAGGACTGTTACACAGGCGGTCAGACAAAACCCAAGTATACACCCGCCTGCTGCTTCAATCGCCCTGGCACATGCCTTCTCTTTCTATCTCACCTGTATACTTTCCCCCTGTTTCATACTGAAACACCTTCAACCATCCACGCAAGTATGTCCAACTCAGCCCAACTCTGCCCTTCTCCAACCTACAGCTTCTTGCACTCTCAACAATACACAGCTACATATTCCTCCCGCCTCATATACCAATACTTAAAGCACACACACAACACAGCTACATATCCCTCCCGCCTCATATACCAATACTTAAAGCACACACACACACAGCTACATATCCCTCCCGCCTCATATACCAATACTTAAAGCACACACACACAACAACACAGCTACATATCCCTCCCGCCTCATATACCAATACTTAAAGCACACACACACAACAACACAGCTACATATCCCTCCCGCCTCATATACCAATACTTAAAGCACACACACACAACAACACAGCTACATATCCCTCCCGCCTCATATACCAATACATAAAGCACACACACAACACAGCTACATATCCCTCCCGCCTCATATACCAATACTTAAAGCACACACACAACACAGCTACATATCCCTCCCGCCTCATATACCAATACTTAAAGCACACACAACACAGCTACATATCCCTCCCGCCTCATATACCAATACTTAAAGCACACACACAACACAGCTACATATCCCTCCCGCCTCATATACCAATACTTAAAGCACACACACACAACAACACAGCTACATATCCCTCCCGCCTCATATACCAATACTTAAAGCACACACACACAACAACACAGCTACATATCCCTCCCGCCTCATATACCAATACATAAAGCACACACACAACACAGCTACATATCCCTCCCGCCTCATATACCAATACTTAAAGCACACACACAACACAGCTACATATCCCTCCCGCCTCATATACCAATACTTAAAGCACACACAACACAGCTACATATCCCTCCCGCCTCATATACCAATACATAAAGCACACACACAACACAGCTACATATCCCTCCCGCCTCATATACCAATACTTAAAGCACACACACAACACAGCTACATATCCCTCCCGCCTCATATACCAATACTTAAAGCACACACACAACACAGCTACATATCCCTCCCGCCTCATATACCAATACTTAAAGCACACACACACAACAACACAGCTACATATCCCTCCCGCCTCATATACCAATACATAAAGCACACACACAACACAGCTACATATCCCTCCCGCCTCATATACCAATACTTAAAGCACACACACAACACAGCTACATATCCCTCCCGCCTCATATACCAATACTTAAAGCACACACAACACAGCTACATATCCCTCCCGCCTCATATACCAATACTTAAAGCACACACACAACACAGCTACATATCCCTCCCGCCTCATATACCAATACTTAAAGCACACACACACAACAACACAGCTACATATCCCTCCCGCCTCATATACCAATACTTAAAGCACACACACACAACAACACAGCTACATATCCCTCCCGCCTCATATACCAATACATAAAGCACACACACAACACAGCTACATATCCCTCCCGCCTCATATACCAATACTTAAAGCACACACACAACACAGCTACATATCCCTCCCGCCTCATATACCAATACTTAAAGCACACACAACACAGCTACATATCCCTCCCGCCTCATATACCAATACATAAAGCACACACACAACACAGCTACATATCCCTCCCGCCTCATATACCAATACTTAAAGCACACACACAACACAGCTACATATCCCTCCCGCCTCATATACCAATACTTAAAGCACACACACAACACAGCTACATATCCCTCCCGCCTCATATACCAATACTTAAAGCACACACACAACACAGCTACATATCCCTCCCGCCTCATATACCAATACTTAAAGCACACACACACAACAACACAGCTACATATCCCTCCCGCCTCATATACCAATACATAAAGCACACACACAACACAGCTACATATCCCTCCCGCCTCATATACCAATACTTAAAGCACACACACAACACAGCTACATATCCCTCCCGCCTCATATACCAATACTTAAAGCACACACACAACACAGCTACATATCCCTCCCGCCTCATATACCAATACTTAAAGCACACACACAACACAGCTACATATCCCTCCCGCCTCATATACCAATACTTAAAGCACACACACACACAGCTACATATCCCTCCCGCCTCATATACCAATACTTAAAGCACACACACAACACAGCTACATATCCCTCCCGCCTCATATACCAATACTTAAAGCACACACACAACACAGGAATTCCGACTGCTTGCTTTTGTTTTTCTTTAATGATTTGAACCTGGGGGTTGCCCCAGGAGGTAAACATCTTTATTTTCAGCTTTGGGGACACCTTGGTTCCCGAAATACTTAAGAGTTTTAGGTGCTGGTTTCCTCCCTTCCACCCTGAAAAACCAAATGGCCACCACAGCGCGGGCCAAGAACAAGCGGCAGAAAGATGACCGTGTGGCTTCATATTGAATGACCGCAGTCGCCAACTTAAATTTGTATTTTTTTAAATCAGGAAGAGCAGCAGCAAAAGCTGTAATATCTCAGAACAGGGTCCCTGACGCTGGAAATAGAGCGCTTTAGTTTCAAGGGACTCCCTGATTCCAATAATGTAAAGGTTGGTTTAGGCTTCACACACACAGGTTACTACTCTCCCTGCCTCACACACAAACACAGTGTATCTAATGACACAGCTCAATACCACTGCACTCACCCTGTGCCCCCCATGCAGGCGGACCCTCACTCACACACACAGGTTACTATTCTCCCTGCCTCACACACAAACACAGTGTATCTAATGACACAGCTCAATACCACTGCACTCACCCTGTGCCCCCCATGCAGGCGGACCCTCACTCACACACACAGGTTACTATTCTCCCTGCCTCATACACAAACACAGTGTATCTAATGACACAGCTCAGTACCACTGCACTCACCCTGTGCCCCCCATGCAGACCCTCACTCACACACAGGTTACTACTCTCCCTGCCTCATACACAAACACAATGTATCTAATGACACAGCTCAATACCACTGCACTCACCCTGTGCCCCCCATGCAGACCCTCACTCACACACAGGTTACTACTCTCCCTGCCTCATACACAAACACAATGTATCTAATGACACAGCTCAATACCACTGCGCTCACCCTGTGCCCCCCATGCAGAACCTCACTCACACACAGGTTACTACTCTCCCTGCCTCATACACAAACACAATGTATCTAATGACACAGCTCAATACCACTGCACTCACCCTGTGCCCCCCATGCAGACCCTCACTCACACACAGGTTACTACTCTCCCTGCCTCATACACAAACACAATGTATCTAATGACACAGCTCAATACCACTGCACTCACCCTGCGCTCACCCTGTGCCCCCCATGCAGACCCTCACTCACACACAGGTTACTACTCTCCCTGCCTCATACACAAACACAGTGTATCTAATGACACAGCTCAGTACCACTGCACTCACCCTGTGCCCCCCATGCAGACCCTCAGTCTCACACATCCCTACATATTTACATGCACTCCTGCGCTGTATGTATATTCCCCAATATACATTTCTGCCAAATACAAAGATATAAATTCTTTCCCTAACACAATCACCCTGTGAGCCCGCTTCTATCACTTACACAAGAGCCCGCTGCTATCACTTACACAAGAGCCCGCTGCTATCACTTACACAAGAGCCCGCTGCTATCACTTACACAAGAGCCCGCTGCTATCACTTACACAAGAGCCCGCTGCTATCACTTACACAAGAGCCCGCTGCTATCACTTACACAAGAGCCCGCTTCTATCACTTACACAAGAGCCCGCTTCTATCACTTACACAAGAGCCCGCTTCTATCACTTACACAAGAGCCCGCTTCTATCACTTACACAAGAGCCCGCTTCTATCACTTACACAAGAGCCCGCTGCTATCACTTACACAAGAGCCCGCTTCTATCACTTACACAAGAGCCCGCTTCTATCACTTACACAAGAGCCCGCTGCTATCACTTACACAAGAGCCCGCTTCTATCACTTACACAAGGGCCCGCTTCTATCACTTACACAAGAGCCCGCTGCTATCACTTACCCAAGAGCCCGCTTCTATCACTTACACAAGAGCCCGCTGCTATCACTTACACAAGAGCCCGCTGCTATCACTTACCCAAGAGCCCGCTTCTATCACTTACACAAGAGCCCGCTTCTATCACTTACACAAGAGCCCGCTTCTATCACTTACACAAGAGCCCGCTTCTATCACTTACACAAGAGCCTGCTGCTATCACTTACACAAGAGCCCGCTTCTATCACTTACACAAGAGCCTGCTGCTATCACTTACACAAGAGCCCGCTTCTATCACTTACACAAGAGCCCGCTGCTATTACTTACACAAGAGCCCGCTTCTATCACTTACACAAGGGCCCGCTTCTATCACTTACACAAGAGCCCGCTGCTATCACTTACACAAGAGCCCGCTTCTATCACTTACACAAGAGTCCGCTGCTATCACTTACACAAGGGCCCGCTTCTATCACTTAAACAAGAGCCCGCTGCTATCACTTACACAAGAGCTCGCTTCTATCACTTACAGAAGAGCCCGCTGCTATCACTTACACAAGAGCCCGCTTCTATCACTTACACAAGAGCCCGCTGCTATCACTTACCCAAGAGCCCGCTTCTATCACTTACACAAGAGCCCGCTTCTATCACTTACACAAGAGCCCGCTGCTATCACTTACACAAGGGCCCGCTTCTATCCCTTACACAAGAGCCCGCTGCTATCACTTACACAAGAGCTCGCTTCTATCACTTAAACAAGAGCCCGCTGCTATCACTTACACAAGAGCCCGCTTCTATCACTTACACAAGAGCCCGCTGCTATCACTTACACAAGAGCTCGCTTCTATCACTTACAGAAGAGCCCGCTGCTATCACTTACACAAGAGCCCGCTTCTATCACTTACACAAGAGCCCGCTGCTATCACTTACACAAGAGCCCGCTTCTATCACTTACACAAGAGCCCGCTTCTATCACATACCCAAGAGCCCGCTTCTATCACTTACACAAGAGCCCGCTGCTTTCACTTACACAAGAGCCCGCTTCTATCACTTACACAAGAGCCCGCTTCTATCACTTACACAAGAGCCCGCTTCTATCACTTACACAAGAGCCCGCTTCTATCACTTACCCAAGAGCCCGCTTCTATCACTTACACAAGAGCCCGCTTCTATCACTTACACAAGAGCCCGCTGCTATCACTTACACAAGAGCCCGCTTCTATCACTTACACAAGAGCCCGCTTCTATCACTTACACAAGAGCCCGCTTCTAACACTTACACAAGAGCCCGCTGCTATCACTTACACAAGAGCCCGCTTCTATCACTTACACAAGAGCCCGCTGCTATCACTTACACAAGAGCCCGCTTCTATCACTTACACAAGAGCCCGCTGCTATCACTTACACAAGAGCCCGCTGCTATCACTTACACAAGAGCCCGCTTCTATCACTTACACAAGAGCCCGCTGCTATCACTTACACAAGAGCCCGCTGCTATCACTTACACAAGAGCCCGCTGCTATCACTTACACAAGAGCCTGCTGCTATCACTTACACAAGAGCCCGCTGCTATCACTTACACAAGAGCCCGCTTCTATCACTTACACAAGAGCCCGCTGCTATCACTTACACAAGAGCCCGCTTCTATCACGTACACAAGAGCCCGCTTCTGTCACTTACCCAAGAGTCCGCTTCTATCACTTACCCAAGAGCCCACTTCTATCACTTATACAAGAGCCCGCTGCTATCACTTACCCAAGAGCCCGCTTCTATCACTTACACAAGAGCCCGCTTCTATCACTTACACAAGAGCCCGCTGCTATCACTTACACAAGAGCCCGCTTCTATCACTTACACAAGAGCCCGCTGCTATCACTTACACAAGAGCCCGCTGCTATCACTTACACAAGAGCCCGCTGCTATCACTTACACAAGAGCCCGCTTCTATCACTTACACAAGAGCCCGCTGCTATCCCTTACACAAGAGCCCGCTTCTATCACTTACACAAGAGCCCGCTTCTGTCACTTACACAAGAGCCCGCTGCTATCACTTACACAAGAGCCCGCTGCTATCACTTACACAAGAGCCCGCTGCTATCACTTACACAAGAGCCCGCTGCTATCACTTACACAAGAGCCCGCTTCTATCACTTACACAAGAGCCCGCTTCTATCACTTACACACACAGACACACTATACGCCTCCCCTTTTGCCTCCAGGTGCTGATCCCCACGCATTGCTCACGTACCTGGAACACCTCGGCCTGCCCTGGCTGCTGGTGGGAATGCTGCTCACTGCTCTGCTGATTATGATGCTGACTCTGCCACTGGGACCAGACTTCAGAAGCACGACCTTGGAACTGACCACTGCCCTGTCCTGTTTCAGCTGCAAGTTTCAGAGAGAGATAATAACGTTGTACGTCACAGCCTCTGTCACTCTTTATTGAAGTGACATTAGGAGAAGGAGCATAGTTAGAATGCACGGGGGACAGAAGTGCTTTACCAGTATAGGGCAGCTCACCATTGTTTATTTCATTTTATTGGAGTGTGCATTGAGTTGTGTCTGTTTGTACTATAAACAATATGTATGTACAGTATATATGTATAGGTGTGTATATATACAAATACATAGAATTGCACACACATACACACACACACAAAGTTGTCGTTTCAGCAGAGGAAGAGACGATGCTTAGGAATTGACCTTACTATTGCACTGAATGCCGAGCCCAAAAGCTTGGGGAAACGTTTTGCAGAACGGATTGGAGAAGTGTGAGTGTCAGTCAGGTTGATGAACTAATTAGGGGTGTAATGGCTACGATAGTTAAACCTTTCGAGCATGTTTTATTCTGAATCAAAACATTCTGTCTCTGATGAAAATAATAGGCAAGAGAGGTTGGGACTTACTGAATGCAGCGTTTCTTCCTCCTAAAGTGGAGTAGGCGTTCCCGCTGGGAGATGCTGTGGCTGGGCTGGAGAGGGGGCTGTAAGTGGATGGATCCGATGTGTACGTGTGACTTGTTCCGATCCCAAAGGGAGAAGACTGAGCTTTACCAGACTGTGGCGTGATTTGCTGAGAAGAAAAAGGCACCTTTCCTTAAAGGAAAATACACCATACAGTCCTTCAAGTACTTTCAATGCACAGTGCAATGCTACAGTCTTTTTCTTAACTGCGAACACATAGACATTGTGGTCACTGTACCTGTCCTTGAAAGGGAGGTCGGCTTCCTGTCCAGACCTGTCCAGCATTAATCTGGCGAGATATCGGAGTCAAATTCTGTCCAGTGCCTGTTGGAGACTGGATCTCATTCACTCCGGTCACATGGACCACTGAAGAGCTGCAATTATACAGAAACTTTAGTAGTGACAAACCAAGCCCCTAAGAGAAATACCACTTCATAATCCTTCCTGCCCTCCTATTCAGCCCTTTGCTCCGATAATACATCTAGCTCAATACCTGAATGACTTGCCACTGTGTCCAGGCTGGAAGGGGCTTCCTGTAGAGTATAGCTGCTGAGATCCACTGCCCGACGCTGACAACATCTTCTTCTCCGCTGAGGGAAGACAGAGAATGAAGACAGGTGGAGAACAGTCACACAGAGCAAGAAACAGAGACAGTCCCAGCAACCAAAGTCCCATAAACACAGGGCAAACTCTCCCAGTCAGATCGCTTCAATCATGTCTATTACAGACATCTCTACTAACAAGTCTCCAAGAGACACCCCAATATCCAACCTCTACAAAACAGGCTCACACAGACATCTTAATATTTACGCCCCAGGAGACAACCAAATAATAAACCTTCCAGAGACAAACACTAAAAGATAGGCTTCTGTAAACACAGCACATTTCTATCCCAAATAAAGTATCTTCTACAGCCACCTTAAACTATCCCATACATATTTTAGTAAGCAGCCTTCACTTGTTTCCCCCGAACATGAATTCCACATACATCAATACATTCAAGTTCACAAAGAATCCTCTTGGACACCTAGAGGCTCACTCCCCTGGTTACCAAAGACCCACCTCCCAGCCTCCAGTAACCCAGCATAGATGGAGGCAGGCAGTACTTGACCGTATAATGTATGACCTCCACATCCCCAAACATGCCTAAATACTTATTAAAAACACAAATAACCAGGTTCCCAGAGGGCTCTTGAGCTCAGCTCAGCTACCTGTCCTGCTCAGCTCAGCTACCTGTCCTGATCTGAACTCTGCAGGTATCTGAAAGTATGTACTCCCTCCGTGGGGACAATGAGGCTGCCTTTGTGGGAAGTAAGGGAGACAATGCTCATTAGCATAAAGATCCAAATGAACCCTGAAGTTTCTCTGTAAAAGAGACCGAGATCTACAATATGTGAATAGGAACAGTACTCAGAGGACAGGTAGAAATGTCACAAACATTCCCTGCCTCTTTGGGAGTAATTTATGCCTTGAACGCTCTGTCTGGTCGTAGCTGCACCAAACGGATACATTGTAATGATGGTGAAGGGAGGAGGTCTTACAAGCTGTAATTCCAGCAAACATTTCAGCAAAGCGTGGGTCGCGGTCCTGGGAAAAGATGGGATCTGGCTTATCAACGACGGGTTTACCCCCCTCGTGCACATTCCCTGTGAGGTTTGGTACAGGCACCTGTAATGACACAAAGCATCTTGTTTAGATAAAGACAGGATAACGAGAACACAGCGAGATACTGGGATGGGAGGAATATATCCCTGGGATACCCACCTGTGACAGGTCATAGGAGGACAAGCTGTCCCTTGGATGAACTTCCATCTCGTTCTGCTGCTGTTGGACCTGCCTAAAAATACAGAAACAGCTGCAGGCGTTTTGTAGGCTCCATGTAATGTGTAAGTGGCGGGGTGCAGAGGCATAAACACATACCCTCCAACTGTACCTATTTAGCAGGTACTACACCTATTAAAAACAGGTGTACCTACTGTGACTTTTTCTGCCTGTGTGTGTAAGCAGAGTAGCTCTGCAACGACTGTCTCTCACTGGTTGAAGTTTAGAACCTTCAGCTAATTATAACAGCTTGAAGGTCATTGGCTGATTGGACAAAACTTACATAGTTACATAGTAGATGAGGTTGAAAAAAGACTTCGGTCCATCAAGTTCAACCTATGCTAAATTTAGACAACAGATACTTTATCCTATATCTATACTTACTTATTGATCCAGAGGAAGGCAAACAAAAAACCCCATTAAGGGGAAAAATTAATTCCTTCCTGACTCCAAGAATTGGCAATCAGATTAATCCCTGGATCAACATCCTTCCCATGTATACTTATTTGGTATATCCCTGTATACCTTTCCCATCTAAAAAGATGTCCAACCTTTTTTTGAACAAATCTATTGTATCTGCCATCACAGTCTCCATGGGTAATGAATTCCACATTTTAACCGCCCTTACTGTAAAGAACCCTTTTCTTTGTTGCTGGTGAAATTTCCTTTCCTCCAACCTTAAGGGATGGCCCGAGTCCTTTGTACTGCCCGTGGGATGAATAGTTCTTTTGAAAGCTCCTTGTATTGTCCCCGAATATATTTGTATATAGTTATCATATCCCCTCTTAGACGCCTCTTTTCTAATGTAAATACATCTAATTTAGCTAGCCTCTCCTCATAAGTTAGATTGTCCCTCCCCTTTATGCACATTGATACCCTGACAACCAAGACCTATGCCAAACTAGGGGTACTTTACAGGAACAAATCCTCCCTAAGTCTCCTGGTCAGAAAGCGTATCGCACAGCAGATGCTAATGCCAATTATTGACTATGGAGACATAGTATATGGCTCGGCTCCTCAAACCCACCTTAGCAAACTTGACACCCTCTACAATTCAATTTGTCGTTTTGTTCTCCAATGCAACTACAACACACATCACTGCGAAATGCTCAAAGAACAAGATTGGTCAACACTAGAGTCTAGGCGCAAAGTTCACCTTTCCTGTCTTGCCTTTAAATTCTTCATGGGCAAGCTACCCAGCTACCTGAACAAGCTCCTCACCCCTACCACCTGCAGCACTTATCACCTGAGATCAGACTCCAAAAGACTATTCATGGTCCCAAGGCTCAACAAAGTATCCGGACGTTCCTCCTTCTCCTTCTGTGCACCTCAAAACTGGAACAACCTACCAGAGACTCTCACATCCACCACCAGTTTAAGTTCTTTCAAATCTAAGGCTGTCTCACATTTTAACCTGGTCTGTAACTGTTTCATACGCTCATAATATATATTTTCTTTAACTGTGCACGCAATGTCTTGTATATAATGTATACCCTGTTCATTTATGTAACTGTACTTGTAACCATGTACTATTTGTTTTACTCTGTGCCCAGGACATACTTGAAAACGAGAGGTAACTCTCAATGTATTACTTCCTGGTAAAATATTTTATAAATAAATAAATTAATTTGGTGGCTCTTCTCTGCACTCTCTCTAGTTCCATAATGTATTTTCTTAGGATTGGTGCCCAAAATTGTACTCCATATTCAAGGTGTTGTCTTACTAGTGCTTTGTAAAGGGGCATAATTATGTTTACTTCCCTTCCATCCATTGCCCGTTTGATGCAAGATAAGATCTTGTTTGCCTTTGCAGCTACTGCATGACATTGGGCACTATTGCTAAACCTGCTGTCTACAAGCACTCTTAAATACTTCTCCATCAAGGATTCCCCCAATATATCACCATTTAATTTGTAAGTAGCCTTTTTATTCTTACATCCCAAATACATAACCTTACATTTATCTGTATTAAACCCCATCTGCCATTTACCTGCCCACTAACCCTAATACGTTACATCCTGCTCTGATTCTATTACCTTACACAATTTAGTATCATCATGGAAACTTTGCTCTCGATCCCAACCTCAAGGTCATTAATAAACAAGTTAAAAAGCAGGGGTCCCAGTACCGATCCCTGAGGTACTCCACTCACGACTTTAGCCCAACCTTAAAAAGTTCCATTTATGACAACCCTCTGTTGTCTGTCCTTTAACAAATTTTCTATTATATAGAATATATATATCAATCATATATTACTTGTGAGCACATTCACATGTCTTAGACAGGTCTGCAACCCCGTTCTTCATTATTATTACCTAGCCTACAGCACTTCCACTGCCGCAAGGGATTCTGGGAAATGACATGCAAATGAGTACACAGTGCCATCTTTTGTCTCAAGACCACATTACATGGTTAAACCCTTAAGCCAATGCATGCTGCTTTAAACACAGCTTTTAAACATAGCCTGGGATGAGATGCAAAGTCAATAAACCCACTCACAGACAGACTGTTTCGACCTTGAGCGTCTCGTCAGTGTGAGGTTGGCTAGGTGATAATGGTGAAGGGTAGAGGGTTTTTAGTCACCTTTTCACCCACCATAACTTAAATTATAAATATATATATATCCAGTGGTTGACAAATCACCAAAAAATCTACTCGCCACACAAAAAAATCTACTCGCCACCTAGTACCACACGTGTGCTGCTTGGGCCAATAGGAGCTCGCCACGATGTTAAATCCACTCGCCCGGTGCGTGCAAATGTATAGGTTTGTCGAACACTGTATATATATATATATATATATATAGATATATATATATAGATATACACCCACACATACATACACACAAATATATCATACACAGCCCTCATCATCGCCTTATAATGAGAGGACATGCACAACACATTCTCTCTTTGTCATACATGGTCATACACAGCATTCCCATGTGGAATACATGTGTTCGGCATAATAATGGGTCCTATACAGCATCTCTATGTTTTTTCCCAATAGGGGAGGGTGCATATGACACCAACTCACTGTGTAACGTGTGCAATGTGTGTGCTGCATCATGGATTTATATTCCCCTTGCATACAATGCATGATCAAGTTGCCCTCTTTACCAAGTGCCTTAGTGAGCAGGGCATAGGGACTGGTAAGGGGCACGTAAGGGGCAGGTAAGGGGAAGGTAAGGGGCAGGTAAGGGGAAGGTAAGGGGCAGGTAAGGGGCTGATAGGGGGCTGATAGGGGGCAGGTAAGGGGAAGGTAAGGGGCAGGCAAGGGGCTGGTAAGGGGCAGGCAAGGGGCTGGTAAGGGGAAGGTAAGGGGCTGGTAAGGGGCAGGTAAGGCGCTGGTAAGGGGCAGGTAAGGGGCTGGTAAGGGGCAGGTAAGGGGCTGGTAAGGGGCAGGTAAGGGGCAGGTAAGGGGAAGGTAAGGGGAAGGTAAGGGGCAGGTAAGGGGCAGGTAAGGGGCTGGTAAGGGGCAGGTAAGGGGAAGGTAAGGGGCAGGTAAGGGGCTGGTAAGGGGCAGGTAAGGGGCTGGTAAGGGGCAGGTAAGGGGCTGGTAAGGGGCAGGTAAGGGGCTGGTAAGGGGCAGGTAAGGGGCAGGTAAGGGGAAGGTAAGGGGCAGGTAAGGGGCTGGTAAGGGGCAGGTAAGGGGCTGGTAAGGGGAAGGTAAGGGGCAGGTAAGGGGCAGGTAAGGGGCTGGTAAGGGGAAGGTAAGGGGAAGGTAAGGGGCAGGTAAGGGGCAGGTAAGGGGAAGGTAAGGGGCAGGTAAGGGGAAGGTAAGGGGCAGGTAAGGGGCAGGTAAGGGGCTGGTAAGGGGCAGGTAAGGGGCAGGTAAGGGGCTGGTAAGGGGCAGGTAAGGGGCAGGTAAGGGGCAGGTAAGGGGCTGGTAAGGGGAAGGTAAGGGGCAGGCGCGGGGCAGGTAAGGGTCTGGCGCTTACTTCACGTTGGTGTTGGTGCAGATGATGTACTCAATCTCATCGGAATATGGGTTCTGGAAAGTGAAGCTGCTGGTACGGAGCAGCATCCAGTCCCGCGTTTTGGTGTGAAAACGATACATCACCGACAACACCTGCCCTTTCAGCTTAATCACCTGGTGAGAAGAGGGTCAAAGGTGAGAGCGGCAAGAGTGAAAGGAAGGGTGGGGGCAAAAAGTAGGGAAACTTAAGTGGGGCACAGAGCGCAGGGATTCCCTTTCTGTTTTTTATATTTATACTGTATACATATATACACACATACATACACAAATGTAAGTATATATTTAGAGATGATATTAGGGAGACGCGCAGGAACAGGTCTTCTGGTGAGCGGTTATAAGCTTAGAGCAGGACAGCGGGTACCTGCTGGAAACTTTCCCGAAGGTGGCTCTGATCCTCAGGGTGACAGAATTCAATGATGTCCTTTCCCAGCAGGTCCTAGGAAAACACACACGTGTTACATCCTCCTCAGGCCTGGCACAAACACACACGTGTTACATCCTCCTCAGGCCTGACACAAACACACGTGTTACATCCTCCTCAGGCCTGACACAAACACACGTGTTACATCCTCCTCAGGCCTGACACAAACACACACGTGTTACATCCTCCTCAGGCCTGGCACAAACACACACGTGTTACATCCTCCTCAGGCCTGACACAAACACACGTGTTACATCCTCCTCAGGCCTGACACAAACACACGTGTTACATCCTCCTCAGGCCTGACACAAACACACACGTGTTACATCCTCCTCAGGCCTGGCACAAACACACACGTGTTACATCCTCCTCAGGCCTGGCACAAACACACACGTGTTACATCCTCCTCAGGCCTGACACAAACACACGTGTTACATCCTCCTCAGGCCTGGCACAAACACACACGTGTTACATCCTCCTCAGGCCTGACACAAACACACGTGTTACATCCTCCTCAGGCCTGACACAAACACACGTGTTACATCCTCCTCAGGCCTGGCACAAACACACACGTGTTACATCCTATCCTCCTCAGGCCTGACACAAACACACGTGTTACATCCTCCTCAGGCCTGACACAAACACACGTGTTACATCCTCCTCAGGCCTGGCACAAACACACGTGTTACATCCTCCTCAGGCCTGACACAAACACACGTGTTACATCCTCCTCAGGCCTGACACAAACACACACGTGTTACATCCTCCTCAGGCCTGGCACAAACACACACGTGTTACATCCTCCTCAGGCCTGGCACAAACACACACATGTTACATCCTCCTCAGGCCTGGCACAAACACACACATGTTACATCCTCCTCAGGCCTGACACAAACACACACGTGTTACATCCTCCTCAGGCCTGGCACAAACACACACATGTTACATCCTCCTCAGGCCCGACACAAACACACACGTGTTACATCCTCCTCAGGCCTGACACAAACACACACGTGTTACATCCTCCTCAGGCCTGGCACAAACACACAGGTGTTACATCCTCCTCAGGCCTGACACAAACACACACGTGTTACATCCTCCTCAGGCCTGACACAAACACACACGTGTTACATCCTCCTCAGGCCTGGCACAAACACACACATGTTACATCCTCCTCAGGCCTGACACAAACACACACGTGTTACATCCTCCTCAGGCCTGACACAAACACACACGTGTTACATCCTCCTCAGGCCTGGCACATACACACGTGTTACATCCTCCTCAGGCCTGGCACAAACACACACGTGTTACATCCTCCTCAGGCCTGGCACAAACACACAGGTGTTACATCCTCCTCAGGCCTGACACAAACACACACGTGTTACATCCTCCTCAGGCCTGACACAAACACACACGTATTACATCCTCCTCAGGCCTGGCACAAACACACACGTGTTACATCCTCCTCAGGCCTGGCACTATTCAAGACCTACACAAGTTTATACATTCAGAAGAAATCTGATCTGAGGTTCAGGCTGCTTCAATCCCAGAGCAGAAAACAAAGAAACATATAGAAATTACTAGATAATGTGTCCCATTGGGGGTGCGCTGAGGCTTCTTGGGTTACTGCTGTATATTTAGGTCACTTTCCCAGAAACGCTCCAATTAAAACAAATAAATTATATATAGATAGAGGAAAAAAGAAAGGTGCGCAAATATAACTAACAACTGTCAGTGTGTGTGTGTGTCAGTGTGTGTGTGTCAGTGTGTGCGTCGGTGTGCGTGCGTGCGTGCCAGTCAGTGTGCGTACGTGTCTGTGTGCATGCATGTCAGTGTGCGTGCGTGCCAGTCAGTGTGCGTGCGTGCCAGTCAGTGTGCGTGCGTGCCAGTCAGTGTGCGTGCGTGCCAGTCAGTGTGCGTGCGTGTCAGTCAGTGTGCGTGCGTGTCAGTCAGTGTGCGTGCGTGCGTGCCAGTCAGTGTGTGTGTTATTCAGTCAGTGTGTGTGTGTGTGTGTGTGTCAGTGTGTCAGTCAGTGTGTATGTGTCAGTCAGTGTATATGTGTGTGTGTGTCAGTCAGTGTGTGTGTGTATGTGTGTGTCAGTCAGTGTGTGTGTGTGTATGTGTGTGTGTGTGTGTGTTTGTGTGTGTGTGTCAGTCAGTGTGTGTGTGTGTGTGTGTGTGTGTGTGTCAGTGTCTTTCCTCTCCCTCCCCCGACGCCACTAATGCCTCTTCTGCCCGCAGTGACATCACTTCCGTTATGGAATTTTGTTACAGCACGCGGGATTTTTCCTATCAGATCTCTGTATGTGCCGCAAAGACGTTTCACTTCAAAAGGCTTAAAGAAACCGATCACGAAACGGCAGCTAGGCAAACTTCCAAAAAAGCAGAACACTGCACCCAAAAACAAGATTAGCTGTAACGCTTAAATCAAATCTCTTCCGCCAAACAGCATCTAATTCCCGGTGTCAGACATATCACAGATGATGACCAGTCACAGGCACTGACCTGCGGTTGATAGCCAATCACGCTGATGCACCGAGGATCCACAAAGGTGATGAGCCCATCTGTGCTGTGTCGTGATAGGAATTCAGTTGGAAGAGACATTCCATTCATGTCCAAGCTCCCCGGGGAACTGGTGACCTGCAAGAGAAACCAGTATACTTTATCCGTACTGTGATTTCTATTGAGCTGGAGGACAGCGGAGACCTGTGATGATGCTTTGTGTGTATAACAGACCCCGGGAAAGGAAGAGGATGTCAAAATACAAGCGAGCAGTGTGTGTGGGAATCAGTCAATGGTTGTAAGGGAGCAAAGGGTAAAGGTACTAAAGACAAGTATGTGGACAATGGAATAGAACGGCATCAGAGCAGAAACACTGTGCAGAGCCAAAGATCTGGTATACGCGTGACTCAATACGGGGAATGATAGGTGCAGCAGAAGAGTACAAGTAACAAGGTGCAGTGGTGATGTTTCTCTGAGCAACTCAGTACGGCAGTAAGATTGTACAGCAATGTACATGTTTGGTAGACGGCAAAGTGACAGTGGGTGTATGGAAGAAGAGCATGCTTATGGTACAGGGCTAAAGCTATATGTGTCCACATCTTGCTATGGGATGGGTGACTATATGACAGCGCTATGGTACAATGGAAATGCATTGTGTGACAGGGTCTGTGCAATGAGGGCTAAGTAGGGCACTGTAATGTATATATGTTGGTGAATATAATTAGTATAACAAGGACTGTGTGACAGCATTGGCTGCAGGTAGTGACTACACATTTTAGGATGCTCGCATTACACCGGCACATCAGTACATTATCATGAGTTGCATTCATATGGCCAATAGGAATCTTATTATATGATCTATTTTAGTAATTAACTCCACGCAGACCTGTAACCTCCCAATAGCGACTAGGCAGTATTTGCTTCCTTGGCCCACCTCTGTGTCTTCTTCAGGGATAATCATTCCTGTAACAGATGAGACTTTCTCTGAGTTCTTGTACATAGCACATACAGTACTGAACACAAAGTCTGCATGATTGGATAATAATCCTCTTTTGCGTCTTCATACCAAACAATCACATACAATATAGATAACATTAATTGAATACACATCCTCACGTTCTAATCCAAGTATTAAGAAAAACAAGAACTGAAAATTCTTCAACAAAATTCCTTCTATAAAAAAAATGGATTTTTGTCCTATCATTCATCTGATGACGTGTTTGGGCAGCAGAGGATACGGATATTTTAACCTTTAATAGTTATAACTGCATTGCAAAAGTCAACTCTTATAAAACCTCAGGTATGTGTGTATGCAATCTTATTAATACTCACTCATCGTTAACCGCCACAAGGATTTCAAGGAACACTCCCTAATGTTCCCTGATGTCCCCAATTCCCGATTCTCACTCAACATACTTATAATAATAATAGCATGTTCTTGTATAGCGCTCCTAGTTTTACGTAGCGCTTTACAGAGACATTTTGCAGACACAGTCCCTGCTCCGTGGAGCTTACAATCTATGTTTTTGGTGCCTGGGGCACAGGGAGATAAAGTGATTTGCCCAAGGTCACAAGGAGCCGACACTGGGAACTGAACCAGGATCCCCTGCTTCAAACTCAGTGGCAGTCAGTGTCTTTACTCACTGAGCCACTGCTTCTCCCATTACTTTTACCCCAAAAGTTTATATGTTTGGACCGTAGGTCAGTGACAGATAAGGTGATTTACCCACTGTTACAACAAGTGAGCCCTATTTAGAGATCTCATGCGGCTTCTCATTCTTCCTACAGGACTTTAATTTCAGACTGTGCCGTGTGATAGAAAGTACTTTGCTTTGGTGCTGGAGGGGTTAATGTGGCCTCTGCTGTGGGTATAGGAGAAGCTGATGTCCCTAATTCCCCTGATCTGCAGAGACACAGTACAGGAATGTTGTTTACTGGTAGCAAATGGTAGACTTCAGCGCACATTTGTGTCTCATTAGCAGTGTTTTTATCACATGCACTCTGCATTGCTTGGATCCGTCCGAACTTCCTGTTATGAGTTTGGAAAAATACGGCTGAAGTCCGTGTGGCGCTGGTTTCAGCATTTTCCGAGATCATTTCACAAGGCATGGTTATATGGTGACGGCACATGGGTGAGTCAGCGACAGCCCATCTTATTTCTGAAACTTCCTCAGGACCCATCAGTCCAAAACACCTAACGGCCCCCACAACAACAGTGACAGTTTAAGCAGAACAATCACGCTATGCTAAAAGAGACGCACAATGAATCTGTGAGTGTACAATCTAATTGTCAATATTTTAAACTACACCGGTAGGTAAAATGATATGCCCAAGTTACACAAAGCTGGCCCTGTGTCATAAATCAGTCCCACCCACTTCAGTGACCAACATTTTACCCAAGGTTGCTTAGGTTTCGCATTACAAGAGGGAATTTGGAACCATAAGATTGTTGATTCTCGTCCTACTTTGGGACCATGTGATGAGCGAGTCACTTTGTCTCTCCTCTCCCCCCCCCCCAACAAAAATGTTATTCTGAGCTAAGTGTGAGTCCCTTGTAATGTATTATATTGCTTAGCCTAATAGGTTACAGACATAGAATTGTCATGAGTCAGATACCCACATATAGTATTACTCGCTCAGCCACAGTGGCGATGTAGGGGGCATTGGTACTTTAACTCAACACAAGTTTATAAATACCTCAACCCACAATCAACTCAGTACAGACCTCTGTCAGTCCGCTGTCCCACCCATATTCTCGTGTCTATGAACCCACTTTAAGGCTGAGATGACAGCACAGACGCGCCTGCTTAGGACAGCCAAAGAAATACCACCAGAAGGAGGATTGCCAGAGCCGGCAGGCCCTGTGTCACATATTATTGCTTCATATTTCTATTTATTTGAAACAAATGTTATAAGTAGAAGACACTAAAGAAGCTCGTCCCAGAGAGCTACAAATCCAACTGTCTGATGGCAGTGGAATAAACAGGAAATAAAGACAGCGGTATAACCCTCTCACACACAGTCAGAAACGGCCGAACGCACGAGGTAACCCCCTATACTTGGAAGCAGAATTTGGGTTAGCATCTGATAATGCCCCTCTCGCCCCTCTCGCCCCAACACAATGTTACCGCTACATGAAACATCACCATATATAAGCTTGGCTCCCCGTAGTCGAAGAGGTTAAAATGTGATTGCCAGCTGGTCTCATTTCACCCCGGATCGCTATCCCTCACCGGTCACCGCGGTGAGTATTCAGTGCACTGCCAGTGACTGCCTCTGCCGGGTATACCAATACACTTCTAAAGTGCGGTGTGATATCTGCAGTGCAAGAGGTTGCCGGTAAATGGGTTAATGGAAAGAGGCTGTGGCAGTCAGGTCTCTGCTGTGACTGCCAGATGTGATTTCAGTTACACTTTCCTTTTATGGGACGGTCTTCAAGCTACTGCCGAACAAATCCATGACACTTATAAAGCAGCCACGGAGTGAAAGCCTTGGCAGGCGCAGCCCGGGATCTGGCTTTTAACACATGGCAATGGAAAATGTACATCTCCCCGCCTGACGAGGTGCCAGATATGTATGGTTATTGTATTGCAAAGATAAATAGGATATGAAAAGACAAATATAAAGATTTCCGAGTGGTCGCCATGCAAAACGGATCTGCTCTGCAATATTTAAGATGATCAATTTCTCTAACTCAATCAATCAATCAATCTATTCCAACCACCTCGACACAACTGGCCTATTAGTGGGATTACATGCTGGTAACTAAACTTTTGGGGTTCCTGTTTCTTGGAGGAATAAGGTGTTCACGGCATATTTAAGCCATACAAAGAAATATAATTCACATGCAAATAGTGTCATATTTCTTTCATTGGTCATAGACAAGCTGCAAGGCACACATACCCGCCTAGCTACTCTCTCTGATGCGGCACACATACACGGGTCCTAGCTCTCTCTCTGATGCGGCACACATACCCGCCTAGCTACTCTCTCTGATGTGGCACACATACCCGCCTAGCTACTCTCTCTGATGCGGCACACATACACGGGTCCTAGCTCTCTCTCTGATGCGGCACACATACCCGCCTAGCTACTCTCTCTGATGTGGCACACATACACGCCTAGCTACTCTCTCTGATGCGGCACACATACACGGGTCCTAGCTACTCTCTCTGATGCGGCACACATACACGCCTAGCTACTCTCTCTGATGTGGCACACATACACGGGTCCTAGCTACTCTCTCTGATGCGGCACACATACACGGGTCCTAGCTACTCTCTCTGATGCGGCACACATACACGGGTCCTAGCTCTCTCTCTGATGCGGCACACATACACGGGTCCTAGCTACTCTCTCTGATGCGGCACACATACACGGGTCCTAGCTACTCTCTCTGATGCGGCACACATACACGGGTCCTAGCTACTCTCTCTGATGTGGCACACATACACGGGTCCTAGCTCTCTCTCTGATGTGGCACACATACCCGCCTAGCTACTCTCTCTGATGCGGCACACATACACGGGTCCTAGCTACTCTCTCTGATGCGGCACACATACACGGGTCCTAGCTACTCTCTCTGATGTGGCACACATACACGGGTCCTAGCTCTCTCTCTGATGCGGCACACATACACGGGTCCTAGCTACTCTCTCTGATGCGGCACACATACACGGGTCCTAGCTACTCTCTCTGATGCGGCACACATACACGGGTCCTAGCTACTCTCTCTGATGCGGCACACATACACGGGTCCTAGCTACTCTCTCTGATGCGGCACACATACACGGGTCCTAGCTACTCTCTCTGATGCCGCACACATACACGGGTCCTAGCTACTCTCTTTGATGCGGCACACATACACGGGTCCTAGCTACTCTCTCTGATGTGGCACACATACACGGGTCCTAGCTACTCTCTCTGATGCGGCACACATACACGGGTCCTAGCTACTCTCTCTGATGTGGCACACATACACGGGTCCTAGCTACTCTCTCTGATGCGGCACACATACACGGGTCCTAGCTACTCTCTCTGATGCGGCACACATACACGCCTAGCTACTCTCTCTGATGTGGCACACATACACGGGTCCTAGCTACTCTCTCTGATGCGGCACACATACACGGGTCCTAGCTACTCTCTCTGATGCGGCACACATACACGGGTCCTAGCTCTCTCTCTGATGTGGCACACATACACGGGTCCTAGCTACTCTCTCTGATGCGGCACACATACACGCCTAGCTACTCTCTCTGATGTGGCACACATACACGGGTCCTAGCTCTCTCTCTGATGCGGCACACATACACAGGTCCTAGCTACTCTCTCTGATGCGGCACACATACACGCCTAGCTACTCTCTCTGATGCGGCACACATACACGCCTAGCTACTCTCTCTGATCCGGCACACATACACGCCTAGCTACTCTCTCTGATGCGGCACACATACACGGGTCCTAGCGCTCTCTCTGATGCGGCACACATACACGCCTAGCTACTCTCTCTGATGCGGCACACATACACGGGTCCTAGTGCTCTCTCTGATGCGGCACACATACACGCCTAGCTACTCTCTCTGATGCGGCACACATACACGGGTCCTAGCTACTCTCTCTGATGCCGCACACATACACGGGTCCTAGCTACTCTCTTTGATGCGGCACACATACACGGGTCCTAGCTACTCTCTCTGATGTGGCACACATACACGGGTCCTAGCTACTCTCTCTGATGCGGCACACATACACGGGTCCTAGCTACTCTCTCTGATGTGGCACACATACACGGGTCCTAGCTACTCTCTCTGATGCGGCACACATACACGGGTCCTAGCTACTCTCTCTGATGCGGCACACATACACGCCTAGCTACTCTCTCTGATGTGGCACACATACACGGGTCCTAGCTACTCTCTCTGATGCGGCACACATACACGGGTCCTAGCTACTCTCTCTGATGCGGCACACATACACGGGTCCTAGCTCTCTCTCTGATGTGGCACACATACACGGGTCCTAGCTACTCTCTCTGATGCGGCACACATACACGCCTAGCTACTCTCTCTGATGTGGCACACATACACGGGTCCTAGCTCTCTCTCTGATGCGGCACACATACACAGGTCCTAGCTACTCTCTCTGATGCGGCACACATACACGCCTAGCTACTCTCTCTGATGCGGCACACATACACGCCTAGCTACTCTCTCTGATCCGGCACACATACACGCCTAGCTACTCTCTCTGATGCGGCACACATACACGGGTCCTAGCGCTCTCTCTGATGCGGCACACATACACGCCTAGCTACTCTCTCTGATGCGGCACACATACACGGGTCCTAGTGCTCTCTCTGATGCGGCACACATACACGCCTAGCTACTCTCTCTGATGCGGCACACATACACGGGTCCTAGCTACTCTCTCTGATGCGGCACACATACACGGGTCCTAGCTACTCTCTCTGATGTGGCACACATACACGGGTCCTAGCTACTCTCTCTGATGTGGCACACATACACGGGTCCTAGCTACTCTCTCTGATGTGGCACACATACACGGGTCCTAGCTACTCTCTCTGATGCGGCACACATACACACGGGTCCTAGCTACTCTCTCTGATGCGGCACACATACACGAGTCCTAGCTACTCTCTCTGATGCAGCACACATACACGGGTCCTAGCTACTCTCACTGATGCGGCACACATACACGGGTCCTAGCTACTCTCTCTGATGCGGCACACATACACGGGTCCTAGCTACTCTCTCTGATGCGGCACACATACACGGGTCCTAGCTACTCTCTCTGATGCGGCACACATACACGGGTCCTAGCTACTCTCTCTGATGCGGCACACATACACGGGTCCTAGCTACTCTCTCTGATGCGGCACACATACACGCCTAGCTACTCTCTCTGATGCGGCACACATACACGCCTAGCTACTCTCTCTGATGTGGCACACATACACGCCTAGCTACTCTCTCTGATGCGGCACACATACACGCCTAGCTACTCTCTCTGATGCGGCACACATACACTCCTAGCTACTCTCTCTGATGCGGCACACATACACGGGTCCTAGCTACTCTCTCTGATGCGGCACACATACACGCCTAGCTACTCTCTCTGATGCGGCACACATACACGCCTAGCTACTCTCTCTGATGTGGCACACATACACGCCTAGCTACTCTCTCTGATGCGGCACACATACACGCCTAGCTACTCTCTCTGATGCGGCACACATACACGGGTCCTAGCTACTCTCTCTGATGCGGCACACATACACGGGTCCTAGCTACTCTCACTGATGTGGCACACATACACGTGTCCTAGCTACTCTCTCTGATGCGGCACACATACACGGGTCCTAGCTACTCTCTCTGATGCGGCACACATACACGGGTCCTAGCTCTCTCTCTGATGCGGCACACATACACGGGTCCTAGCTCTCTCTCTGATGCGGCACACATACACGGGTCCTAGCTCTCTCTCTGATGCGGCACACATACACGGGTCCTAGCTCTCTCTCTGATGCGGCACACATACACGGGTCCTAGCTCTCTCTCTGATGCGGCACACATACACGGGTCCTAGCTCTCTCTCTGATGCGGCACACATACACGGGTCCTAGCTACTCTCTCTGATGCGGCACACATACACGGGTCCTAGCTACTCTCTCTGATGCGGCACACATACACGGGTCCTAGCTACTCTCTCTGATGCGGCACACATACACGGGTCCTAGCTACTCTCTCTTATGCGGCACACATACACGGGTCCTAGCTACTCTCTCTGATGCGGCACACATACACGGGTCCTAGCTACTCTCTCTGATGCGGCACACATACACGGGTCCTAGCTACTCTCTCTGATGCGGCACACATACACGCCTAGCTACTCTCTCTGATGTGGCACACATACACGCCTAGCTACTCTCTCTGATGCGGCACACATACACGCCTAGCTACTCTCTCTGATGCGGCACACATACACGCCTAGCTAGTCTCTCTGATGCGGCACACATACACGGGTCCTAGCTACTCTCTCTGATGCGGCACACATACACGGGTCCTAGCTACTCTCTCTGATGCGGCACACATACACGCCTAGCTACTCTCTCTGATGCGGCACACATACACGCCTAGCTACTCTCTCTGATGTGGCACACATACACGCCTAGCTACTCTCTCTGATGCGGCACACATACACGCCTAGCTACTCTCTCTGATGCGGCACACATACACGGGTCCTAGCTACTCTCTCTGATGCGGCACACATACACGGGTCCTAGCTACTCTCTCTGATGCGGCACACATACACGGGTCCTAGCTACTCTCTCTGATGCGGCACACATACACGGGTCCTAGCTCTCTCTCTGATGCGGCACACATACACGGGTCCTAGCTACTCTCACTGATGCGGCACACATACACGGGTCCTAGCTACTCTCTCTGATGCGGCACACATACACGGGTCCTAGCTCTCTCTCTGATGCGGCACACATACACGGGACCTAGCTCTCTCTCTGATGCGGCACACATACACGGGTCCTAGCTCTCTCTCTGATGCGGCACACATACACGGGTCCTAGCTCTCTCTCTGATGCGGCACACATACACGGGTCCTAGCTCTCTCTCTGATGCGGCACACATACACGGGTCCTAGCTACTCTCTCTGATGCGGCACACATACACGGGTCCTAGCTCTCTCTCTGATGCGGCACACATACACGGGTCCTAGCTACTCTCTCTGATGCGGCACACATACACGGGTCCTAGCTACTCTCTCTGATGCGGCACACATACACGGGTCCTAGCTACTCTCACTGATGCGGCACACATACACGGGTCCTAGCTACTCTCTCTGATGCGGCACACATACACGGGTCCTAGCTACTCTCTCTGATGCGGCACACATACACGGGTCCTAGCTACTCTCTCTGATGCGGCACACATACACGGGTCCTAGCTACTCTCTCTGATGCGGCACACATACACGGGTCCTAGCTACTCTCTCTGATGCGGCACACATACACGGGTCCTAGCTACTCTCTCTGATGCGGAACACATACACGGGTCCTAGCTACTCTCTCTGATGTGGCACACATACACGCCTAGCTACTCTCTCTGATGCGGCACACATACACGGGTCCTAGCTACTCTCTCTGATGTGGCACACATACACGGGTCCTAGCTACTCTCTCTGATGTGGCACACATACACGGGTCCTAGCTACTCTCTCTGATGTGGCACACATACACTGGTCCTAGCTACTCTCTCTGATGCGGCACACATACACGGGTCCTAGCTACTCTCTCTGATGTGGTACACATACACGCCTAGCTACTCTCTCTGATGCGGCACACATACACGGGTCCTAGCTACTCTCTCTGATGTGGCACACATACCCGGGTCCTAGCTACTCTCTCTGATGTGGCACACATACACGGTTCCTAGCTACTCTCTCTGATGCGGCACACATACACGCCTAGCTACTCTCTCTGATGCGGCACACATACACGGGTCCTAGCTACTCTCTCTGATGTGGCACACATACACAGGTCCTAGCTACTCTCTCTGATGCGGCACACATACACGGGTCCTAGCTACTCTCGCTGATGTGGCACACATACACGGGTCCTAGCTACTCTCTCTGATGCGGCACACATACACTGGTCCTAGGTACTCTCTCTGATGCGGCACACATACACGGGTCCTAGCTACTCTCTCTGATGTGGCACACATACACGGGTCCTAGCTACTCTCTCTGATGTGGCACACATACACGGGTCCTAGCTACTCTCTCTGATGCGGCACACATACACGGGTCCTAGCTACTCTCTCTGATGCGGCACACATACACGGGTCTTAGCTACTCTCTCTGATGCGGCACACATACACGGGTCCTAGCTACTCTCTCTGATGCGGCACACATACACGGGTCCTAGCTACTCTCTCTGATGCGGCACACATACACGGGTCCTAGCTACTCTCTCTGATGCGGCACACATACACGGGTCCTAGCTACTCTCTCTGATGCGGCACACATACACGCCTAGCTACTCTCTCTGATGCGGCACACATACACGGGTCCTAGCTACTCTCTCTGATGTGGCACACATACACGGGTCCTAGCTACTCTCTCTGATGTGGCACACATACACGGGTCCTAGCTACTCTCTCTGATGCGGCACACATACACGCCTAGCTACTCTCTCTGATGCGGCACACATACACGGGTCCTAGCTACTCTCTCTGATGTGGCTCACATACACGGGTCCTAGCTACTCTCTCTGATGTGGCACACATACACGGGTCCTAGCTACTCTCTCTGATGCGGCACACATACACGGGTCCTAGCTACTCTCTCTGATGTGGCACACATACACGGGTCCTAGCTACTCTCTCTGATGTGGCACACATACACGGGTCCTACCTACTCTCACTGATGCGGCACACATACACGGGTCCTAGCTACTCTCACTGATGCGGCACACATACACGGGTCCTAGCTACTCTCTCTGATGCGGCACACATACACGGGTCCTAGCTACTCTCTCTGATGCGGCACACATACACGGGTCCTAGCTACTCTCTCTGATGCGGCACACATACACGGGTCCTAGCTACTCTCTCTGATGCGGCACACATACACGGGTCCTGGCTACTCTCTCTGATGCGGCACACATACACGGGTCCTAGCTACTCTCTCTGATGCGGCACACATACACGGGTCCTGGCTACTCTCTCTGATGCGGCACACATACACGGGACCTAGCTCTCTCTCTGATGCGGCACACATACACGGGTCCTAGCTCTCTCTCTGATGCGGCACACATACACGGGTCCTAGCTCTCTCTCTGATGCGGCACACATACACGGGTCCTAGCTCTCTCTCTGATGCGGCACACATACACGGGTCCTAGCTACTCTCTCTGATGCGGCACACATACACGGGTCCTAGCTACTCTCTCTGATGCGGCACACATACACGGGTCCTAGCTACTCTCTCTGATGCGGCACACATACACGGGTCCTAGCTACTCTCTCTGATGCGGCACACATACACGGGTCCTAGCTACTCTCACTGATGCGGCACACATACACGGGTCCTAGCTACTCTCTCTGATGCGGCACACATACACGGGTCCTAGCTACTCTCTCTGATGCGGCACACATACACGGGTCCTAGCTACTCTCTCTGATGCGGCACACATACACGGGTCCTAGCTACTCTCTCTGATGCGGCACACATACACGGGTCCTAGCTACTCTCTCTGATGCGGCACACATACACGGGTCCTAGCTACTCTCTCTGATGCGGAACACATACACGGGTCCTAGCTACTCTCTCTGATGTGGCACACATACACGCCTAGCTACTCTCTCTGATGCAGCACACATACACGGGTCCTAGCTACTCTCTCTGATGTGGCACACATACACGGGTCCTAGCTACTCTCTCTGATGTGGCACACATACACGGGTCCTACCTACTCTCACTGATGCGGCACACATACACGGGTCCTAGCTACTCTCACTGATGCGGCACACATACACGGGTCCTAGCTACTCTCTCTGATGCGGCACACATACACGGGTCCTAGCTACTCTCTCTGATGCGGCACACATACACGGGTCCTAGCTACTCTCTCTGATGCGGCACACATACACGGGTCCTAGCTACTCTCTCTGATGCGGCACACATACACGGGTCCTGGCTACTCTCTCTGATGCGGCACACATACACGGGTCCTAGCTACTCTCTCTGATGTGGCACACATACACGGGTCCTAGCTACTCTCTCTGATGTGGCACACATACACGGGTCCTAGCTACTCTCTCTGATGCGGCACACATACACTGGTCCTAGCTACTCTCTCTGATGCGGCACACATACACGGGTCCTAGCTACTCTCTCTGATGTGGCACACATACACGCCTAGCTACTCTCTCTGATGCGGCACACATACACGGGTCCTAGCTACTCTCTCTGATGTGGCACACATACCCGGGTCCTAGCTACTCTCTCTGATGTGGCACACATACACGGGTCCTAGCTACTCTCTCTGATGCGGCACACATACACGCCTAGCTACTCTCTCTGATGCGGCACACATACACGGGTCCTAGCTACTCTCTCTGATGTGGCACACATACACGGGTCCTAGCTACTATCTCTGATGCGGCACACATACACGGGTCCTAGCTACTCTCGCTGATGTGGCACACATACACGGGTCCTAGCTACTCTCTCTGATGTGGCACACATACACTGGTCCTAGCTACTCTCTCTGATGCGGCACACATACACGGGTCCTAGCTACTCTCTCTGATGCGGCACACATACACGGGTCCTGGCTACTCTCTCTGATGCGGCACACATACACGGGTCCTAGCTACTCTCTCTGATGCGGCACACATACACGGGTCCTAGCTACTCTCTCTGATGCGGCACACATACACGGGTCCTAGCTACTTTCTCTGATGTGGCACACATACCCGGGTCCTAGCTACTCTCTCTGATGTGGCACACATACACGGGTCCTAGCTACTCTCTCTGATGCGGCACACATACACGCCTAGCTACTCTCTCTGATGCGGCACACATACACGGGTCCTAGCTACTCTCTCTGATGTGGCACACATACACGGGTCCTAGCTACTCTCTCTGATGCGGCACACATACACGGGTCCTAGCTACTCTCGCTGATGTGGCACACATACACGGGTCCTAGCTACTCTCTCTGATGTGGCACACATACACTGGTCCTAGCTACTCTCTCTGATGCGGCACACATACACGGGTCCTAGCTACTCTCTCTGATGTGGCACACATACACGGGTCCTAGCTACTCTCTCTGATGCGGCACACATACACGGGTCCTAGCTACTCTCTCTGATGTGGCACACATACACGGGTCCTAGCTACTCTCTCTGATGCGGCACACATACACGGGTCCTAGCTACTCTCTCTGATGCGGCACACATACACTGGTCCTAGCTACTCTCACTGATGCGGCACACATACACGGGTCCTAGCTACTCTCTCTGATGCGGCACACATACACGGGTCCTAGCTACTCTCTCTGATGTGGCACACATACACGGGTCCTAGCTACTCTCTCTGATGTGGCACACATACACGGGTCCTAGCTACTCTCTCTGATGTGGCACACATACACGGGTCCTAGCTACTCTCTCTGATGCGGCACACATACACGGGTCCTAGCTACTCTCTCTGATGTGGCACACATACACGGGTCCTAGCTACTCTCTCTGATGTGGCACACATACACGGGTCCTACCTACTCTCACTGATGCGGCACACATACACGGGTCCTAGCTACTCTCACTGATGCGGCACACATACACGGGTCCTAGCTACTCTCTCTGATGCGGCACACATACACGGGTCCTAGCTACTCTCTCTGATGCGGCACACATACACGGGTCCTGGCTACTCTCTCTGATGCGGCACACATACACGGGTCCTAGCTACTCTCTCTGATGCGGCACACATACACGGGTCCTAGCTACTCTCTCTGATGCGGCACACATACACGGGTCCTAGCTACTCTCTCTGATGCGGCACACATACACGGGTCCTAGCTACTCTCTCTGATGCGGCACACATACACGGGTCCTAGCTACTCTCTCTGATGCGGCACACATACACGGGTCCTAGCTACTCTCTCTGATGTGGCACACATACACGGGTCCTGGCTACTCTCTCTGATGCGGCACACATACACGGGTCCTAGCTACTCTCTCTGATGCGGCACACATACACGGGTCCTAGCTACTCTCTCTGATGTGGCACACATACACGGGTCCTAGCTACTCTCTCTGATGCGGCACACATACACGGGTCCTAGCTACTCTCTCTGATGTGGCACACATACACGGGTCCTAGCTACTCTCTCTGATGTGGCACACATACACGGGTCCTAGCTACTCTCTCTGATGCTGTTTTTTGGTATCCGAGACAAAATGAGTTTCCCAAGGTCACAACAGAACAATGGGATTCAAACAACGCCAGGGCAACATTGCCATCCAGCCTCTCTTTCTTTCCTTAAAATATCCTCCTCTCCAGAACAGCTATACCTGGGAGCGCATCTCACTTTGGGACATCGAGAACGTCTTGACATACTACAAATCTCTTGATAATTCTGCATGTACTTTGAAAAGAAAGTAATTCAGTAACCCTCTAAGTTGCGTCTCCTAATAGTCACAATATCCTGTGACAAATTTAATGTACCTCTTGATAATGGTCACCAACCAAACTAGAACCTATGACATCTTGTACCCGGAACTCACCTTAGTCTTAAGACATTCTCTATCTCCCTTAGTTCTCTTTATATCTATGTATGATTTCTGTATATTGCATTTGTATTTGACATTTATTTCCCCCTAACTTCTTATCTTTCTTGCTATCATACCGTATTTGTGTCAGTCATAAGAATCCTAACTAGAGTAACAAAACATCCCATCCCTTTCTCTAAGATCCCATTAGGATCACCGTGTCCTAAGCATCCTTTGATTTGAGAAACCCAATTATTCACAGTTAACAGGACTTAATTTCTAAAATGCTTGTTTGTTTTAATAAGGATTAAAGGCGTCTCTAACCTACCATTTCTCCCCTCAACATTTAGGAAAGAATTAGTTTACATTTTGCTGATTTGTTTGTATTGTACATTTTTCATATTTTCATTTTTTCATTTTTTGCTTGGTCAAACAGTCTTATTTCGTAATCGCGTCACGTAAGTGGTCTCTTTCCGATCTGAACACACAAACAATCAGAAACAAGTGATCCTTCGCGTGTGCTGGAACACTGAATTTTCACCTGCCATATATTAGCGAAAGAACTGCTGGCTTCAGGCTAAACAATGCTATATATAGAATTTGTGAGCAAAATCTCTGCTCCCACAGGAGAGAGCAACACACGCAAGAGCTCAGGAATGTAAATAAGTTACTGAGGGGCAAAAATATACACATTAATGTACTCACATACAAAGATATAAACCTGAGTATCTGTGTATGCCCATGTCAACATGCATATATACAGCCTGCATAGTATTCGCATGTAAGGATCTATATATACATTGACGTGTGTCCTTCTATCCGTCTGTCCCACTAGCGCTCTCCTACCCGGCTATGTTATACTGCACTATAGAAAGCTCAAGAAAAGTGCCAGATTTTCTCATTGTTAAAACTCTGACTCCAGAAGTCTCAGTGATCCTTAAAATTCTGCAATTTAAATCAGATACTTATTATTATTATTATTAATAATAATAAACTCTACAAACTACAGGCCATGCGTCCGACATTCCTACTACTTAAGTCTCACTTGTGTCCCATCACGCAGTGGTAGTATATACCTAAAAATGTACATATTTGCCTGTGACATGAGTATGTTTATATACAGGAATACAAGCACAGAATGTGCAATGTTTTGAGCACATATACAGTAACTTGACTACTAAATGTATAAATGGGTTCGATGGCCCTTTTCTTGTTACTGCGGTACAGAGTCTCCTAGTTTCACATTAATTCTTTGGGGTGCAGATGTAGCCCATAATACCTCAAGCACACAGTATTATCTTTACTACAAGTTTTTGCTGATTGTTTCCTATGTTTTGTGCACATATAGGCAGCATCACGGAGACAAGATCACCAGACAGACTGCTGGCATTTACAAACCTCGTGGGTTCTTCATAACTGAAGAAGGTTGACATCTCCAGCCGATGGAAACCACTGTCCATGTCCTTCTCTCTCATGTACAATTCCAACGGACAGATCATTTTTCACGTAAAAGTCACATTTAGGTTTGGTTCGGACTATTCTGAGCTGCCAACTGCACCTACAGTTTTAATACTGAACTGTAACCGTCTATAAAAGTCATCTAAACATATGTTCCTTGTCTATCGCTAGTTCCAGATACGCTTTATAACTCTTACCAATTCTGCTCTGTTCAATTTAACAGTGCATTTCCATGTAGGATTACATTGAACTCATGATGACAGTAATCTATTTTGATATGTTAAATAAAAGTGAATGACACATTTAAAAAATAAATATGTATTTTAAAATTATTTTTCCAAACTCAAAAATTATTTTTAAAAAACGTATACGTCAGATTTATTTAAAGGCATCAACCTACTAGTTTTAAACTGTTAAATGTGGGCCTGTGTGCAGCTGCATCTTTACACGTGTGTAACATGACGATTGTGCTTCTATTTGCATTGACAATCATCCTTTTTCTTTCTGCCCTATCACCGCAGGCTCTTACCTGCGGGGGGCCAGGCCTTAATGTACCCAGTACAGTGAACCACAGAGTATTGTGCCTCTCCCTCCTTCACTGGTCCCAGGCCGTTCCTGAAACAGAGAGCACAGTGCTTTTTACCCTGGCAGAGAGACACCACATGTGCAAACCTTTCCGCACGCCTAAGCCAACTTTGCCAATTTCACTCCAAAAATGTAGATCCAAAAGTTTGCAACAAGTTCACTTAACCATAAAAGGCCAATAGGCATTGCATGTTGGATTCATTGTTATCACTTTCACTTCTGAAATTAGGTGAAACTTAAAAAAATAAATAATCAAGTCTCAAGTCGCTGTTATTTTGCCGCTTCAATCAAGTCAAATAGCGAATTTGGAACAATATTGTCCATTTCGCTAGAACTGCTGGTGCCAAAAGTTTGCGTATTTTGCAAAGGTCGCTCAAAACTGCAGCAGGTTTGCACATCTGTAAGAGAGACCACAATGGATCGAAAATAGAGAACAACAGGCGATAGAAATATAGTTTGGAGGCAGAAGGGAAGCCAGCTTAGAAGGGAAGCTGTAAAACAGAAGAGAGAAAGATGAAACGAAGAGGAGAGAGATGTGTGTGACAGTTGGGATACTTACCTGTACCTCTTCCGCATTGTACTTATTCTGTTAAGTGGTAAGTGATCCAACGGGGCATTACCACACCTACAGCAAGAGACATTTATTGATATGTATCCGAGAGGTAGAGACAGATCAACGTATGGACTGGTGATCCGTGGCTGCTTCGCGTCTCTCTCCCCTACCACCTCCCACAAATATTTTTGGTGCCATGAAAAGCTCAGGAAAAAGCTGTTAGTCTCGCTTCTTCCTCAGCACATTTCTAAGGCTAATATCTTTCTCTAAAGCGACCGTGACCAGCTTGACATTAAGCCAATAAATACTAATTTTCCTGTACAATGCTGACATTGCAAACAAGCAAAACTCAGAGCTGCTCTGACATGCCCTCTCAGCCTCCCCCGCCAGAGACCTATAAGCGGGGGCCTAAGGTCCCATCCCTCCCACGGTACGCTTTACTAACTCCTTGTCAGAAACATACCCAACAAATCACCTGCACTTGGAATGGTCTGATTGAACCATGAAGCTAAAAATGCACCTTCATGCTGGGAAGTAGCTTCTGCACTGTACGTCTAGATAGATAATCAACTATTGCGGTGCTATATAAATACATGGACAATGGAGTCTTGGATACCTATTGGGAACATTTTTATGGCTCTTCTTTGGGGTATATATTTTTTTTTAATATGCTATTGCTACCATGAGCACCATCGCTAGTATTATACAACCTGAAGTCACAATGTAGTCATGTTTTGCAGATAGGTAATGCTGGGCGCAGTTATAGTAGACATGCTGTACCCCAGATAGGTAATGCTGGGCGCAGTTATAGTAGACATGCTGTACCCCAGATAGGTAATGCTGGGCGCAGTTATAGTAGACATGCTGTACCCCAGATAGGTAATGCTGGGCACAGTTATAGTAGACATGCTGTACCCCAGATAGGTAATGCTGGGCACAGTTATAGTAGACATGCTGTACCCCAGATAGGTAATGCTGGGCGCAGTTATAGTAGACATGCTGTACCCCAGATAGGTAATGCTGGGTGCAGTTATAGTAGACATGCTGTACCCCAGATAGGTAATGCTGGGCACAGTTATAGTAGACATGCTGTACCCCAGATAGGTAATGCTGGGCGCAGTTATAGTAGACATGCTGTACCCCAGATAGGTAATGCTGGGCGCAGTTATAGTAGACATGCTGTACCCCAGATAGGTAATGCTGGGCGCAGTTATAGTAGACATGCTGTACCCCAGATAGGTAATGCTGGGCACAGTTATAGTAGACATGCTGTACCCCAGATAGGTAATGCTGGGCACAGTTATAGTAGATATGCTGTACCCATTGTCACCATGCTAGGCAGTTCCTCTTGTCAATGCCATTGACTAGGTAAGCTGTTCTATGCTAGCTTTACCAGTTAGGCAGATATTTAAAATGAAAACATTCCAGACCCTCTTTTAGAAAGCAAACATAACAGTTGTAGGCAGTATGTACCCATGGCATGTATATCCATCCCTCTAATCAGGTAATATTATATATGTGCCAACGATATAAATCAGCATCATTACCTCATCCTGCAGATGAAAGAGCGCCTAGAGCCCATACACATGCGCATAGAGGACTGCTGTCCTTCTTTCTTTACTGTGCCCGTCTTCAAGTCCAAAATCCGTCCTAAACACAGAGTGTAAAGAAGGAGTATGAGATGTATTACCAAAATTCAGATATCCTTCCCCAAGCCGAATATAAAACGTTCCCCAAGGCCACTGACCCAAGCATTACATCGGTATATATTGTACATATATGACATTGGATGCATCCAACCCCATTAGGACCAGCTCTGTGGCTGGACCAATCTCCACCCTACCTAACATCATCCGGGCCCTCATTACCACTGTTTGTGCATGTTTGTCCTCACCTGTATGTAACGGTTTATGTGTTTGCAATTATTCCCAGAAAAAGACAGCCTGCCAGAAAGCGCATAGTCCTGACAGTAGCATGTATGTGACTTTATTTGGCTTTCTTCACTTCCCTCATTCCTCCTCTGGAGAAGGCATGGAGTAGTGGGGTATCACGCTTGCCTTCAATGCAAACGTTTGCGTGATCAATTCCCATCTGCCTCATTAAAACAAGCCATCATGGATTAATCACATTATTTCCTTTTGCCCACCTAACTGCAAAAGGCTGTCCTGTTCCAGCCTTTCCGCGGAGGCTGGTCCCATGCAGAACAGCCTCGGATACACATCACTGACATTATACTCAGTGCCGTCTTAACGCATGGGCACGCTGGGCAGTTGCCCGGGGACCCCACAAGCATAGGGACCCCACGCTAATCTATGCACAGACCAGAATTTAACCCTAATTTTCCGATCACCCGCCTCAACATTCAAATCTCCCGCTAACTCGGTAGAAGGAGAAAAATGACGACTTGCAGCGGAGAGTCGGCGGGGCCCAGCGCATTGCTTTGCCCGGGGCCTATAATGCTGTTAAGACGGCCCTGATTATACTCCTATGCTAGATGAGTTTATACCTTTGAAATAAGTATGTCTACTTTTTCTTATAAAAAGCACTTTACAGAACCGACATCACACGAGGAGTAAAGATTAAGGGAAAGTAATCCTTGTCCCAAACAACTTCCAACTAAAGGGCAATTAGAAAGCGCTTTGAAAAGATCGCATAGTTATCCTTGTACTGCCTCCTGCATGGGTGCGGTGAGACGTTACTCTCACTGCACCATGGGGTTACAAACTCTTACAGTAAACCCCTCTTCCTTTACAGTCTTATTGTGGAGACCTGGGATTCTTTGTGCTATGGAAAAAGTTCCCCCCTTTCTGA
Organism: Ascaphus truei; assembly: GCF_040206685.1. Lineage (NCBI taxonomy): Eukaryota > Metazoa > Chordata > Amphibia > Anura > Ascaphidae > Ascaphus > Ascaphus truei. Next base: position 994,532 of record NC_134500.1, read on the forward strand.
TCTTCTCTGGCATTTCTTTCACTGAATTCCTGTAGCTTTTCTTTCTGGCTCTCAGTGAAGTGACACATCAGATTCTATTTGTGCTTTCAGTAGCTGAGGACGTGTGGACTTTTAGCTACATGTTTTGTTCATTAATTAACAAGTGGTAATAAAATAAAGCCTCTGACATGTGGCTAACGTGAGCATGTGCCAGCGTATTCCCGCTATGTCCAGTGTTGTTTAGAAGAATGTGTCTGGCAAGGCACAACCCAGCTGGGTCTCAATATGGAATCTCAGGGGACTGCCACTTCATCATTTATATTTGAAGGGACAGGCGCACTCAGCCCCTCGGCTGCTACATGATCGCGCAGCGTGTCGCTTGGTGTATATTTGTAACGATTTCCTCCCAGTGCTGTACTGTGGGATTTCTGCTTCATCTCTTTGTTTTATCCCTACTCGCTGTGGTTTTAAATGGTGCAATTTATTACTATATACCTGAAAGAACCATATCTAATAAAGCAGCAAAACAGGACATTGTGTGTGTTTTATAAATCAGTTCTGTAGTATTAGATAATAGTGACCATTTTTAATGAGGTTTAATATACGGAGCACCCTTTGATTACTATAGCAGGTTCTAACACACCTCCCCAGCAGTGCAAGATCTTTGTAACACTTTCCTGTTTGTGATCATTTGTTGCCAATGTTACCAGCAGTTTGAGCTGCAAACTGTAACAATAGATAATGTTACCTTAGTAATATAAGGATACATTGTAGCTGCTGAGTTACACTGGGAGAAGGATGGATTGAAACCAAAAGGCAGCCATTATACTAGGCACACATTCAGGATTTTGACAGATTTATAATAGGAACACCAAATGATTACCTAATGTAGAATTATATATTGTTTCTTCTTTCTAAATATAAAGCGTGTGACAAACAAACAGGGGGAAACCTGTACTGCTGCTTTAAAAATGACCGATCCCAACAATATCCTAAGTGTGTGTGTGTGTGTGTTTTTAATAAATCAGTTGCAGTATTAGATAATACATACTACATTTTATTCTTTTATTATTCCACTCTTACTCCTTTGATTACTATAGCAGGCTTTAACACACGCCAACAGCAGTGTAAGATATTTGCAACACTTTCCTGTTTGTGATAATTTGTTACCGAAATTCCCAGCAGTTTGAGCTGCAAACTGTAACAATAGATAATGTAGCTGCTGTGAGATGCAGTGACTGAATGATTGATTCTGAAAGGCAGCCATTTTGTGAACCCTAGGAACAGGATCTTTGCTGATCGATCTCGAGAAAATGAATAAATCGGCACCTTAGCGAATTTATTTTCAATAAAAATAATCAAAGGCTGTATATATTAAAACAAAAAGAGAATATATATTTTATTTTAAAGTGCCTCGTGGAGTCTCTTTAAGATAGGGCACTTTCTGATCAGATCATGTGTGCCCCGCTTGCAAAGCAGCTGTGCGCTGTCTGGTGGAGTAAAGTGACAATAAACAGCATGATTTGCCATGTGGACACCCTGCTGCTTGGGCTAGTGCGCTGTCTCTGAAGCCTACATCCCATCAAAAGTCATTCTTTTAGACAGAAGATAACCTAACCCACGAAGATACTGTAACTGTTCTGGTCTTCCATGCAGCTGCGCTAAATAGCCAGTGCGAATGTCCGTCCTGCATTAGTGCTTAGGAGGAAAACAGATGCATCTGTGGGGAGGTGAAGCTGCAGCTGCAATTACTGGGGGTCTCTAATTGTATCTTTATGTCAAGAATTGAAGACACTTTCGGCTACTGGAACTGCGCAGCAATACTTGAGAAAAACGAAAACACTTTAAAAATAAAAAGGAAAAGTTAGACGAGGGCACAGGAAAACAACAAGGAAACCAGCCAGCCCGGCACCCGTCCAGCTGTCAGGGTAACGCAAGGGGCTGGTGCTGCTCCATAATATGGCCAGAATATCAAAGGAAAGGTATCCTGGCTCTGCCAAGGCAGCTGTCATTATTTCAGGATGTGAGAGAGAGAGGGGGGGGAAAGGAAAGAGAAGGGAGACCAATGGAGAGGAGTGAAACTGGGGGCCAGAGAGAGGGGAGACCAGGTGGGGAGAATGGCGTCTGTAACACTAAACAGAGAGGAAGGTTGGAGAGAAACAGCAGAGAGCAGCCAGGCGTGGAGAGCGTCGCCACAGAGAGAGGCCACGGTAACCAAGGGAAAAGTGGGGGCATCTCCAGTGGTATACACTTTAGGGTCACGGAAAGACCCTACACATTCTCACAATGAGAGAGAAAGGAAGAAAGCTAAAAAGAAAAGACACTGACTGGGGAGATATTTTAAAAGGGCGTCACAAGGGTGACGTCGCCAGGAGTCCACAGGTTGCGCTGCTGCCGGGAACGAGCGCCGCCAGGCACCCCGTCACATGCGCGGCACTCCCGCTGGGGCCTTAGCCCAAGATATATAAGGGGAATGTGTACGTGGCTGCAACAAAAGAAAAATGCAAAGAGTTATAGAGAGAGCGTATGCGGATATACCACGAAAGGGGGCGCGGACGTAACGTGAGAGAGGGGCGCAGATATAACGTGAGAGAGGGGCGCGGACGTAACGTGAGAGAGGGGCACAGATATAACGTGAGAGAGGGGCGCGGACGTAACGTGAGAGAGGGGCACAGATATAACGTGAGAGAGGGGCGCGGACGTAACGTGAGAGAGGGGCGCGGACGTAACGTGAGAGAGGGGCGCAGATATAACGTGAGAGAGGGGCGCGGACGTAACGTGAGAGAGGGGCGCAGATATAACGCGAGAGAGGGGCGCAGATATATAACACGAGAGAGGGGCACAGATATAACGTGAGAGAGGGGCACAGATATAACGCGAGAGAGGGGCGCAGATATATAACGTGAGAGGGGCGCAGATATATAACGCGAGAGGGGGCGCGGATATATAACGCGAGAGGGGCGCAGATATATAACGCGAGAGAGGGGCGCAGATATAACGCGAGAGAGGGGCGCAGATATATAACACGAGAGAGGGGCACAGATATAACGTGAGAGAGGGGCACAGATATAACGCGAGAGAGGGGCGCAGATATATAACGTGAGAGGGGCGCAGATATATAATGCGAGAGGGGGCGCGGATATATAACGCGAGAGGGGTGCAGATATATAACGCGAGAGAGGGGCGCAGATATATATAACGCGAGAGGGGGCGCAGATATATAACACGAGAGGGGCGCGGATATATAACGCGAGAGAGGGGCGCAGATATATAACGTGAGAGGGGCGCAGATATATAACGCGAGAGGGGGCGCGGATATATAACGCGAGAGGGGCGCAGATATATAACGCGAGAGAGGGGCACAGATATAATGCGAGAGAGGGGCGCAGATATATAACACGAGAGAGGGGCACAGATATAACGCGAGAGAGGGGCACAGATATAACGCGAGAGAGGGGCGCAGATATATAACGTGAGAGGGGCGCAGATATATAACGCGAGAGGGGGCGCGGATATATAACGCGAGAGAGGCGCAGATATATAACGCGAGAGAGGGGCGCAGATATATATAACGCGAGAGAGGGGCACAGATATAACGCGAGAGAGGGGCGCAGATATATAACGCGAGAGAGGGGCGCAGATATATATAACGCGAGAGAGGGGCGCAGATATATATAACGCGAGAGGGGGCGCAGATATATAACACGAGAGGGGCGCGGATATATAACGCGAGAGAGGGGCGCAGATATATAACGTGAGAGGGGCGCAGATATATAACGCGAGAGGGGGCGCGGATATATAACGCGAGAGGGGCGCAGATATATAACGCGAGAGAGGGGCGCAGATATATATAACGCGAGAGAGGGGCACAGATATAACGCGAGAGAGGGGCACAGATATATAACGCGAGAGAGGGGCACAGATATAACGCGAGAGAGGGGCGCAGATATATAACGCGAGAGAGGGGCGCAGATATATAACGCGAGAGAGGGGCGCAGATATATAACGCGAGAGAGGGGCGCAGATATATAACGCGAGAGAGGGGCGCAGATATATAACGCGAGAGAGGGGCACAGATATAACGCGAGAGAGGGGCGCAGATATATAACGCGAGAGGGGGCGCGGATATATAACGCGAGAGGGGGCGCGGATATATAACGCGAGAGGGGGCGCAGATATATAACGCGAGAGGGGCGCGGATATATAACGCGAGAGAGGGGCGCAGATATATAACGCGAGAGGGGGCGCGGATATATAACGCGAGAGAGGGGCACAGATATAACGCGAGAGAGGGGCGCAGATATATAACGTGAGAGGGGCGCAGATATATAACGCGAGAGGGGCGCGGATATATAACGCGAGAGAGGGGCGCAGATATATAACGCGAGAGGGGCGCGGATATATAACGCGAGAGAGGGGCGCAGATATATAACGTGAGAGGGGCGCAGATATATAACGCGAGAGGGGGCGCGGATATATAACGCGAGAGGGGCGCAGATATATAACGCGAGAGAGGGGCGCAGATATATATATAACGCGAGAGGGGGCGCAGATATATAACGTGAGAGGGGCGCAGATATATAACGCGAGAGGGGCGCGGATATATAACGCGAGAGGGGGCGCAGATATATAACGCGAGAGGGGCGCGGATATATAACGCGAGAGGGGGCGCAGATATATAACGCGAGAGGGGCGCGGATATATAACGCGAGAGAGGGGCGCAGATATATATAACGCGAGAGGGGGCACAGATATATAACGCGAGAGGGGGCGCAGATATATATAATGCGAGAGGGGCGCAGATATATATAATGCGAGAGAGGGGCGCAGATATATAACGCGAGGGGGCGCAGATATATAACGCAAGAGGGGGCGCAGATATATATAACGCGAGGGGCGCGGATATATAACGCGAGAGGGGGCGCAGGTATATAACGTGAGACGGGCGCAGATATATAACGCGAGAGGGGGCGCGGATATATAACGCGAGAGGGGCGCAGATATATAACGCGAGAGAGGGGCACAGATATATATATAACGCGAGAGAGGGGCGCAGATATATATAATGCGAGAGGGGGCGCAGATATATAACGCAAGAGGGGGCGCAGATATATATAACGCGAGAGAGGGGCGCGGATATATAACGCGAGAGGGGGCGCGGATATATAACACGAGAGAGGGGCGCAGATATATATAACGCGAGAGAGGGGCGCGGATATATAACGCGAGAGGGGCGCGGATATATAACACGAGAGAGGGGCGCAGATATATAACACGAGAGAGGGGCACAGATATATAACGCGAGAGGGGCGCAGATATATAACGCGAGAGGGGCGCAGATATATAACGCGAGAGAGGGGCGCAGATATATATAACGCGAGAGGGGCGCAGATATATAATGCGAGAGGGGGCGCAGATATATATAACGCGAGAGGGGCGCAGATATATAACGCGAGAGGGGCGCAGATATATAACGCGAGAGGGGCGCAGATATATAACGCGAGAGGGGGCGCAGATATATATAACGCGAGAGGGGCGCAGATATATATAACGCGAGAGGGGCGCAGATATATAACGCGAGAGGGGGCGTGGATATATAACGCGAAAGTGGGAGTGGATATAACGCGAGAGGGGGCGCGGATATATAACGTGAGAGGGGGCGCAAATATATATAACGCGAGAGGGGCGCGGATATATAACGCGAGAGGGGGCGCGGATATATAACGCGAGAGGGGGCGTAGATATATATAACGCGAGAGAGGGGCGGGGATATATAACGTGAGACGGGGCCCAGGTATATATAAGGCGAGAGGGGGCGCGGATATATAACACGAGAGAGAGGCGCAGATATATATAACGCGAGGGGCGCGGATATATAACACGAGAGAGGGGCGCAGATATATAACACGAGAGAGGGGCGCAGATATATAACGTGAGAGGGGGCGCGGATATATAACACGAGAGGGGGCGCAGATATATATAACGCGAGAGAGGGGCGCGGATATATAACGTGAGAGGGGGCACGGATATAACGCGAGACGGGGCGCGGATATAACGCGAGATGGGGCGCGGATATAACACGAGAGGGGGCGCGGATATATAATGTGATAGGGGGCACGGATATAACGCGAGAGGGGGCACGGATATAACGCGAGAGGGGTAGCGGATATAACGCTAGAGGGGGCGCGGATATATAACGCGGATGTAACGAGAGGGTGAGACAGAGTAGCACTATTCTACTGGCAGAGAACATTCAGCTGATAAGGAATTTTGCCCTTTAAGGGGAAACGAGAGGAATTTTTCTGTAACAAGTTAAGGAAGAAAAATAAACTTGGATGATTTTATTGATCTAAGCACTCAGAAATATTACAACTAAAATAAAACAAAAGCCAGAAAAGTTGCTGAACGTTAAACATTTTCAAGTACCCTCAAATGGTGAAGAAAAACAAGGCAGGGTGAATAAATATTTGACACGGAGGAGAAACAGAACTAGATCCAGGAACACATCTGCCATAACAAAGTGCAGGAAGAGACTGTGAAACCTTAAACCCGCCCTGTTGTGAATGGTCAGGAACTGTTCCTAGCCAAGGTCCTGCAGAGCAGAGTAGGGCTGTGTGAAGCAAGATGTGCGAAGGGTGTGTCCCAACGCTTTAACACTCAGCTTTGCCCGTGCGCTTAACGCTGTGCTTCTGTCTGTGTGTGTGATGCTTACAGGTGCACTGACTCACAGCATCTGTATAGCGCACAGTACCAGGTGGATATGCTCTGAACGATGAAACACCCAAGGATATTCTCACGTGGGGCGCTACTTTTAAACCTGCGCTAGATTACATAACATCCCCTGATTTTATTTTTAGTGATAACCGTTCAAGACCCATATATTTTATTTTTGCATTTTTTTATGCTATGTATGCATATTACTATTAGTATCATTTTATTATATAGCGCCAACATTGTGCGCAGCACTTTACAAAATGACGATACAAGGTACAAACAATGTGGATAAGCGCAATCTGTAAATGACAATATAAGGGAGACCCGGTCCGAAGAGCTTACAGTCTAAGTGTAATAATTGCAAATGGTTATTAAATGTTATACTGTGATGTTATAAAGTATATGTCATTTATAAAGCGTCTTGTATAAAAAAAAAGTGCGACAACAGCAACCGCATTTAATGTCTGTAACTTCTCCCCACTTACCACTTAGATTGCAAGCTCTTTGGGGAAGGAACCCCTTTTCCTCGTTTAATGTCTGAAGCACGTATTCCCATTATGTGTTATATTATTATGTCCCGTGTGTTACTGCTGTGACGCGCTATGTATCTGGATGGCACTATATAAATACAGATACAATGCGTACGTACGTATACACACACACACACACGCACACGGGCTGGGATTCCCCAAAGTCAGAATACATTTTTAGAGGGCTGATAAAAAGTTGGAAATGCCAGAGGTACAAAGTACTAGGAAGAGAGCAGCGCTCACAGGGGCAGGTGAGGAAAGGCCGTGGGGCTGAAGTTTTGTTCTCTAGGAAGAGAGCAGCACTCACAGGGTCAGGTGAGGAAAGGCCGTGTGGGCTGAAGTTTTGTTCTCTAGGAAGAGAGCAGCACTCACAGGGTCAGGTGAGGAAAGGCCGTGGGGGCTGAAGTTTTGTTCTCTAGGAAGAGAGCAGCACTCACAGGGACAGGTGAGGAAAGGCCGTGTGGGCTGAAGTTTTGTTCTCTAGGAAGAGAGCAGCACTCACAGGGACAGGTGAGGAAAGGCCGTGTGGGCTGAAGTTTTGTTCTCTAGGAAGAGAGCAGCACTCACAGGGTCAGGTGAGGAAAGGCCGTGTGGGCTGAAGTTTTGTTCTCTAGGAAGAGAGCAGCGCTCACAGGGTCAGGTGAGGAAAGGCCGTGGGGCTGAAGTTTTGTTCTCTAGGAAGAGAGCAGCACTCACAGGGTCAGGTGAGGAAAGGCCGTGGGGGCTGAAGTTTTGTTCTCTAGGAAGAGAGCAGCGCTCACAGGGTCAGGTGAGGAAAGGCCGTGGGGGCTGAAGTTTTGTTCTCTAGGAAGAGAGCAGCGCTCACAGGGTCAGGTGAGGAAAGGCCGTGGGGGCTGAAGTTTTGTTCCCACTAAATATCCACTTTTTGCACCTGAAATGCAATGATGAGCTTTTCCTTGCCAGGAGAAATCTTGGTGTTTTTTTATACAGTCGCCGCACATTGTGGCCGCGCTGCTGGACGCGCTGCTGGAAGCGCTGCACCTCCATACTGTCCTGATATGTTTCTTTCAGCCCACTGAGGTATCTTTTTGTATGTTACGGAGGTGGGCCACCGTCTAAGGGTTGGCCAGTATCTTATTACAGTGGAAGTGTACATGGCACTGCTGCTTTATATAAGACCCTACGTGGTGGAAACGGGTCGGAGAAGGATGGTAGATGAAGGCAGCTTACACTGAAAGTAGCAATATGATTAAGGTGTACTTCGTGTCCTCTACAAGATCTTTAAAGCCTTTAATGAGGTCCAAACGACTTAAATGTTCAGCAATGTCATGATGTAGATCCAATCTCCTGCATATTATGAAGTCCTTTTCCCCAAGGTTTCTACCTACGGTACTGACCTGTCATAGAGTTCTCCGAAGTGCACAGCTGCTCTCTGAGCTTCTCTATGTCGTCAGGATGCGTCTGCTCGTACAGGGTGCTCCCAAACCACTCGGACTGTGGATGGTTTAGCACAGGGGTGACCGAGTCTGACACGTAGATTACTCGACCTGTCTCTGCTGCCACCACAAACAGAAATCCGTCTGCAGCTTCCAATATCAGATGCTTCAACTCCTGGAGAGAGGAGAATGGAAGAAGTGAGGGCAACAGACCCCTTCATAAAAGACACACTCACACTGAAATGGAGTCACCCCAAAACAGAGTGCAAGACAAGGGCATTATCTGACTGTAAGAGAAACAAGGCACTTATACAAAGTGCACACTGGAGTGATCCTGGGACTTATGGTTTATTCAGCCTGGTACAATAAGGCACTCTCTGGCATGTCGAATTGTGGGCTTATCTCAAAGCAACCCAAGTCCAAGGAAGAAATAATGTGCAATTTATTTTGTCTTTGATCTAGAACTATATCTCCTCCTCTCTTCAGCAACATGTCCATCTGTCCCTCTGCTTCTCATCTCTCCTTTCTGCCATCTTTCTGTCCTCTCTCCTAATGACTTCCTTTTTCCTTCACCTTCGCTTCCTACCTCCATCTGTTTGTCTCTCTACTCTCTGCCTGATCGGTAAGTGAGCCCTTGGTGGGGACGACTGGCTGGGCGATGTGTGTGGTAATAAGAGCTTGCAGAGCAGCAGCACCTGTTCTGTTAAGAAGGAGGGTTTATAAGCTCCGTCCGTGGATTTATTCCCTGTCCCCCTCATGGATTTCATGTGGGACACAGCCATTCGCAGGATGGTAAGCTTGTCAGGTTTGCGTGCGAGGGCACTGCAGGTGGGAACCATGTCGGACAGCTCTGTGATGTATTGTGTCATCTTATTCCTCCGACGTCTTTCAATTTCACTGTGATTCTCTCTGAAAGCAGAATCAGAGCAGGAGAAAAAAACGGAAGAGTATAAGAATCAGCACCAAGCAGAGCAGCCCAGGGACGTGGCCCCCCGCAGCCCCACGCACACACACGTGTGTGACAGCACGTAAGAGCGTGACTGTCAGTAGCAGGAGAGGATGTACACACACAGGTGCCTTTGTGGCAGTCAGTGTTTATTCAGCTTCAGCATTATTTTTCACCTTCCAGTTCCTGCTAATTATTGTGTTCTCCTTTGTATTCAGTGAATGGAAAAGGTTATAAAACAGTCCACTTTCTGATTAGGGTTTCCTTTCAGTTTTTGTTTTCAGAACCAGAAATGCCCATTTAGGACACCGCTTGCTGCTGTGTGGCAATCGCAGGGTTTGCAGGACACTCCAGCAGTGAATAGACAAATACATTGGGAAAGCAGTTTATCTTTTCACTGCTGGAGCGATTTGCTTCCTATGCGTTGCAGGTCAATCCAGAAGGGTTAAAGGTCACAGCACTGTCACAGTGCAAAGTAGATTTTGGCTTAAAATGTAACCAACACTAAAACCCCGATCCTTGCACAAGCACAAAGCTCAGCGGTTCAATTAAAAAAACTGCACGGTTTCCCAGATCACGGAGCTGTAAAGAAGCAAAAACGATTGCGTTTTTCCATTTATTTATTCTTTAAATCACATTGACATTTTTGGACATCTTTATTAATTTCCCATTCAATTTTAGCATGAAGGCAAATGATTTACCAAGTTTTGGTATTTATATTTCAGCTAGCTGAAAAAACACTGGTGACTGCTTTTGCCGCATAGGTTTGGCATATCTGTGTACAGCACATGTCAGCAGATCGCAGCGTGTGCCTGTGTGCCCCGCCAAACTCAGTGTGACACACAAACACACTAACTGTTTCTTGCTGCAAATAGTATCGTCATTAACTCAGGAAACAACTGGGGAAAGTTACCCACATTTAATGCGGAAGAATAATTCACGGCTAGCGGTTCCTATAGCTAGCGGTTCCTATAGCTAGCGGTTCCTATAGCTAGCGGTTCCTATGGAACCTGCATAGCACTGCTCCGTAAAGCTCTTCTTTGCCGACACGCTGAGCACCTCATTCATTTGAGATGATCTGATGATTTTGATGCAGGGGATCCTAGTGATAAACTGACTGGTCTCAGGAGAGAGGCAATGCTACAGTCTCCTTCTCACAACATTGAAATTAGGATTGTTGTTCCTTATCAGAGGGTATTTGTGTAACACAGCAGGTGAATGTCTATCAGTGCTACTAACTAATTGTGTTCTTTTCACACACTGATCTTGTACACCCTGTTCCATGCTCCAAACCCAACAGCCGAGTGATCGAAGGCAGCAAAGAGATGCACTGTGTGTGCAAACGTGATGCTCGCACTGCTGGGTGAAGCGGGATTCAGGGTAACGTGCAGCAGTGTGCAGCAGTGTGCGGAGAATGCCATTTCTTGCAAACCTTTATCCTACCATAGCTCTGCAGAGCATCCCTCCATTTACTGGTAAAGCAACTGCATAACGTCAATCCATTAGCTCCTTTCCTGACAGGGGAATGCAGAGCACGACTATATTAACAATGTAATTGGTTAGGAGATCAGCAAAGCAATGAACGATTACTGCCTTCCTGCCTTGGAATTCAACTCCTACACTGCATATCTGCACACACACAAAGATAAAGACACTCCCATTCAAATCAAATTTAATATGCATCCAATCTCACTAAATGTGTATGTATGTATGTATGTATGTATGTATGTATGTGTGTGTGTGTGTATGTATGTAGAGAGCACTCACAATGACGGTAGACTCGTGCTTGGGTGTCCAGCTGAAGAGTAATGTACAAATTAAGAACTTAAGTAGTGAAACGTTTATTAAAAGTGATCACTCACACTCACACCCACACACGGCCATATGAACCATGGATACGCACTTTCGTGGGTTCGGTATCTGAACATTTCGGACTCGCCGTTCCATTTGAACTCTGAGTCGGGCAGTTCAAGAATTCAACGTTTGATTTGAATTCCGAGTCGAACTTTGGAACAAATTTTTCATACCAAGAAAAACACAAGCCGAAAAAATTACTTTTTTTTTAACTTTTCAATACAAAAATGTAAAATTTTTTGCAAATACATTTGTTTTTCCATAATTTTTTCAAATGAAAAAAAAACACAGATGAGTTTTGGCAAAAGTAATACACGTTTTTTTAGAACCAAAACACCAGTGAAAGTGCCAACCCAATAATATTTGGTAAGCGCTGCTATACCATAAGACATCATCTTGTGTCGGAATACACCTTATTCCCCTGAATGGGATGTAAGGGATATTTTGCCGCAGGAAGGAAGGGGTCTTATGACGTAGCAGCGCTTAGTAAATCTGGCCCTTACTAATGTCCAATCACAAGTGTAATTACATTGTGATGCACATATCCGGACACGTGTTCATTTCCTGACACATGTAGAAGTTATTACATGGTCATAAAAAGTCACAACACACACGGAGCACCTTATCTATCTGGTGGTGAATAGATAGTTCAGACCCACAAGACCCGTCAGTGTGCCACAGGGTGACCGCCTTCGTAAAAAAAAAAAAGGAGAAGCCACATGTCCTACCTGGTCAGTCGGTCTTTGTCCACTGGGTTAGGTCATCTTCCAACCTGGAAACAAAACAACCAGCTCTCTCAGCAGAGACCATGACCCTGCTGACTGGATGAGGGGTGGGCCCCTGCTTCTCCTACCTTATCCTCAGAAACCTGGAACTTGTCATCATACCTAGAGAGCACACAACAAAGGGACATGTGAAAACGGCTGGAACGGCGACACACCGGAGTATCACAAGGAGAGGTCAGGAGGTTCAAGTAGAGGGCAAAGGTCCAAAAGTCACTCACCTTGAAAATTTGCTAGGTCCCTCTCCATCTTCATCATCAAAGTCCATTCTATAAGAGACAAGAATTTTGAGAGTTCTGTGGCCTGCAGCATTACTACATGTTTAGGCAATATGACTATGGTGGTAAAGGGGAAACGATGTTTGCCATTTCTATTATCTTTGTCATTGCTACAAACTGCAGTAATGTATCACAGTATGTTAGCGTAAGCAGGGCCGCCAAGATGGGGGGACAGCAGGCAATGGCGTCCCGGGCCCCGTGAGTTAGGGGGCCCGGCCGCCCAGGCCCCCTGCACGACCGTGCCCCTCAATAAATCCCGTCGCCCAGTCACCACGGGGTGACAGGATTTAGCGCGCTCGCGATCCGTCAGGCAGCTTCTCTGCAAAGAAAAAAAAAAACTCCCCCCTCTCCTGATTGGCTGCCCGTGCTGGCACTCCCCTCTCCCCCCCCCCCCCCGATTGGCTGCCCGTGCTGGCACTCCGCCCTTACCCCCCGATTGGCTGCCTGTGCTGGCACTCCCTCTCGATTGGCTGCCCATGCTGGCACGCTGCAAGGATTTTTTTTTTGGCGCGCACCAAGCTCTATACGAGCTGGCAAAGCGAGGCCCGCCTATTCCTGTATGAAGCAAGTGGTAAGTACTGCTCCATGCATCCCTTGCTTCCCACTTGCCTCCATGCCCCCTGCTCCGATTCCCCCCATGCGTTCCAATATCCCCCGTGTGTATGTGAGAGTGTCCGTGTGTATGTGAGAGTGTCCGTGTGTATGTGTGAGTGTCTGAGTGTGTGTGTGTGTGTCTGAGTGTGAGAGAGTGTGAATGAATAGACACCAACCCACAGTCAATCATACTCACCCACCCAAGTGTCACCCACCACCCAAGTGTCAGTCACCCACTTACCAGTCAATCACCCAAGGGTCACCCACCCACCTACCCAAGTCTCAGTCACTCACCCCCCCAAGTGTCAGTCACCCACCACCCCACCCTCTCTTTCTCTGTCACCCACTCTCTCTCTCTCTGACAGACTCTCTTTCACTCACACTTTCTCTGTCTTATCTTAACTGCCCTATACCTACACCGAAATAACCTAAACTGCTTTCTTCCAGATCTGACTCTCAAGCTTCACACAGGAGATATCGGAATCCCCCCTAACCCAGAAGACAGGTAGGGAACACCCCAGGCCCATACTGAATCCCCCCAGGCCCTTTGTCACATAGAATTGTCACGTAGCATTGGGTATCTTTGTCTTTTGTTAAAAATATTAAAATAAACAGATTGCATTGTAATGTTTTTTTCCGTATTAACAATAACAAGAAAACAGTTAAGTAAAAGTTGCGCGCTAAAATCTATTTTCCCGTGGTAGGTGTGCTACAGGGGGAGGGGGGGGGGGGGCCTTCTCCTTTCATTTGTCCTGGGCTCCGTGATTTCTGTTGGCGGCCTGAGCGTAAGTATATACACAAGTGTATTGATTGCAGTGTTACAGTGTTCTTCTCCCTGAGCACAGACATGGGCCAGATATCAGCAGGCTCACTGGGAAGGTTCAGCACAGGATTTACAGTTCTGTAGAGGCACAAGTAAGATTCATGTGCCAGAACTCGGACTTTCCCACCATCCTGATCCAGGAAACAGGAAACAAAGACAAGATGTGAACATGGGCGCACTTTAAACAAACACACGCCCCTCTTCCCTCTGATAACGCGCGGATTCTTCACTCACAAGGAAGGGAGGAGAACTCTTCAGTTCCAAGAGAAGGTTTCAAAAGGTAAAAAGTATTTGACATTTCACATCCTACTCAGCTGCCACCCGCAAATGAACAGTTCTTCATCTGTGAAACACAGCACGGTTTTACTGTATCCCTCCCTCTTTATAAGATACAAAGATATGTCGGCTCCTGTCTAATATGAGAGAAGCAGCTATTTCTCACAGTGCTTCCTAGACCCACAGTCACCTCTTTCATTCTTCTTTTCTTCCTCATAATAGATGTTAAATAAACACAAATGTACACAATAAAAAGGTAAAGGGGTCAAAATGAATCTTATCGATCCTGTGGGAAATAAATACGTGTTCATTTTTCGCAAGGACGCAAATTAGTTTCACAGTGACTGAATCTTTTTGTAAAGAAACCAATTGCATACGTTTTTTAAAAGCAATTTTCTCTTAATTCGTAGCTTTGCTTAAACTAAACTTGTCCCACTGACCCGGCTAAGCGACCCATGGCCAACTGACCCAGCTAAGCGACCCATGTCCCACTGCCCCGGCTAAGCGACCCATGTCCCACTGACCCGGCTAAGCGACCCATGTCCCACTGCCCCGGCTAAGCGACCCATGTCCCACTGACCCGGCTAAGCGACCCATGTCCCACTGACCCGGCTAAGCGACCCATGTCCCACTGCCCCGGCTAAGCGACCCATGGCCCACTGACCCAGCTAAGCGACCCATGTCCCACTGAACCGGCTAAGCGACCCATGGCCCACTGACCCAGCTAAGCGACCCATGTCGCACTGACCCAGCTAAGTGACCCATGGCCCACTGACCCGGCTAAGCGACCCATGGCCCACTGACCCAGCAAAGCGACCCATGGCCCACTGACCCGGCTAAGCGACCCATGTCCCACTGACCCGGCTAAGCGACCCATGTCCCACTGAACCGGCTAAGCGACCCATGTCCCACTAACCCGGCTAAGCGACCCATGTCCCACTGACCCGGCTAAGCGACCCATGTCCCACTGACCCGGCTAAGCGACCCATGTCCCACTGACCCGGTTAAGTGACCCATGTCCCACTGACCCGGCTAAGCGACCCATGTCCCACTGACACGGCTAAACGACCCATGTCCCACTGACCCGGCTAAGCGACCCATGGCCCACTGCCCCGGCTAAGCGACCCATGGCCCACTGACCCAGCTAAGCGACCCATGTCCCACTGACCCGGCTAAGCGACCCATGGCCCACTGACCCGGCTAAGCGACCCATGTCCCACTGGCCCGGCTAAGCGACCCATGGCCCACTGCCCCGGCTAAGCGACCCATGTCCCACTGCCCCAGCTAAGCGACCCATGTCCCACTGAACCGGATAAGCGACCCATGTCCCACTGACCCGGCTAAGCGACCCATGTCCCACTGACCCGGCTAAGCGACCCATGTCCCACTGACCTGGCTAAGTGACCCATGTCCCACTGACCCGGCTAAGCGACCCATGTCCCACTGACCCGGCTTAGCGACCCATGTCCCACTGACCCAGCTAAGCGACCCATGTTCCACTGACCCGGCTAAGCGACCCATGTCCCACTAACCCGGCTTAGCATCCCATGGCCCACTGACCCGGCTAAGCGACCCATGTCCCACTGACCCGGCTAAGCGACCCATGTCCCACTGACCCGGTTAAGCGACCTATTTCCCACTGACCCGGCTAAGCGACCCATGTCCCACTGACCCGGCTAAGCGACCCATGGCCCACTGACCCGGCTAAGCGTCCCATCTCCCACTGACCCGGCTAAGCGACCCATGTCCCACTGACCCAGCTAAGCGACCCATGTCCCACTGACCCGGCTAAGCGACCCATCTTCCACTGACACGGCTAAGCGACCCATGTCCCACTGACCCGGCTTAGCATCCCATGGCCCACTGCCCCGGCTAAGCGACCCATGTCCCACTGACCCAGCTAAGCGACCCATGTCCCACTGCCCCGGCTAAGCGACCCATGTCCCACTGACCCGGCTAAGCAGCCATGTCCCACTGACCCGGCTAAGCGACCCATGTCCCACTGACCCGGCTTAGCGACCCATGTCCCACTGACCCGGCTTAGCGACCCATGTCCCACTGACCCGGCTAAGCAGCCCATGTCCCACTGACCCGGCTTAGCGACCATGGCCCACTGACCCGGATAAGCGGCCCATGTCCCACTGACCCGGCTAAGCAGCCAATGGACAACTTGTCCAGCTAAATTTTAGATTACCGGTACAACTATGAAAATAGTAGCCTTGGGCCACAAGGGAATTAGGTCTGTTAGCGTGTACGTATGCACATATTGAATGTAGCTTGTGATACCCTTTAGTGGATCAACATTACAGTTCTTGGTAGATTAAATTATAGTGTATAATTGAAGAGGATACCTACAGGTAGCTTTCGGAAGCTCTGAACACTTTCATTTCATCTATAAATGTTTGGCCATTAAAAAGGTATCACACAAAGCTGCTTTTCTCCAAGACAGCTGCAAGCAACCAGAACATAAACACAGATAGTATCGGTAGAGAGTTTGTGGTGTATTGGTGCCCTCTACTGGTCTGGATCATTCATTACATTAACAAGTTTAAAGTACGTTAAGCGTTCTCCCTTACACCACATACAGTACACATACCATGTATACAGTAAGTGCAGTGATTGCATATACACTGCACCAAATGCTTTGTGTGATTTCTAATCAAAACTTCTCCACATTAGGCAGTACAAATGGATACAGATATAGATATAGAGATATAGATAGATATACACACACACACACACACACACACCCCCCTTTGGCTCCTATTCAAAATGTTGTGTGGCCATTTCCCTGTGCTGAAGAAGTGTTCAGTCCCCTTCAAATGATTTGGAATAAATTCTCCTTAGTGGGTTTACATGGATGATTGACAGGTAGTTATGTATATAAAGGGAGATTCACAATTTCATTTCCAAGCAAAGTAAATGATTTGTATAGCGAGACACATCCACTGCCAACCAGTAACAGAGGGGTTTTCTGCACATCTTCGCCTATCTGAGGGGCATCAGCTTTAGTCACGGTCACTTGTGTTACTTTGTTCCACCTGGAAGCCCCTTATTTTCCCCCATTCTGTAGCACCATCCTCCCCCTGGATGACCCTCTCCTTCCCGATGTGATATGAATTTGCTTACCCTGACCGGCGTTTTCCTCCACGTGCCGGCATAGGTCCTGCCATCCTCACTTGCCCAGCGGCCATAGAAGCGCCCGGCAAAGTCACTGGTCCTGGGATATCCGTCGTCATTTCTGCATAAAAAGAAGAGAACATGATTGGAATGAGAAGGACCAGGTGAACAGAACCAGTCACTGGAATGAGAAGGACCAGGTGTGCAGAACCGGTCATTGGAATGAGAAGCACCAGGTGTGGAGAACCAGTCACTGGAATGAGAAGGACCAGGTGTGCAGAACCAGTCACTGGAATGAGAAGGACCAGGTGTGCAGAACCAGTCACTGGAATGAGAAGGACCAGGTGAGCAGAACCGGTCATTGGAATGAGAAGCACCAGGTGTGCAGAACCAGTCATTGGAATGAGAAGGACCAGGTGTGTAGAACCGGTCATTGGAATGAGAAGGACCAGGTGTGCAGAACCAGTCACTGGAATGAGAAGGACCAGGTGTGGAGAACCAGACTGGAATGAGAAGGGCCAGGTGAGCAGAACCGGTCATTGGAATGAGAAGGACCAGGTGTGGAGAACCAGTCATTGGAATGAGAAGGACCAGGTGTGTAGAACCGGTCATTGGAATGAGAAGCACCAGGTGTGCAGAACCGGTCATTGGAATGAGAAGGACCAGGTGAGCAGAACCGGTCATTGGAATGAGAAGGACCAGGTGAACAGAACCGGTCATTGGAATGAGAAGGACCAGGTGTGGAGAACCAGACTGGAATGAGAAGGGCCAGGTGAGCAGAACCGGTCATTGGAATGAGAAGGACCAGGTGTGGAGAACCAGTCACTGGAATGAGAAGGACCAGGTGTGCAGAACCGGTCATTAGAATGAGAAGGACCAGGTGTGGAGAACCAGTCACTGGAATGAGAAGGACCAGGTGTGCAGAACCGGTCATTGGAATGAGAAGGACCAGGTGAACAGAACCGGTCATTGGAATGAGAAGGACCAGGTGTGCAGAACCAGTCACTGGAATGAGAAGGACCAGGTGTGGAGAACCAGACTGGAATGAGAAGGGCCAGGTGAGCAGAACCGGTCATTGGAATGAGAAGGACCAGGTGTGGAGAACCAGTCATTGGAATGAGAAGGACCAGGTGTGTAGAACCGGTCATTGGAATGAGAAGCACCAGGTGTGCAGAACCGGTCATTGGAATGAGAAGGACCAGGTGAGCAGAACCGGTCATTGGAATGAGAAGGACCAGGTGAACAGAACCGGTCATTGGAATGAGAAGGACCAGGTGTGGAGAACCAGACTGGAATGAGAAGGACCAGGTGTGGAGAACCAGTCACTGGAATGAGAAGGACCAGGTGTGCACAACCTGTCATTGGAATGAGAAGGACCAGGTGGGGAGAACCAGTCACTGGAATGAGAAGGACCAGGTGAGCAGAACCGGTCACTGGAATGAGAAGGACCAGGTGTGCAGAACCGGTCATTGGAATGAGAAGGACCAGGTGAGCAGAACCGGTCATTGGAATGAGAAGGACCAGGTGAGCAGGCGAAAGAGGCAGATAAACAGGTTGCTGTGATTACACCATTTAAATGGCCCATACATTCTATACATGGTCCATGTTCTCCAAGCCCATCAATAACAGTTCTTATGGGTATACAGGAATATCACATTTTGCATTCATTTTATCATTTCTCTTTAAAGCTATTGCATTTGTTTTTTCGCCATCGTGCTAAAGCTGGGACAGCAATCTTCAGATGATTACCAACTTCTTCTCTTTTAGCAAGATAAAGGTATTTATAATTCCATCAGTTAGTACAAGGGCTGTACACCAGGAAGGAGGCTAGAAAAACCCCATTCTCACTCCTCGCATTCGTTTTTCAGGCTGTATCTCTGTCACTTACTAACTCTTTAAGCAGCTGCCGGCATACACATACATGAACGCTTGTAGGAGAATTCACTGGGAATTGCCAGATTGTGAAAAACAGGAGATTGAGCAGTGCTGAAGGATCTGCTTAAAGATCAATGTCTTTTTTTGTACAAGTCCTCCTTTTATTTTTTAAAGATGCCTATTATTTAGTAAAGCACAATTCTTCCGCTGGAGTCCAGCAAATCTGCCAGAGTTTTAAATTCTCACCTTGCGCCGTTTAAGGATGCTCGAGACAAAGGCGGAGCCCAGCCACATTAAACACACACTAATTAAAACATAATTGCGTTACTGAAAAGCTGAATCTTCCAAAAAAATAAGAATTGTACCTTTTGCAACGAAATCAAATAGGGATTAAACAGGAATTAAATAGGGTTCTGTGAGAGAAGCTTCTACGGAGAAAGGAGAAGAATCGTCAGTATGCGAGAAACCTGCCCGAAATGGCTGAGATGGAGGAGGGGGGAACATTTGTATTCAGCTCAGAACAAGGAAGCATCCCCCTCTGCTTCTCGCTTCAGCCTCTTGCATACTGAGCGATGCCAGCATTTCTACATTAACCCCTTCAGATAAGCATTGAATCATACAGCTTAGAGGGGCCCTGCATTAAAAGCAGCGTCCTTGAACTTCACCCACAGATCCGCCCTTTATAAACAGCCCATACATTCACTTCCAGCCCGTCCGACTTATCGCTAGCAAAAGGGCCAGAAAGGTTCCGCTCATTCCAACGTTCACTCTGCAGATATGGAACAAGCTGCGGTGAGTAACAATGTGCCAGCAACTCTCCCCCATACAGAGTACGGGTCCCCCAATCCTGCCTTACCCCATCATCCCACAACATACAGGGCTTCCACTGCTCCAGGAATTCTGGGTAATGACATGCAAATAAGCACTCATAGTGCATCACTTCTTTGCTTTTTATCCACTTTAACATCAATCCCAAATGGGGATGGAAAGGGCTGCTGCACGGCCCCAGGACTGTCTGCTAACACTACACTGAATACTTTGTTGTTGCTTAAAGCTGCAGTTCATGCAATGTCCGGCATGTGTGGGTTTTTTTAATAACTCAGTTCTGTAGTAAGAAAAAATACTTTTAGCATTTTCTGTTTTAAAAAAAACAACTTTGAAAGACCAATTTTCTTGTATTCTATTTTAACAAGCATGCTTGTTCCTATAGCAACGATTTACATTCCCCATATTTAAAGATGTCACCAAACTTTGCCGATCAATAGACAGAGAACTAATTGACCGGCAGCTATGCAGTTCTTTAGGTAATTAGAGATTGCCCACATGAAACTATTAAGCAGTTAAGTGACATTTTGTTCACAATAATAAAATTTCTTTGCTAAAGGTAATTTACATATATGGATATATTCGTTTAAAATGATTATATTTGAACATATTGCTAGCATTTCGAAGTCTTCAGATGTATCCTACAATTTTCATCCGGCCCCGGGGGAAACTGGTAGAAGAGCTCAGCTGTGATCTGATGTGCTGCTGTTTCACACAATGACCAGCTTCGCAATGCAAGGTTAGTACCATCCGACCCACTGGTGGAAAAAGCTGTCTGTGTGTGGGTTTGCTGGCCATGCACTTCTGTAACCCAGGCCATACGGCAGTGTGAGGGAGTGAAGGAGTTAACAGGCCGCTCCGTCACAGGCAGGCAGAAGCTTCAGGGGTCAGGGAAGCAAAGAGTGACGCACTGCGAGTGCTCATTTGCATATCATTACCCAGAATCCCTGGCTGCACTAGAAGCACTATAGCTGTGTGACCATGGGGTGAGACAGGCTTGGGGGTCTGAGACGTGAATGTGCTCAAAGGTTTCTGTATCATTATTTTCACATTACAGTAAGATTCTTAAGACAATTCGTGACCATTTTACACACAATTGAATTTGCCTTTAAAAATGGTCACATTTCCTTGGGGTGCGACCGAGGAGGAGAGAAGGTACGGGGCGTACGGGGCGCAGAGCAGGGAGTTTGCACAGCGCTGCCTTACATGTCACAGAATGTGGGGATTAGCAGCAATTGTGCTGTTGGCAAATGATACACTTTCTAGGTCTTACAGCAGTGATGGAGGAGAACCATAGCAATCAGCCGATACACGGATCTCACAATCACATGGAAATTGTGGGGAAGATGAATGATTTACAACTAAAGTATATACTGTATCAAGTTATTTTACATGCTGTCATATTTAAATGTTAAAGCAATGTATAGAATAGCAATAAGGCTCTTAGGGTTCTATTTATCAAAGAACACAAATGTACATTTTGTCGACAAATAGTAGAAGCAGCATCTGTGTCTCTGTGTCTCTGTGTCACTGTGTCTCTGTTAGGAATGTGAGCGCACAGCGCCTCAGGCGGAGCTCACGCTTCTCTCCTTACACTGCTCAGACCCTTCCACTACAACCACGCAAGCCCCCTTCAGCTTCATCACTTACCCCTCGGCATGGTGGGACGCTCCACGAGGTTCTTCCTCCACGCTCTACGCCGCAGCCGTCGGCGCGGAATCGCCGTCCCGCGCGCACCCCACGTTGCTTCCTCTCATGCGCACGTTGGACTTACAGCGCACACACAAAAGCCCCTGTACTTATCCCCACTCAGGCTCCGCCCCCAAACACCGCACGGTTACAATCTGGCTCTTGCTGAGTGTCACCTGAGCTCTAAGAACAGCAGCCAATGCGCTGAAGCTCCCTGGGCTCCTCCAGGCACGCCCCCTCTCCTGGTTGGCTGTTCCAGCTTTATATACCCTCTCTGTTCTGTGCTTCCTCGCTCGTCACAGTTTTTGTATGGGTGTTTCACAGTGCTTGTTTTTTGATTCTCTCGGTTTAGACGCGGCTTGGCAGACTACCCCCTTTGGCTCTCGACTTCGTATTGTTCCTGTTTACGTACCTTCTTGCTCCCTTCGACCACGGCTCTCATCTCGATCCCTCCATACGTCTCCTACCCCTGATCTCGGCAACGACCATTCTTCTGGGAAAACGGTATCGGCAAGTATTCTCGCAATACTCCCCATCTGGCCTGGCACCACCTAATACCACAACCCGGACACGTCCCTCGCTCTGTCGGTGTGTGTATTCATACCTGCCACCTCAGTTCTAGGGACAGGTCTGGTCTGCGGGCTACTCCGGCGTAACAGTCTCGGGACATATTCTGGTTATCAGTAGGATGTGAGTTAGCCAAAGCAGATATTCTAATTAGATGTATCAATATTTGCATTGTGGACCTTCACTTTTCTTCATTTGTTTAGCGGCAAAATATGTCAAGTCAGAGGGGGAGTATCCCTCTGTGTCGAATTTAAGAAACGTATCAAGTGTCTTACATGTATAGAAAGACAGAGTACACTATTAGTTATTTGCTCAATGGTGTACACACAAACACTATTTATAAACGGCACCGCGGTTAAAAAAGCCAAAAGATTACCTTTATGTGCATGAAATACCCCAATATCAGTGGAGAAATCCAAGGCAATAGCTATCACGAGACATTTAATCACAAAAAGGTTTTTGTTTTTTTGTGTACACAAAGCTTTGTTTCTCAAAGTCTCCCAGCTATAAAATTGGGCACAATTGATGTAAAAAAAAACTGCACTTTATTTATAAAAATTCAAATCCTCCTTTGTTCTCTCATTGTCATTCGTTTTCTTTGGTAAATCTGCTGGTTTCTTGCATTGTTTTGCCACTGGACGATTCTCATAAGCAGACCCCCCCAAATACGAGAACGTTCCTATTACCTCAAGGTAAACATATAAAGTAACACGGCACTGACACGGGTGATCTAAGGCTATTGTGTTTGCACCGCAGGATAACATTTTTTGCACCAGTTTTTGCCTCAGATTTCACTTTTCATACGCCTGTGATACAGCAGCTGAAATCTGCAGCCATAGCATTCGTTATTAAGGTAATAATAATTCTGTATTTGTTGTTGTAAATATTTTTCGGAATATTCTGCACCTTCCGATAATCCCAACAGAACATATACTCATTACATGGAGGTGGGTTACTGTATACTCATTACATGGAGGTGGGTTACTGTATACTCATTACATGGAGGTGGGTTACTGTATACTCATTACATGGAGGTGGGTTACTGTATACTCATTACATGGAGGTGGGAGACTGTATACTCATTACATGGAGGTGGGTTACTGTATACTCATTACATGGAGGTGGGTTACTGTATACTCATTACATGGAGGTGGGTTGCTGTATACTCATTACATGGAGGTGGGTTGCTGTATACTCATTACATGGAGGTGGGTTACTGTATACTCATTACATGGAGGTGGGAGACTGTATACTCATTACATGGAGGTGGGTTACTGTATACTCATTACATGGAGGTGGGTTACTGTATACTCATTACATGGAGGTGGGAGACTGTATACTCATTACATGGAGGTGGGTTACTGTATACTCATTACATGGAGGTGGGTTACTGTATACTCATTACATGGAGGTGGGTTACTGTATACTCATTACATGGCGGTGGGAGACTGTATACTCATTACATGGAGGTGGGTTGCTGTATACTCATTACATGGAGGTGGGTTACCGTATACTCATTACATGGCGGTGGGTTGCTGTATACTCATTACATGGAGGTGAGTTACCGTATACTCATTACATGGAGGTGGGAGACTGTATACTCATTACATGGAGGTGGGTTACTGTATACTCATTACATGGCGGGGGGTTACTGTATACTCATTACATGGCGGGGGGTTACTGTATACTCATTACATGGCGGGGGGTTACTGTATACTCATTACATGGCGGTGGGTTACTGTATACTCATTACATGGCGGTGGGTTACTGTATACTCATTACATGGAGGTGGGTTACTGTATACTCATTACATGGAGGTGGGAGACTGTATACTCATTACATGGCGCTGGGTTACTGTATACTCATTACATGGCGCTGGGTTACTGTATACTCATTACATGGAGGTGGGTTACTGTATACTCATTACATGGAGGTGGGTTACTGTATACTCATTACATGGAGGTGGGTTACTGTATACTCATTACATGGAGGTGGGTTACTGTATACTCATTACATGGCGGTGGGTTACTGTATACTCATTACATGGAGGTGGGTTACTGTATACTCATTACATGGCGGTGGGTTACTGTATACTCATTACATGGCGGTGGGTTACTGTATACTCATTACATGGAGGTGGGTTACTGTATACTCATTACATGGAGGTGGGTTACTGTATACTCATTACATGGAGGTGGGTTGCTGTATACTCATTACATGGGGGTGGGTTACTGTATACTCATTACATGGGGGTGGGAGACTGTATACTCATTACATGGAGGTGGGTTACTGTATACTCATTACATGGAGGTGGGTTACTGTATACTCATTACATGGAGGTGGGAGACTGTATACTCATTACATGGAGGTGGGTTACCGTATACTCATTACATGGAGGTGGGTTACCGTATACTCATTACATGGAGGTGGGTTACCGTATACTCATTACATGGAGGTGGGAGACTGTATACTCATTACATGGAGGTGGGAGACTGTATACTCATTACATGGAGGTGGGTTACTGTATACTCATTACATGGAGGTGGGAGACTGTATACTCATTACATGGCGGTGGGTTACTGTATACTCATTACATGGAGGTGGGTTGCTGTATACTCATTACATGGAGGTGGGTTGCTGTATACTCATTACATGGAGGTGGGTTGCTGTATACTCATTACATGGCGGTGGGTTGCTGTATACTCATTACATGGCGGTGGGTTACTGTATACTCATTACATGGCGGTGGGTTGCTGTATACTCATTACATGGAGGTGGGTTACTGTATACTCATTACATGGCGGGGGGTTACTGTATACTCATTACATGGCGGGGGGTTACTGTATACTCATTACATGGAGGTGGGTTGCTGTATACTCATTACATGGCGGTGGGTTGCTGTATACTCATTACATGGCGGTGGGTTGCTGTATACTCACCGCTGGGGTTCACGGCTGTAGGAGTTGCCATTTTTTAGTGAAGAGTAGAGATTACACCTGGAAATAATTAACAGGCATGAAAACAAGTGATGTTACTGAAAAGTAACGGCGTGTGACGCTCCCCGCGGATTGATAAGTAATCGGACAATTATATGTGCTACTGGGGCAATTGTAAAAGCAAAAAGTTATTGGACAAAGACCTGAGAATGGAAAAGGGCATTGAACAGGCCAGGATATGGGGTCAATTATGTATAATTGTGCAAGGATTGCGCATGATAAACTGCCTTAGTGACTTGTATTGTGAATGGGACAGGTTGCAACAGTGACAACTAGTTACAGGGGGCAGTAATTGGGGAGCACACTGACAGTGGGTATGTAGCTGGGGGCAAGTGTCACATGTACATGGGGCAGTGATTGGGGAGCACACTGACAGTGGGTATGTAGCTGGGGCAGGTGTCACATGTACATGGGGCAGTGATTGGGGAGCACACTGACAGTGGGTATGTAGCTGGGGCAGGTGTCACATGTACATGGGGCTGTGATTGGGGAGCACACTGACAGTGGGTATGTAGCTGCGGCAGGTGTCACATGTACATGGGGCAGTGATTGGGGAGCACACTGACAGTGTGTGTGTGTAGCTGGGGGCAGGTGTCACATGTACATGGGGCAGTGATTGGGGAGCACAGTGACAGTGGGTATGTAGCTGGGGCAGGTGTCACATGTACATGGGGCAGTGATTGGGGGGGCACACTGACAGTGGGCGTGTAGCTGGGGGCAGGTGTCACATGTACATGGGGCAGTGATTGGGGGGGCACACTGACAGTGGGCGTGTAGCTGGGGGCAGGTGTCACATGTACATGGGGCAGTGATTGGGGAGCACACTGACAGTGGGTATATAGCTGCGGCAGGTGTCACATGTACATGGGGCAGTGATTGGGGAGCACAGTGACAGTGGGTATGTAGCTGGGGGCAGATGTCACATGTACATGGGGCAGTGATTGGGGAGCACACTGACAGTGGGTATGTAGCTGGGGGCAGGTGTCACATGTACATGGGGCAGTGATTGAGGAGCACACTGACAGTGGGTATGTAGCTGGGGGCAGGTGTCACATGTACATGGGGCAGTGATTGGGGAGCACACTGACAGTGGGTATGTAGCTGGGGGCAGGTGTCACATGTACATGGGGCAGTGATTGGGGAGCACACTGACAGTGGGTATGTAGCTGGGGGCAGGTGTCACATGTACATGGGGCAGTGATTGAGGAGCACACTGACAGTGGGCGTGTAGCTGGGGCAGGTGTCACATGTACAGGCATACCCCGGTTTAAGTACACTCACTTTAAGTACACTCGTGAGTAAGTACATTTCGCTCAATAGGCAAACGGCAGCTCACGCATGCGCCAGTCAGCACGTCCTGAACAGTAATACCGGCTCCCTACCTGTAACGAAGGTGTGCGCAAACGGGGAGACTATAGAGCCTGTTACACATGCGTTATTTACATCAGTTATGCACGTATATGATGATTGCAGCACAGTACATGCATCGATAAGTGGGGAAAGGTAGTGCTTCACTTTAAGTACATTTTCGCTTTACATACATGCTCCGGTCCCATTGCGTACGTTAATGTGGGGTATGCCTGTACATGGGGCAGTGATTGGGGAGCACACTGACAGTGGGTATGTAGCTGGGGCAGTGATTGGGGAGCACACTGACAGTGGGTATGTAGCTGGGGCAGGTGTCACATGTACATGTACATGTGGCTGTGATTGGGGAGCACACTGACAGTGGGTATGTAGCTGGGGGCAGGTGTCACATGTACATGTGGCAGTGATTGGGGAGCACACTGACAGTGGGTATGTAGCTGGGGGCAGGTGTCACATGTACATGTGGCTGTGATTGGGGAGCACACTGACAGTGGGTATGTAGCTGGGGGCAGGTGTCACATGTACATGTGGCAGTGATTGGGGAGCACACTGACAGTGGGTATGTAGCTGGGGGCAGGTGTCACATGTACATGTGGCTGTGATTGGGGAGCACACTGACAGTGGGTATGTAGCTGGGGGCAGGTGTCACATGTACATGTGGCAGTGATTGGGGAGCACACTGACAGTGGGTATGTAGCTGGGGGCAGGTGTCACATGTACATGTGGCTGTGATTGGGGAGCACACTGACAGTGGGTATGTAGCTGGGGCAGGTGTCACATGTACATGGGGCAGTGATTGGGGAGCACACTGACAGTGGGTATGTAGCTGGGGGCAGGTGTCACATGTACATGTGGCTGTGATTGGGGAGCACACTGACAGTGGGTATGTAGCTGGGGCAGGTGTCACATGTACATGTGGCAGTGATTGGGGAGCACACTGACAGTGGGTATGTAGCTGGGGGCAGATGTCACATGTACATGGGGCAGTGATTGGGGAGCACACTGACAGTGGGTATGTATCTGGGGGCAGATGTCACATGTACATGGGGCAGTGATTGAGGAGCACACTGACAGTGGGTATGTAGCTGGGGCAGGTGTCACATGTACATGGGGCAGTGATTGGGGAGCACACTGACAGTGGGCGTGTAGCTGAGGGCAGGTGTCACATGTACAAGGGGCAGTTTGAAGGGGTGAGAGTCTATGTCAGGAAGGGATTTGAGTGACTTGAGGACAGAAAGAAGCAAATATTTATTTATTGAGGGGCTTTCAGTGTGACATGGGGAAGGATGGGGCAGATATATTGTAATGTGGGGGGTAACTGACAAGTGGTAAAAGTGACAAAGGGGGGAGCAGACATTAGGGTATGGCAGTGTTACACAGGGAGTGGAGGGGGCAGCAGTGTTAAAGAGGCGGGGGGCGTGATTCAGGGGATGTGCTATTAGAGGGCAATTATAGACAGTATGAGGTGGGGCTGAGCAGTATCTGCACTATGTGGGGGGCAATGGATGGAGGTGGTCTGGGGGGGGAGCGCGCGTGCGTGCATATATGTGTCTGGTAAAAGTAATGGAGGGTTATTGGGGGGCAGCAGTGTTACAGAGGGGTATTTAAGGGCAGTAGTGTTACAGAGGGGTGAGAGGACGGGGGCAGCAGTGTTACAGAGGGGTGAGGGGGGCAGCAGTGTTACAGAGGGGTGAGGGGGGCAGCAGTGTTACAGAGGGGTGAGGGGGGCAGCAGTGTTACAGAGGGGTGAGGGGGGCAGCAGTGTTACAGAGGGGTGAGGGGGGGCATCAGTGTTACAGAGGGGTAGGGGGGCAGCAGCGTTACAGAGGGGTGGGGGAGCAGCGTTACAGAGGGGTGAGGGGGGGAGCAGTGTTACAGAGGGGTGGGGGGAGCAGTGTTACAGAGGGGTGGGGGGAGCAGTGTTACAGAGGGGTGAGGGGGGGCATCAGTGTTACAGAGGGGTGGGGGGGCAGCAGTGTTACAGAGGGGTAGGGGGGGCAGCAGCGTTACAGAGGGGTGGGGGAGCAGCGTTACAGAGGGGTGAGGGGGGAGCAGTGTTACAGAGGGGTGGGGGGAGCAGTGTTACAGAGGGGTGAGGGGGGCAGCAGTGTTAGAGGAGTGGGGGGGGAGCAGTGTTACAGAGGGGTGAGGGGGGGAGCAGTGTTACAGAGGGGTGGGGGGGGGCAGCAGTGTTAGAGGAGTGGGGGGGTGCAGCGTTACAGAGGGGTGAGGGGGGGTTATACTCACTGTAAGTCTCCCCCTGTCCGGTCCCTTTGTGCGGCCGGTGTCCGGGGAGATACCGCGAGACCCGCGAATCTCTTTGGGGGAGTGGGGGGGCAGAACTGCAGCGTTACCATAGCAACAAGTGGGTGCCTGCCAGGGGAGGCTGGCCCGTAACCATGGCAACCGCGGGAAGTGGGAGGAAGGGCAGACGTGATACAATGTATATACCGCGTGTGTGAGTTCCTGCAGGCCCGTTATATCGCGTCATGTGGGGGCAAAATCACCCGGGGAACCGGCCACAGGGGGGGGAGGAGGGGGGGATTAGCGGGGGAGGAGGGGGGGATTAGCGGAGGGGGGGATTAGCGGGGGAGGAATTACCTGGGGAGAGTGAGGGGGATTACCCGAGGAGGAGGGGGGGGATTACCCGAGGAGGAGGGGGGATTACCCGGGGAGGAGGAGGAGGGGGGATTACCCGGGGAGGAGGAGGGGGGGATTAGCGGGGGAGGAGGGGGGGATTAGCGGGGGAGGAATTACCGGGGGAGGAGGAGGGGGGATTACCCGGGGAGGAGGAGGGGGGATTACCCGGGGAGGAGGAGGGGGGATTAGCGGGGGAGGAGGAGGGGGGATTACCCGGGGAGGAGGAGGTGGGGGGATTACCCGGGGAGGAGGGGGGATTACCCGGGGAGGAGGAGAGGAGAGGGGGGAGAGGGAGGGGGAATTACCTGGGGAGGAGGGGGGGGAATAGCGAGGAGGAGAGGAGAGGGGGGAGAGGGAGGGGGAATTACCTGGGGAGGAGGGGGGGGAGGTGGGGGGGATTAGCGGGGGAGGAGGCGGGATTAGCGGGGAGGAGGGGGGGCGATTAGCGGGGGAGGAGGGGGGGCGATTAGCGGGGGAGGAGGGGGGCGATTAGCGGGGGAGGAGGGGGGGCGATTAGCGGGGGAGGAGGGGGGCGATTAGCGGGGGGGAGGAATTACCGGGGGAGGGGGATTGGGGGAGTGGGAGCGGGATTACCCGGGGAGGAGGAGGAGGAGGAGGGGGGAATACCCGGGGAGGAGGAGGGGGGAATACCCGGGGAGGAGGAGAGGGATTAGCGGGGGAGGTGGGGGGGATTAGCGGGGGAGGAGGCGGGATTAGCGGGGGAGGAGGGGGGGCGATTAGTGGGGGAGGAGGGGGGGGATTAGCGGGGGAGGAGGGGGGAGGAATTACCGGGGGAGGAGGGGGGAGGAATTACCGGGGGAGGAGGGGGGAGGAATTACCGGGGGAGGGGGATTGGGGGAGTGGGAGGGGGGAGGAATTACCGGGGGAGGAGGGGGGAGGAATTACCGGGGGAGGGGGATTGGGGGAGTGGGAGGGGGATTACCCGGGGAGGAGGGGGGAGGTGGGGGGGATTAGCGGGGGAGGAGGCGGGATTAGCGGGGGAGGAGGGGGGGCGATTAGTGGGGGAGGAGGGGGGGGATTAGCGGGGGAGGAGGGGGGAGGAATTACCGGGGGAGGGGGATTGGGGGAGTGGGAGGGGGATTACCCGGGGAGGAGGAGGAGGGGGGAATACCCGGGGAGGAGGAGGAGGGGGGAATACCCGGGGAGGAGGAGAGGGATTTGGAGAGGGTGGAGAGGGAGGGGGAATTACCCGGGGAGGAGGAGGGGGGAATACCCGGGGAGGAGGAGAGGGATTTGGAGAGGGTTGAGAGGGAGGGGGAATTACCCGGGGAGGAGGAGAGGGATTTGGAGAGGGTGGAGAGGGAGGGGGAATTACCTGGGGAGGAGGGGGGATTAGCGGGGGAGGGGGATTGGGGGAAAGGGATTACCCGAGGAGGAGGGATTGGGAGAGGGGGGTTAGGGAGTGGGAATTACCTAGGGAGGGGGAATTACCTAGGGAGGGGGAATTACCTGGGGAGGGGAGGGAGGGGGAATTACCTGGGGAGGGAGGGGGAATTAGCGGGGGAGGAGGTGGGGATTAGTGGGGGAGGAGGGGGGGATTAGTGGGGAAGAGGGAGGGGGATTACCCGGGGAGGAGGGGGAGAGGGAGGGGAATTACCTGGGGAGGGGGAATTAGCGGGGGAGGAGGGGGGGATTAGTGGGGGAGAGGGAGGGGGATTACCCGGGGGGGAGAGGGAGGGGGATTACCCGGGGAGGAGGGGGGATTACCCGGGGAGGAGGAGAGGGATTGGGAGAGGGAGGGGGGATTACCCGGGGAGGAGGAGAGGGATTGGGAGAGGGAGGGGGAATTACCTTGGGAGGAGGGGGGATTAGCGGGGGAAGGAGTGGGGGGGAATTAGCGGGGGAGGAGGGGAGGGATTAGCGGGGGAGGTGGGGGGGGGATTAGCGGGGGAGGTGGGGGGGGGATTAGCGGGGGTGGGGGGGGGATTAGCGGGGGAGGAGGGGGGATTAGCGGGGGAGGAGGGGGGATTCGCGGGGGAGGAGGGGAGGGATTAGCGGGGGAGGTGGGGGGGATTAGCGGGGAAGGAGGGGGGATTAGCGGGGGAGGAGGGGGGATTAGCGGGGGAGGAGGGGGGGATTAGCGGGGGAGGAGGGGGGGATTAGCGGGGGAGGAGGGGAGGGATTAGCGGGGAAGGAGGGGGGGATTAGCGGGGGGGAGGGGGGGGATTAGCGGGGAGGAGGGGGGAGGAATTACCGGGGGATGTGACGTCATATTTCCTACTAGGAATACAGAGCTGCGATAGTGCCAGGTGGGGCCACCCTGTGGGTAAGTGCGGACCTGCAGCTAATATTGTACAAGAACAGGAATGAGATAATAAATGCTAAAGGCGGGGTGCACAGGAACACAAGGAGGGCCCAATATCCCCCCAAACAGTTACACACCACTAATAGTTCCAGCACGCTCTGACTGCAGGGAAAGTATGCAAGTGTAGGGACCATGCAGGTGTAGGGACCATGCAGGTGTAGGGACCATGCAGGTGTAGGGACCATGCAGGTGTAGCGACCATGCAGGTGTAGGGACCATGCAGGTGTAGGGACCATGCAGGGAGAGATGCCGCCGCCTTAACCCTCTCACTGACTGCCCCACACTCTGGAATGCCCTTCCCCTAAATACCGACTAGCACCCTCTCTATCCACCTTAAGACACACTGGCTTAAAGAAGCGTATGAGTAACTCCGTGGCTAATACTATACACGATACATAAAGCTTGGCCCCCTGCAGACGCAGTTACCAGAATGCCCTCCTACTGTCTCTGTACGTTCTCCCCACCTACAAAAATAGATTGTGAGCTCTTCGGGGCAGGGGCTCCATTTCCTAAATGTTACTTTTATGTCTGAAGCGCTTCTTCCCATTATGTGTTATTTGTATTATTTGTTATCTATATGATTGCACGTGTATTACTTCTGTGACGCGCTATGCACATTAATGGCGCTATATAAATAAACATACATATATAGCAAATGGATAAAGCAGTTGCACCGACGTGCTGTCAGTGACTTAATGCGACATTCTGTAAGATGTGTGAATAATGTAACTTGTACCTCCCCCCCCCCTCCCTCCCCCCCCTTTCTTTTTGGAGCTCCCCACCCCGTTTTCTTTTTAGTGTCAGCACCCCAAATATGAGAACAAAATAAAATAACAATTAATGTTTTAAAATAAAAAGAAAGTAGTGCAGCTTGCAACAAACCCATTCTGTTTGTAGAGCTGTTTCTTTCCCCTTTACATTAATTAACCATAAAAGTGTTTCTGGGGGGCATTTCTTTATCACTGTTTTCCTTCTGGTGCCCCTCTATTCCATGGGGCTGCCCAGTATTTCTCAGGCGCTCAATCAAGGCATTTAGTGATATATTGGAGACTGCTCTTACAATGAAATGTGCACTTCATTAATTACCCAGAATGCCTCCTGCTCCATTCCTTTTAACCCCTCCCCATCTTTATAAACAGAAGAGAAGCAGGGGGTTCTTGGGCCGCTCAGGTTCCAGAGATAGTGCTGCCAGTACCGCCCCCTGCTGGGAACCAAAACATACTGCGTTACGTGGGCCAATAAGAAGCTGCAACGTAATCCATCGTGGCTTCCTATTGGCTGGTGTGTTGCGGGGAATTGGGAGAAGTACCAGCGGTACTCTTCCAGTCTGTATCAGGGGGTTCCACTCTGGGGACCAAGCCTGCCAACAGGGGGGTCTGTCGGGGACCAGGCCCGCCAACAGGGAGGGTCTGCCAGGGACCAGGCCCGCCAACAGGGTGGTCTGCCAGGGACCAGGCCTGCCAACAGGGGGGTCTGTCGGGGACCAGGCCCGCCAACAGGGTGGTCTGCCAGGGACCAGGCCTGCCAACAGGGGGGTCTGTCGGGGACCAGGCCTGCCAACAGGGGGGTCTGTCGGGGACCAGGCCCGCCAACAGGGTGGTCTGCCAGGGACCAGGCCCGCCAACATGGAGGGTCTGTCGGGGACCAGGCCCGCCAACAGGGAGGGTCTGCCAGGGACCAGGCCCGCCAACAGGAGGATTCCACTCTGGGGTCCAGGCCCGCCAACAGGGTGGTCTGCCAGGGACCAGGCCCACCAACAGGAGGATTCCACTCTGGGGTCCAGGCCCGCCAACAGGGAGGTCTGTCGGGGACCAGGGTGGTCTGCCAGGGACCAGGCCTGCCAACAGGGGGGTCTGTCGGGGACCAGGCCCGCCAACAGGGAGGGTCTGCCAGGGACCAGGCCCGCCAACAGGAAGATTCCACTCTGGGGTCCAGGCCCGCCAACAGGGTGGTCTGCCAGGGACCAGGCCCACCAACAGGAGGATTCCACTCTGGGGTCCAGGCCCGCCAACAGGGAGGTCTGTCGGGGACCAGGGTGGTCTGCCAGGGACCAGGCCTGCCAACAGGGGGGTCTGTCAGGAACCAGGCCCACCAACAGGAGGGTCTGTCGGGGACCAGGCCCGCCAACAGGGGGGTCTGTCGGGGACCAGGCCTGCCAACAGGGAGGGTCTGCCAGGGACCCGGCCCGCCAACAGGGAGGGTCTGCCAGGGACCAGGCCCGCCAACAGGGAGGGTCTGCCAGGGACCAGGACCGCCAACAGGGAGGGTCTACCAGGGACCAGGCCCGCCAACAGGGAAGGTCTGCCAGGGACCAGGCCCGCCAACAGGGAGGGTCTGCCAGGGACCAGGCCCGCTAACAGGGAGGGTCTGCCGGGGACCAGGCCCGCCAACAGGGGGGTCTGTCGGGGACCAGGCCCGCCAAAAGGGAGGGTCTGTCGGGGACCAGGCCTGCCAACAGGAGGGTCTGTCGGGGACCAGGCCCGCCAACAGGGGGGGTCTGTCAGGGACCAGGCCTGCCAACAGGAGGGTCTGTCGGGGACCAGGCCTGCCAACAGGGAGGGTCTGCCAGGGACCAGGCCCGCCAACAGGAGGATTCCACTCTGGGGTCCAGGCCCGCCAACGGGGGGGGGGGGCTGCCGGGGACCCCCTATTTACCTACCAGTGCTTGTAACAAAATGACCCACATTATATCTTCTTTTTAACAAGTCTTTTGTGCTGTTATTTGTTAGCTTTTTTGCTCTTTTTACAGACTTGTGTGAGCCAGAACTTCCTGGGAAAACTGGAATATTTGGTACCATTAGATATACCGAAGGGGCACGGGTTCCTGTATAATGCAGATATGTATATAATGGTATGTAGCTAAACTAGAAATGTTTAATAAAATGAGTGATGCAAATACTGTTTTATATGATGCTGATAAAGTAACAGGGAGCACGTGAAGATAACATTATATATATATATTTAATAAATAACTGATACAATATATATTTCCGAGGTAAATATCAATATAAAACATGAGAACGTAAATGAAAATATTACTAAATATAAATGCCTATAATTAATAGTGTTATCTATGTACATATTTAGAACATTGCAATAATTTAATAAAATAGAATTTGTTATTTTCTAAAACTTTTGACCAGAGGTAAAGTTCAGACTGGATAATACTGCGGTTCCCTCCACGTCTCCAGATCTGTGTAATCTACACGGGTAACCTGCCAAACAAAAGAAAAAGTACAAGTTCAAATGACAAGACTTTAATTAAAACATTCCGTAACACAATTTAACCTACAACTAAATAGGAAATATTATTTTCACATGGGCTGCAAAGTATAAAATAGACGTATACTGCAATCCTCCTGGGAGAGAAAGGGTTAATTTAAACTTGTCTGATTAGCTGCCGTTTTAACAAATTAAGATTGTAATGTTCCCGTCATTTTCCTGTAGAAAGATATATATTTAAATATCCTTTATCAAGTTAGCCTTAACATCAGTGCATTGTGCAACGTCCTGCTTATGGAACAATGGATTTGTGCTAAGAATATTGTCCAATTCCTGCAAAAAGTTCAGCAAGTACTTACACAAGGAAAATGTGCTACAGAAATAGGTATCATTTCTATCTTGTACATCTTACACTAAAAAGCTTAAACTGTAGTTGTATTGTATTGTATGTCTTTATTTATGTAGCGCTATTAATGTACATAGCGCTTCACAGTAGTAATACAAAAATGAACCAGTAATGTGAGAAACTGAAACCCCCAGTTTCCTGAGGAAGGCAGGTAATGATTATTTCATCTTTCTAATGAAGTGTAATGTAAATGCAGTGTGTGCTGAGTGCCAGAAGCATAAATCACAGACACACACACATACCTGATGCGGAAGGCCTGAGGCATGGTACTGAGCTGACGATTGGGCAAATGCTGTGCTGGTTGCTGAGTATTGATGCTGGAGTGCTGGGGCACTTTCTAATTCAGCTAAGTAAGGCAATTCATATGGCAGCTGGGAGCCTCCTTCCATATTCTGGGACCCGGGTTCCACTGGTCTTGTGTCAGTAAATGGCCTTGTAGATGCTACCGTTTGCTTGAAGGTTTCTCCAGGAGACACTGAACAAAGTGTATGTGTGCAGTCCATACAGCTGGGACCATGTGGGTAACTGTTTGCCCTTTGTATGGCAGATTGTCTTCTGTGTGCCAAGACTTCCTCACTGAAGCCCAGTTGTGTTGACAGATTTGAGATGTAGCGAATAGTCAGCTGAAGGGTTTCTATTTTAGTTAGGTTCTTACCAGCTGGAGCCACAGAAGGAGGAAGGTACCTTCTTAGGTTCTGAAGAGCGTTGGAGAGGTTCCTCATTCTCAGTTTCTCCCTCTCGCTTGCACTTTGCCGCTGACTGTATGCCAGCTTGCCCCTGCCTCTCTTGTTCTTTGGTTCTGCAGAGCCGGTATGCTCAGTTCTCAAGGTAGCAGTGTGTGCATGAGTTGCTGGAATATTGCCATAAATCTGCTGAGATGTGATGTAGGGGATGTATGGAGGAGAAAGGCCACACGAGTCGGTGGAAGATGCTGGGGAAAGGCTGCTGTAGCCTTCAGAACTTGGGTAGCCACATTGGTATAAAGTTACACAGCAATGGGGTAGCATGCAGTCCTGAGGATGAAATGGTACTGGATAGTTATCCATGTCTCTGTTTCTCTGACTGCTTGGGGGAAACTGAACAGGACTGAGAAGCCCCTGACTTTATCTATATTCTGGAGGTGTGAAGTGTCACCTTCACTAGCATCATCAACACATCAAAGCTTCATGGGGTAGAGCAGAAGAAGGCAGGGGGTCCCTGGGAAGAAGATTCAAAGAAGAACAGAAGTGAGCAATTTCACCCCTATAGGAATGAAATGTAATTCCGTCTGTCCGAGTGTCTTGAAATATGTTTCCAAAGGTTGAAGATTTTCTCTGAGAAAAGTTAGAAATGTCCCTCCCAACAAAAATGTAAGAACATGGTGGGAAATGCACCTTTCTGTTTGCATTCAATCCTCTTCCAATACCCACTTGTTAGAAATTGCCCGTTTGGTGACATTTTTATTGATGAACCAGCAATACAGTATGTGGAATACAAATGTCTCCAGTAAACTATATTCTCACAAATTAGTGTCAGACTAGACAATATTATATTAATGTGAGTAAATAAGAAACCTTCTGAATTCTTCAACAAAATTATTCGTACATCAATCATTTATAGTTTATATAGTAAACAGAATTTGAAATGATACATATATCATTTATTTATATATATATATATATATGAAATATGAGTTTTTATGTATAGTAAATAATTCTACTGTAATATTTTAGCTGACATGTTCAGTTGCTGCAAAAATCTTTTGAATTGAAGTAACTACATATTCAGTGCTCTACCGTATTAAATGATGTAGCAATTTTATATTGAGTTTATTGTTTTACTAGTACTAGGTTTGCTTCATGGCCAGTAGAAATTATGTCACTCCAATGTCACAGACACATTTTAACACAACATTGTGTTATTATTGCTGTGGTTCAATATTACTGACACTAGGAAGGATGAGTATCCGCGTGGTTATTTCTTCCATGTAGTAACACAGGAGGGAGAGGGCGTATGATCCTTTTATTGGACCAACATGTAGTTGATATGTTACTCACCTGTAAACCCCTCAGGGTCCTTCATCGGGTAACCCTGACTCTGCTAGGTCCCCAGTGCAGCCGGCGGCGTGTGCGGCTGTGCGTGCGCCTCTCACCAGCTCCTTACCTGCTCCCTGGCTGTCCCCTGTCCCTCCGCGCTCCCAGGCTCACTGCGCACTGTGACGCATCAGCCGACAGGGGCTACAACCAGTTTGTGATCCCGAGCGGCGACGCGTCACGTGGTGTGGCAGGGAGCCAATCAGAGAGGTGCAGGAGCGAGGGGTGGGGGGAGAGGTCTGCTGAGCTCTGTGTGTGTGTTGTTTTTTTTTATAGTTTGGCCGGCGTTGTGGCCCCGTCCCCTCATCATGGCTGCACCCACACAGTCCATTTTGGCCACGCCGCCTGCAGATCGCGGTATAGCGCTCTGCACGCGCAGCAAGGTGGACGTGCATGCGCGTGCAGTGGGTCCTCAGCCTAACATATCAACCATTTCATACCCCTCCTCCCTCTCTCTCCTTTGTTACTGTTACAATCATTTTCAATAAAGTTGAGCATCTCGATGATGCAAAATGGCACATTAATGAACAATTAAATCAGAACCACTAAAGCATTTTATAATACCATATAAATGATGCAACATGTGGCAGCCCCAGGACACAGATGCATAGGAGCAGTATGCGCTATAGAAGACATTAAGATAGATTGACCAGTCATATTCATCTGGGGTTCCACGAGCACCCCTCGGGTTCCGCGGTCACCAGGGGGAGAGCTGGGACAACTCTCCCATCCTGTCCCAGGCCCAGCGGAGAGCCACGTAGCAGTGACCCAGCGGAGAGCCACGTAGCAGTAACCCAGCGGTGAGCCACGTAGCAGTGACCCAGCGGAGAGCCACGTAGCAGTGACCCAGCGGAGAGTCACGTAGCAGTGGCCCAGCGGAGAGCCACGTAGCGGTGACCCAGCGGAGAGTCACGTAGCAGTGGCCCAGCGGAGAGCCACGTAGCAGTGACCCAGCGGAGAGCCACATAGCAGTGACCCAGCGGCTCCTGAGCTTAGAAGCAGCAGCTGCCCAGTCATTGCGATCCTTCCTCTCCCTGCTGTCGGCGCCGGACGTCACGTCAACTTCCGGCTGACAGGAGGGAGAGAAGGATTGGGTAAGAGCATGCAGCTTAAAGTGTGTGTGGTGTGTAAGGGAGAGGGGGGAGTGTGTGTGTATAAGTGAGAGGGGGGAGTGTGTGTGTATAAGTGAGAGGGGGGAGTGTGTGTGTGTAAGTGAGGGGGGTGGAGTGTGTGTGTGTACGTGAGAGGGGAATTTGTGTAAATGAGGGGAAGAGTAAGTGTGTGTAAGTGAGGGGGAGAGAGTGTGTGCGTATAGAAGAGAGGGAGCCTAAGGGAGAGAGTGTGAGGTGAAGGGGGAGCGAAATGAGAGACAGGTGGGGGTGGGGGGAGGCAAGAGTCGGGGGGGGCGAAGGTTGGGGTTCCCCAGAATTTCACAATCGAATTCTGGGGTTCCTTAACCAAATTTTTTTTGAAAACCACTGAGATAGACACAAGTGTACATTGCTAAAGTATTGTATTCAAAGTCAAATATGGTCCTCGTGCTGAATCTAGAAACAACAATAGGCCTGGAAAAGGGAAACTCTTCTACAGATCATGTTTTTTTTATATATATAATTCTTAAAGGAAGTATTTGTCAAAATGATAAGATTTCTTCTACCATCTCCTCTCTCAGTAAATATCACTAGGTAACAAGCAGTTTTTCCCATGATATAAAGTACAATTTCCCCCCTGGATTCTCTCTTTCACAGGTTTGGATCTCACGATTACATCCCAACTGGAAATGTCTTTACATACTTTTCAAAATATAGTAAATTGTTGATGTATTGTTGCCATATATATCTGACAAAACATTAGAATGTTTTTATTCATCTTTTTAACTATTAAAATCATGCAAAGATTTTGCTTATTCAGTAGAAGACTTTGGTGTTCTTTAAAGCTCAAAACAACACCTATTAATAATGTCCATGTTGATCCAATATTAACAAAACTTTATGTTACTGTCAACAAAGTCTGTAGTGGGACTTCAGGAGGCTGTATCTTCACGTTACTACACAATGCCCCTTTACCCCCTCACTTGATTTAATGCTATAATCGATCCACTCATTATTATAAATATGTCTCCTTTATACAAAATGTAATTGGAAAACCTGAATATCCTTAAATCTGTTTGTAGAATGTAAATTGACATTGCATTTATGTGTCTTTATTTATATAGCGCCATTAATGTACATAGCGCTTTACAGTAGTAATACATATATACTATGGTTTATAACCAGTTACATTTTTCTCAATCATGCCAGGCCTGGGAATCGACTAACCTGGGTATCCCACTATTTTACAGCTGCTGTTTCTCGGTGAACTAGGACATTCCCACACGGAATGGACCAAAAGGTGTCAGAACTTGTCTCCTTTGGTGGCAGACCCATTATTGAGGGGTAAAACCCGAGGCCTTTACAATGTTGATTTTCACCAGTGTTTGAGTTGTTCTCTACATGTTTTAGGCTACTCCTTTTTCTTCTTGGTTTGGAGAAGTGGAGACTAAGACACAGTATATTCAGGTCACACTAACCCAATAACAGGATCCCAGCCAGACAAACACCACTTATCTCTGTCTCTGTATCACGGGCAGCCACATCAGAGAGGGATGTGGGAATATCAAGTGCAACATTACAAGAGATCACAGTTACATGCTTGCATTTCAAACATTTAAAGTTATCAGATGACAGGAATTAAAGTTATTAGCAGCTCATTTCACAGATAACTGCTGCTCATTAGTCTCCCTTACTTCATTTCAATATCCTCCCCTCAGCCACTCTATCACACAGCTCCTATCTGATTGTGTATTAGCATCCTGGTGTAAATTCCCATTGACACCTTTGCTTTAAGGCCAAGGCTGGAAAGGGGCGCTCTGGCCATTAGGCTATCCCCCAATACACACATTCTAGTGCAATGCCAGTGGACTCCGTTTCTGCATAATGTTTTCCATTTCATCTTTATGGCTGGGTGATTTATTGAATGACATGAAACATGGGTTTCCTGGTCCACCTTGCAGCAATATGTTGCAGTGAACAAGATTAACAATTATTTATACAGCCTGGACAGACTACATTTCTGTACTCTCAAATTGGTCTATTTAAAAGCACCGCTATCAGCACATTAAATCTCCAGAACCTATACCGCTGCTCCCGCTGATCATCTGCAGAAAACAAACTGCTTATCTGACTCTGTGTATAATATGTGTAATATAATGTATAGGACGCACAATTCTGAAGTGTACCCATATCCAGAAGTGGATATATACAGCGCACGCCGCTCTCCACCAGGTTCCAGCTCTCCACCAGGTTCCAGCTCTCCACCAGGTTCCAGCTCTCCACCAGGTTCTAACTCTCCACCAGGTTCCGGCTCTCCACCAGGTCCCAGCTCTCCACTAGGTTCCGGCTCTCCACCAAGTTCCAGCTCTCCACCAGGTTCCAGCTCTCCACCAGGTTCCGGCTCTCCACCAGGTCCCAGCTCTCCACTAGGTTCCGGCTCTCCACCAAGTTCCGGCTCTCCACCAAGTTCCAGCTCTCCACTAGGTTACGGCTCTCCACCAAGTTCCAGCTCTCCACCAGGTTCCGGCTCTCCACTAGGTTCCGGCTCTCCACCAAGTTCCAGCTGTCCACCAGGTTCCAGCTCTCCACCAGGTTCCAGCTCTCCACCAGGTTCCAGCTCTCCACCAGGTTCCAGCTCTCCACCAGGTTCCGGCTCTCCACCAGGTCCCGGCTCTCCACTAGGTTCCTGCTCTCCACTAGGTTCCGGCTCTCCACCAGGTTCCGGCTCTCCACTAGGTTCCGGCTCTCCACCAAGTTCCAGCTCTCCACCAGGTTCCAGCTCTCCACCAGGTTCCAACTCTCCACCAGGTTCCAACTCTCCACTAGGTTCCAGCTCTCCACCAGGTTCAAGCTCTCCACTAGGTTCCGGCTCTCCACCAAGTTCCAGCTCTCCACCAGGTTCCGGCTCTCCACCAGGTTCCGGCTCTCCACCAGGTTCCGGCTCTCCACCAGGTTCCAGCTCTCCATGAGGTTCCAGCTCTCCATCTGAGGAATATCAGTGACTACCCAGATGAACCTTGTACTTTGTACAGATCCTATGCGCATGTTCTATCTACTTTTGCGAGTGGCCTAATTTAATCTCATTTTTATTAAAATATTGTACCGATTTACGCTATGGAGGCTGCGCTGTCCTTTTTTGTTTTATAATGTATAGGGGTGACCATGGAAAGAATAGAATATAATAGGACGGATTTGAGGTGTGACCCGTAACATTTTTCACAATTTTCTCTTAAGTTTCACGTTTTCCTACAATGTTTGCAAAAATGCACTCAAAATTTGGCCAGAATTTGTCAAAATGGCAATATATAGAAAGGCTTAAATGTTGGTTGTGTGTCTTGCACAATGACTTTTAATGATTTCTTTGAGAAAATTGACGATGTGTGCAAAATGTGTGAACTTCCATGAAAATATCACACATCTCTATTAATGATACTAATAGTTGTGTCATAACAAGGTTAGGTCAAAGGTCAGTTCACTTCTTTGTAAAGAAGTTCTAGGCCCGCTCACTTTTCCCAGAGCTTATTCTACCTCTCTGAATTATTTGCATGTCAGCGATCCTCATGAAGCAGGACCATTTCACACCTCTCTCCCATGTTGACACAAGTGCTAAAAACCTTACGAACCTGTTCTCCCTCAAGACTGAAGTGTTAACTTGGGAATCTCTGCACTAAAGGACAGTTCATGTTTTGTCAACATTTTTTCCAGATTCTTGTAGGAATGAACGTTTGGATAAAGTATTGGACATACAAGGTTTAGTATCTTCTCTTTGTCCAATGTATCGATGTGTGATCTTAGAGTAACTCATCATACGTATGACAACAACTACTGTTCTTCATGCTGCTACAACGTGAATATTTATAAAAGATATATATTATCAATGACAGCAATAATATTATTAAGAATACAGCACACCGTAAATAAACTATTCAAGCTGTCAGAAAGTATATTCCATTCTGTACAAATAGCACAAATCACTATGCCCATCAGGTTATACTATTATAATGTTGGAAGCTACAACACAATCCCAAACCCACACATTATCGTCCTGATCTCACCAGAGTGCTGCCAGTAATATACAAAACCCCTAATATTTACACCGTTATAAAGTGATCTTAATTCTAGCCATACTCTGTGGAGAACATGCTTCTTCCTATAGAATTTTCTTCTATTGCAATAGCTTTGTTTTTTTAATCGGTGTTTAAGACCCCTTTCTCCGTGGCTGGGTATTCTTGGAATGGACAATGTATTCTGTAAATAACCATTTGAAAAAAAGCTAATCATATTTCCAATTTTCCAAACTTTCATGCTGCTCGTGTTATACCTCAGTCTTGGTAATAGTGCTTGACTAGCCTATGAGATGTTTTCAGCACCAGTCCAGGAATGTAAATGACAAAATACATCCCCCTCCCCTCATTATCCAGCCGGCCGGAGTGTTAACATAGAAATGGGGAAACTGCTGTGAATCAGCCAAGCATGTAACAGCATCTGCAAGAGCCTCCCAGAAAGAGCCATGCGGATTAAAGCATCTCACCCCCACACTACTTTATATATGTTATTATTTAAGCGCATCACATGATTGGGACATCATGTTAAAGGCGTTTAACCTTTTGCTGCTGGAGAGAGGCCAGCAACACATCTCTTTACATTGCACTGTTAGCTTTTCTAGTAGCTAAGGGGTTAATGGGATGTCATCTCTATTAATGGGAATGAATGGGTGTAATCAATTTTACAAAGCAACAATATAAATGAGTAAACCAACACAAAAGCAATTTTGGCAACGTTTTCAGGTGACAAAACTGGGGGAAACTAGTTTAACAAAATCCAGCACCTGTCTCGTCAAAAAGAAAGAAATCCATTAAAAATGCGACTTCACCTTTTGAAATATGGTGTTGAGTCCTAGTTTTGCAGTAGAGAGACTTTGAT
Source organism: Ascaphus truei (assembly GCF_040206685.1). Lineage (NCBI taxonomy): Eukaryota > Metazoa > Chordata > Amphibia > Anura > Ascaphidae > Ascaphus > Ascaphus truei. The sequence continues at coordinate 1,037,825 of NC_134500.1, forward strand.
AATTAGCCCATAGTAAATTTGACGTAGACTTGGAAATCTGTTCCGTGTCATTGCGCTCACATTGTTCCGTGTTGTTGTGCTCACATGGTTCTTTGTCGTTGTGTTCGCCAGTTCTGTGTCATTGCGCTCGCATGGTTCTGTGTCATTGCGCTCGCATGGTTCTGTGTCATTGCGCTCGCATGGTTCTGTATCATTGTGCTCGCATGGTTCTGTATCATTGTGCTCGCATGGTTCTGTATCATTGTGCTTGCATGGTTCTGTGTCATTGCGCTCGCATGGTTCTGTATCATTGTGCTCGCATGGTTCTGTCATTGCGCTCGCGAGGTTCTGTGTCGTTGTGCTCGCATGGTTCTGTGTCATGCTCACATGGTTCCGTGCCATTGCGCTCGCATGGTTCTGTGTCACTGCACTCGCATGGTTCTGTGTCATTGCGTTCGCATGGTTCCGTGTCATTGCGCTCATATGGTTCCGTGTCATTTTGCTCGCATGGTTCTGTGTCATTGGCAAATATCTGGCAACTCTCTGGTAAATCTGCATTAATGTGTCATGCGCTCGCATGGTTCTGTGTCATTGCGTTCGCATGGTTCCGTGTCATTGCGTTCGCATGGTTCCGTGTCATTGCGTTCGCATGGTTCCGTGTCATTGCGTTCGCATGGTTCTGTGTCATTGCGTTCGCATGGTTCCATGTCATTGCGCTCGTATGGTTCCATGTCATTGTGCTCGCATGGTTCCGTGTCGTGTTCGCATGGTTCCGTGTCATTGTGCTCGCATGGTTCCGTGTCGTGTCCGCATGGTTCCGTGTCATTGCGCTCGCATGGTTCCGTGTCATTGCGTTCGCATGGTTCCATGTCATTGCGCTCGCATGGTTCCATGTCATTGCGTTCGCATGGTTCCATGTCATTGCGTTCTCATGGTTCTATGTCATTGCGTTCGCATGGTTCCGTGTCATTGCGTTCGCATGGTTCCGTGTCATCGCGCTCGCATGGTTCTGGCAAAAATCTGGCAAAGTCGCAAACTGTTTCGACATTGCAAAAAAATATTGTGTGGTTTGCAAACTCGTGCGAACGGTTTGTACATCTGTAATAACAGTGTTGTACAGTATGTCTCTGTCCTGACCTCTCTGCCTGCAACGTTCAATAGAACTGCTCTTTCCCATCTAGAATTGTCCCTCACTGACCCCTAACCTCCTCAGCTTCCCTCTCTAGGTGTGAACATGTCCCACTTGTGCCCTGTTTGTATTTGGACAAGTGGTAGCAAATCTATCACTTTATGATTCTCTCTGTCTTTTTTTGGTCTAGCTTCATGGTTGAGTGTTAACCTGGGAATCTGTAAAGTGATCAGGCTCACACAGTGCAGCCCTCCAGCTCTGAGCGAGAGGTAATACTAAGACAGTCATGGCTATTACCCCAGGATCCCATGAATTCAAACTAGTAAATGCAAATCCATTTTTTTGGACACTGGGGTAAATCCTCAATGTTCTGGTTTTTTTTTTAAATATTTAACAATATGTGTGTCAATATTCATTATGGTCAAGAAATTGTTTTAATTAAATATCCTTAGTAAAATACATATTCTGTATATATTTTAGAAGATGTAAAAGGAACAATCACTGTTATCTAATTGGCTATTCCTTTGTGTCCTGACCAACGTAATAACCGGAAAATGACAAATACAATGAGATACCTATACAAATACTTATATAACTGCTGGTTCTGTGTGTTCTCTAACACTCCCAAATTCACACCTTTGGTTCTGACAGCTACATGACCGCGGCCCAATCTTCCAGGATGGGAAAAGTTCTGACAGCTACATGACCCCGGCCCAATCTTCCAGGATGGGAAAAGTTGTGACAGGTACATGACCTCGGCCCAATCTTAGGATTGGAAAAGTTCTGACAGCTACATGACCGCGGCCCAATCTTCCAGGATGGGAAAAGTTCTGACAGCTACATGACCGCGGCCCAATCTTCCAGGATGGGAAAAGTTCTGACAGCTACATGACCACGGCCCAATCTTAGGATTGGAAAAGTTCTGACAGCTACATGACCACGGCCCAATCTTAGGATGGGAAAAGTTCTGACAGCTACATGACCCCGGCCCAATATTCCAGGATGGGAAAAGTTGTGACAGGTACAAGACCACGACCCAATCTTCCAGGATAAAAGTTCTGACAGCTACATGACCGCGACCCAATCTTCCAGGATGGGAAAAGTTCTGACAGCTACATGACCACGACCCAATCTTCCTGGATGGGATAAGTTCTGACAGCTACATGACCGCGGCCCAATCTTCCAGGATGGGAAAAGTTCTGACAGCTACATGACCGCGGCCCAATCTTCCAGGATGGGAAAAGTTCTGACAGCTACATGACCGCAGCCCAATCTTCCAGGATGGGAAAAGTTCTGACAGCTACATGACCGCGGCCCAATCTTCCAGGATGGGAAAAGTTCTGACAGCTACATGACCGCGGCCCAATCTTCCAGGATGGGAAAAGTTCTGACAGCTACATGACCCCGGCCCAATCTTCCAGGATTGGAAAAGTTCTGACAGCTACATGACCCGACCCAATCTTCCAGGATGGGAAAAGTTCTGACAGCTACATGACCGCGACCCAATCTTCCAGGATGGGAAAAGTTCTGACAGCTACATGACCGCGGCCCAATCTTCCAGGATGGGAAAAGTTCTGAAAGCTAAATGACCCCGGCCCAATCTTCCAGGATGGGAAAAGTTCTGACAGCTACATGACCGCGGCCCAATCTTCCAGTATTGGAAAAGTTCTGATAGCTACATGACCACGGCCCAATCTTCCAGTATTGGAAAAGTTCTGACATTTACATGATCGCGACCCAATCTTCCAGGATGGGAAAAGTTCTGACAGGTACATGACCCCGGCCCAATCTTCCAGGATGGGAAAAGTTCTGACAGCTACATGACCGCGGCCCAATCTTCCAGGATGGGAAAAGTTCTGACAGCTACATGACCGCGGCCCAATCTTCCAGGATGGGAAAAGTTCTGACAGCTACATGACCGCAGCCCAATCTTCCAGGATGGGAAAAGTTCTGACAGCTACATGACCGCGGCCCAATCTTCCAGGATGGGAAAAGTTCTGACAGCTACATGACCGCGGCCCAATCTTCCAGGATGGGAAAAGTTCTGACAGCTACATGACCCCGGCCCAATCTTCCAGGATTGGAAAAGTTCTGACAGCTACATGACCCGACCCAATCTTCCAGGATGGGAAAAGTTCTGACAGCTACATGACCGCGACCCAATCTTCCAGGATGGGAAAAGTTCTGACAGCTACATGACCGCGGCCCAATCTTCCAGGATGGGAAAAGTTCTGAAAGCTAAATGACCCCGGCCCAATCTTCCAGGATGGGAAAAGTTCTGACAGCTACATGACCGCGGCCCAATCTTCCAGTATTGGAAAAGTTCTGATAGCTACATGACCACGGCCCAATCTTCCAGTATTGGAAAAGTTCTGACATTTACATGATCGCGACCCAATCTTCCAGGATGGGAAAAGTTCTGACAGGTACATGACCCCGGCCCAATCTTCCAGGATGGGAAAAGTTCTGACAGGTACATGACCCCGGCCCATTGCTTCCCATATAACTGACCTTCAATAAAGCTGTTATCGTTTTTCTTAATCAAGGACATTTAGAAAGGAACTATTGCCTAATATTGCCTAATATTGTCTAATATTGCTGATGTTTATTTAACATAATGCAAGGGAACTTCTATAAATGCTGTCACCAGAAGATTGAAACATCATTGTGATCATAAAGGAGCAGGTGTCCCATAACTAAAGTTTATTACATAGTGCTAGATTCTATCATTTCTAGGCACAAAGGAACCAAAGCACTTACCATTTAACAATTTCCAGTGTCTAGGCATAATTATTTATAATTATAACCAATTCATAATCCTGATACAGCAAACATAGAAGATACGCAGGTACACGTTCTGAGAACGTAATGTACGTTATTACGGGGTATTACAGAAACTGACGTTATTAAAGGGCGCCCTTATGTCTGGTGTTACGGGGGCTTTGTTCTTCTTGAGTTGGAGTTTGTGTTGACCCTCACTATCCTAATATGTAAAAACATTCTTTAAATCAGTAGTAATTACTTGCAGACTTTTCATATGATCCTGCGCGTGGATCTGCAGTATAACCAATGAATATTGCAGGCTTAATGCTGCCCGGCAAACAGACAATATGTCTCCTGCCTTTGGCCTCACTACCCATAGGGGGCTTTCTGGGCAGCTTCCCCGCCTCCATCCCCCACCTCCAAACCCCGCCTCCATCCCCCACCTCCAAACCCCGCCTCCATCCCCCACCTCCAAACCCCGCCTTCAAACCCCGCCTCCATCCCCCACCTCCAAACCCTGTCTCCAAACCCCTCCTCCATCCCCCACCTCCAAACCCCGCCTCCATCCCCCGCCTCCATCCCCCACCGCCAAACCCCGCCTCCATCCCCCACCTCCAAACCCCGCCTCCATCCCCCACCTCCAAACCCTGTCTCCAAACCCCGCCTCCATCCCCCACCTCCATCCCCCACCTCTAGACCCCACCTCCAAACCCCGCCTCCATCCCCCACCTCTAGACCCCACCTCCATCCCCCGCCTCCATCCCCCACCTCTAGACCCCACCTCCAAACCCCGCCTCCATCCCCTGCCTCTAGACCCCGCCTCCAAACCCCGCCTCCATCCCCCACCTCCAAACCCCGCCTCCATCCCCCACCTCCAAACCCCGCCTCCATCCCCCACCTCCAAACCCCGCCTCCATCCCCCACCTCCAAACCCCGCCTCCATCCCCCACCTCTAGACCCCACCTCCAAACCCCGCCTCCATCCCCTGCCTCCATCCCCCACCTCTAGACCCCACCTCCAAACCCCGCCTCCATCCCCTGCCTCCATCCCCCACCTCCAAACCCTGTCTGCAAACCCCGCTTCCATCCCCTGCTTCCAAACCCCGCCTCTAAACCCCGCCTCTGTCCCCTGCCTCCAAACCCCGCCTCCAAACCCCGCCTCTGTCCCCCGCCTCCACCCCCCGCCTCTAGACCCCACCTCCAAACCCTGTCTCCAAACCGCACCTCCAAACCCTGTCTCCAAACCCCGCCTCCAAACCCCGCCTCTGTCCCCTGCCTCCACCCCCCGCCTCCATCCCCCGCCTCTAGACCCCACCTCCAAACCCTGTCTCCAAACCCCGCCTCTACACCCCACCTCTGTCCCCCGCCTCTGTCCCCCGCCTCTCACCCCGCCCTTAACGTTATCTCTCTTTAGTGAAAGAACAGTTGACGCACCCGCCTCACAACACTTAAACATTTACATTGCTTTTATTCATTGAGGCAGCAAGACAGGAATTTGTTACTCTTCTGTGCGCCACTTTGAAATAAAATAGTTCTTAGCAACATGTTATACGTAGGCACCATACTTCCCGGGGGTTTACCCCACTCTCTGTGCACTACATGTGATCGGGGAGAGATGAGAAACATACTCCGGATCGATGGCTGCTAAATACTGCAGTCCCCTTCCTCACAGGGCCAGGTCCACTAAGCTGCGAAATTCCAAATAGGATGAACAATGTGCTAAATCTTAAGCACCCTTAGATTGTAAGCTCTTCGGGACAGGGACTCCTTTTCCTAATGGTTCTGTCTGTAGGGCTTCGTCCCACTTGGTCTCCTATTATTTTGTCCCGTGTATTTCTGCTGTACAGCACTGTGTACGTTGGAGGCGCTATATAAATAATGATATACATACTGTACATCCAGTACATACAATCCTTACCCGTGCCCCGGTGTTACCGTTCCCTTACATTCTTACGCCCTTTATTTGTATCTATATATATATATAAACAAAAGAAGAGAAGCGCCTGCTCCATAGCATAATACTGTAAAATTAGGAAACTTTATTCAAACATGGCGGTCATCAGGACCTGTACTCACATGGTGGGTAAAAAACACAATCGTTTGAGACAATCTGTAACTGCAGGTGGACGCCGGTTGACAGACAGGTAGCCAGGGACATAGGGTCAAATAAACCAAATGTTAGAGGTGGTGAAAAGTCAATGGTAAATCTCTCACAGTCACCAAAGTTACCTCTCAATAGAGCCAACCACAGCCACAGCGCTGCTCCTATATATATATATATATATATATATATATATATATATATATATATATATATATCACACACTGAGGTCAGTATTTACCCGGCTGTACTATGCAATACAACACTTTCTGGCTCACTTGAAGCACCAGTTAGTAAACGTGGCCCTGAATCTGATATAAGGAAAGGAACGCAGTTGGCAGACTTTGCTTAGCCCTGTGTTTTCTAGCATAAGTGCTACCATTGTAATTAGAATAAATAGAGTGCTAATTAGTTGCTAAATTTACAACTATTTTTTTTAGTACATGAGAAACAGGATGATAGAGTGACATATGCAAGGCTACATGAGCTCACTTAATCTCCCACTTCAGAGGCCAGTATCTTAATCAAAATACAACCCCTTCTCTGGGGTACAAAACTCTTTCAATTAATACCTAAATTATAAACCCTTCTTCCTACATATTTAACTGTATAATGCATTATTTTGCCCACGTTGCTTTGTGACCGGAGATGGCAAATATGTCAAAATTAGCTTCCTAATATTTTGTAGGAAGTTTACAAAAATATGAGCAAAATAGTCCAATTTATTTATTTATTGTTTGATTTTTTTTCATTTTTTTAAATATTTGCTCATTTTCAACAAAAAAAGTTTTACATTTGTTGAATATGTACTAATTTTCAAATCTTTTTTCTCCAAATTTCTGATTAGTCACTAATTTTCTCTCCCAAAATTTTCATTTTCAAATATTCGCTGATTTAAATGTTATTTTTGAAACCATTATTCCCGTTTATTTTAAAACTCCGGTGATTTTGTAAATATTAGAACATTTTTAAATATGCTGCTATTATGGCCGATTCTAGAATTATATTGTATTTTACTCTGTATGTCTTATATTTTTGCATTGTCTATTTATACTGTATTCATTGTTAAAACATTATAAAATATTGATAACAATACAGTGGATTATACTGACTAACATACAGTATTACCTAGAAAATAACGTACATATATTAGAATGAAAGTACAGGCACTTTACAGTAGTCTGTCGCAGACACATAAAGTAAGAAAGTTAGCAGTTGTCATACATATAATAATTGTTCCCAGCACACTTAAAGAGAGCACTGCAGCAGCAATTAAAGGCCTGAGGAGGCAAAATTCACACTTTTGCAAATGTGCCCCACTTTCCCAGAGACCCCCTGCTTCATACCCATTCAGTAGGCAGAAGATTTTGACACTTCTCTGGGCCTGGGAAGATGCCTCTTCACACCTCTGCACTTAGGATAAAAACCAGGAGAGGTTCAGCTCTCTGCATTATCTGTAAGGACACTGTCAGGGAAGCACAGGGCTCTGAAGACAGAAAAAACTAAATCCAGCAAATCTCACCAAGTCTATAGGATGCCACATGAGTGTCTTCATCTTCCTAAGTGGGTCGGTGCCTCTTCAGGCTCAGAATCTCCAGTATCCACACCAGAGTCCCACAATCTGTCTCCTGCCTATGCACATTGTACCACACCTAGGGAGACCATTAACAATTATCTTCAAGCTCAGGTGTACAACATGACTTCTCACCAGACACAAGACTCACTGCAAGGCACCAGGAGAACAAGGTGCAGAATGGTTGGCACCCAAAGAGAAAGCGCCAGTGAGAGGGAGAAGATGCGAATGAGGAACCTCTCCAAAGCTCTTCATAACCTTAGAAGATACCTGCCACCCTCTGTTGTGCCGGCTAGCCGGAACCTAACCAAAATCGAGACCTTGAGACTGACCATACGCTACATCTCTTATCTGTCACAGTTACTTGGACAGCATGAGGGGACCATGAGTCAGAGAAGAGAGCCTAAGCCAGATATGCATGACCTATATCCAATGATATACAATGAGAGAACATGCCAAGAGAGAACATGCAGACACCACCAACAAATTCAAGACCAGTCCCATAGTCATCCCTTACACAAACCATCTCATCAGTACTCTGAAGCAAGAATCTCTCCCATACAGCCGGAAAATCTAATCATGACGGCTGCAACCCCAGTGTATCATAGGAGACATAGCACCGTCACCGAGCTCAGCCTGTCGGCTCCTTGCTGCTCAAGACTTACACATTTGTACCAGGTAATTATTTTGCTTTTTCATCCCGTGCCTTCTATCTGTGTAGTATATCATTTGAGTTTTAATAGAACATTCATGTAGTCATTAACCATTTTAGTAAATTAATAGATTGGGCATGTATTATGTGTTTCAGGCCTAGTGTATGACAGGGGTTTATTCATATAACTAAATAGTGTTAGAGCTTCAACACTTGGTAATGTGTAAACACATGAAGAGGAGATCTTTAAGGTTTCAAACAATCTTAATACTATATTTTAGTCAATGTACTATTATTTTGGTTTCTAAACTTTCACATCTTACAACAACTTTACACTTTTCTAGGACTCAAACGGCTATAAGAATTAAACTATGTTATAATTGCCAAGAGATATAGGCACTATGTAACTTATCCCAATACTTCATCTTTAGCTATTTTAATGGCTACACAGTCCATGGTTGATACATCTTTTTTATTGTGAAACCGGTAAAGTTAATTTTTTCCAGTAATTCTGTATTATTTTTTTCAAGATTTACATCTATATTCATAGTGGGATTGTCAAAACAATAAGTCAAACATCAAAAGAGTAAAATTCATTTTTGTAAAACATGGCACTCTATGCAAACTGAGCCTCTTTTTCCAGAGATTTTCCTGATTTATAATTAATAATAATAGGAATTGAAGAGAGGGGCTGTTTATCTATATCTCCTGGCTGTAAAACTGGTGCAAAATACACAATAAGATTTATTTATTTTTAAAAACTGTTTTTTGCAGCACATCGCTCAAGTTTTTCTACCAGGAGACTTTGATTAAAATGTCCTTATTTAGTAAGCAACATCCTTTAGTACAAAGGTTCTGGTAAATACTCTTTGCAAGATCTGATATTATTGGGCCAATGTAAAAATTATTCTTAGATGTTGTCATGGCTCAACTTTGTGACCTCGTAACCCGTGTAAATTATCCCAATAAATGGTACCTAAACATTACAATATGGACTGAATCCACACACACATATATACTTCATTGTTATTTCTCATTGTTTTCTTTGTGCAGGTTGCAGACGCCTCCTCTGATTTACATTCTCCATCACTTAAAGAGAGCGACTCAAACCTGCGCATCACAGATCCTCTGCAGAGCTGCATCAGCGGGGTGCAGAGCTGCATCAGCGGGGTGCAGTCTGAGAGGCCTCGTTGAGCCAATGCAACCTTTCAGCTTTTTTGTCTAAGTAGACAGATATAATATATATATTTTATAACATATTGAGAATGTTAACAAGACACCAAACTTAAAGCTGTAAGGGAATAATTTACGGTCTGCTTAATCCTATAATGTTTTATCACATCACTTTGTTTTTAACTATTACATTTTCTTATAAAAAGTATAAAATTACATAAAAATGTCTTCATTAACTTGGAAAGAACCGCAACGGTCACTGCACTAATTCAGTGCATTTAGTATTGGTAAAATGACCTGACTAATCAATGGGTGTTTTATAGTATGCTGCGGTGTCACTTCTGGAAAACCACCAGCTCCTCAGCCCAGGCAAAACGGTCCATGGATTATATTGGAACATTTTGAAGAAGTTTAAATAGTGTTTTGGGGGTTAGGATCTGGGTCAGAAGGTAATATTGTAATTAGTTCATTTTATGTTGAGCTCTCCTCTTCTAAATATCAAGGTATTGAAATATTGTCTCAGGAAATTGTTGTCTAACAATGTAAGAGGAGTTTTTAAAGGTCTATGATGAATAAAGATATAGGCCCCAAATTCAAATGATTAAAGCTTAAATCTTCCTAAGAAAGAAGACTTAACAGCATCTTAAGTAAGCACTGTATCAGCAGAACATGTTCATTTTAACTAGGGGAATTTTGTCTTTTGAACACAAAATACTTTAACACATTGTGTTGATTTTTGTTCCGTTGCTAAGTCGGTTAATGTGTGTGCTTGTGTGTGTGTGCATGTGTATATAAGTCATTGCATATATTATTTTAGACTTAAACCAGACATCTTCAATATATATACCAAAAGGGACCTTACATGCACATGATGATGTATATGTAACATATTAAGTCATTTGTGAATGGTCTTTTATGAGTGGAATAAAGCAAAATGGTTGCTAAACAGTTCTGCATTTTAGTGTCAATAGTTAAAATGTAAAAAAATATATTCCTAACAAATATTTATGTACATATGTTTGTTTCTTTGGTAATTGATAATGTAATATATTATTTAAGTGTATTTAAAAAAAAATATTTAACAACTATTGTATATTATAAAATATATGTAAAGTTTTATCAAAGCAAACCTGGTGACAATGTTAGGCTTCTTTTTATGCATGAGTTTTTGGCTTTAATGACTATGTTTATTTTAAAGAATAAAAAGCATGTTCTGTACGAAATAAATATCTGGGTCATAATCAATGCAAATTAAGATACCAACTGGATTATTGGAGCAGTGCAAAGATCGATACAAATATGAACAAAATTGGATGAAGGTCTTGTTTTAATTTAAACTCATGCCTTTGACTCCCTCATTTTATGCATAGATATCCTATCAACTAAACACCATCTTTGCATATATCCACAGAAAATTACTTCTTTTTTATACTCAATCTCCCTATTTTAAAACTTAATTTCATCAATTTAGCAGAGCAACAGAATGTAACAATTAAAATGTTAAACATAATAACCATATTTTTGCTATAACATTTGTGTGTGGGTTTGCTTTGAATTTATGAGGGAGCTCATACACACACACACACACACACACACACACACACACACACACACACACACACACACACACACACGTACACACACACACACACGTTCACACACACACACACGTACACACACACACACGTACACACACGTACACACACACACACGTACACACACACACACGTACACACACACACACACACAGACAGACAGACAGACACACGTACACACACACACACACACACACACAGACACAGACAGACAGACACACACACACACACACACACACACACAGGCCCACACGTACGCGCTCGTGCTGCAGGTATATAGTTTGCTGGAAGCATTAATCCCCTTGCAACATTGGGTAGAGCGTCTCCCCAATGAGCTCCTAGAGCAAGGTGACCCCCAAGATGGGGGACACCTTGAGATGAAAAGAAGAAAAATGCCCACACTGCGCACCAGGGATTAAAATGATGTCAAATATTTATTAATAAAACAAAAGATAACGTTGTGCGAAAACGCGTAGAGGTCACGACAGGTCACTCTGCGCGTATGCTGATAGGCTGAGACGGCGTTTGCAGGGAGCTCTGGCGGTGGCAACATCTCTTCGGTGGCGTGATCCGGACCCTCATACGTTCACCGCGGAACCCGCTTGGGGCGTCAGTGTAAGTCTCCGTCTCCCCCTTTCAGCCTCAGGCACGTGTTCAGCTGCCATTTTACTATTTTAATTCTGGGTACAAGCATCCCGTTTCTTTGAACATTGTCTTTTTATATTTTTTTTCATTTGTTATGTTGTTTATAGATTTAGGCTAATTAGATACACCATTGATGTGGTTTCTGTTTATTGTAACTTAAACCCAGATCTATAGCTTATGTGTACTGAGGTGGGGTTGGATCCCTTCAGTTATTTTTTGTTTTATTAATAAATATTTTGCATCATTTGAATCCCTGGTGCGCATTGTGTGCATTTTTCTTCTGTGTTAGTTTGCACATCACTCCTGCAACAATAATTAATAATCATGTATAAACTTTCTATATTCTGTTTGCAAATATATTATTTGCATCAACAAGAAATATATATATTTTTAAATTATTTTTAACAAGAAATATGGGAGCAGTTACATGAAGCAAGAATTTCTTTGTCTTTGCTGTATATTTTCTTAGTAACAGTAAAATAATAATTAGGCAGAAAAAACACTGAGTTCAACCTTTGTTACATTGTAATTGGGAAAGATACTCACTCTTCATGTATAGTTCTATTGATCCAGAGGGGAGGTAACTAAAACACAGAGAAACACTTTCCAAATATGTCTCACAATAGGAAAAAAAGCTTCCTGACTGCAGATTCACGGGGATGAATGCTGTGCTTAGGTTTTGTCACTTTTTCTTAAAGATATTGCATCTATTGTATCTGTCCCTGTTATACTGCCCCCTTTATACTGCCCCTGTTATACTGCCCCTGTTATACTGCCCCCCTGTTATACTGCCCCCTTTATACTGCCCCCCTTTATACTGCCCCTGTTATACTGCCCCCTTTATACTGCAGTGAGTTGTTACCTTTCTCTGTCTAAGGCCTCGGACATGGTCAGCGCTTATGCGCTGACCCGTGCTGAGGCGCGCTTACGCTCGGCACTTAGCCCCTGCAGCCGCAATGAGAGCGGCTTTAGTAGGGGCTCGCTTACGCTTCCGCAGGTGCGCGGAAGCGTAAGTTTTAGCAAAATTTTTAATTTTCGCGCTTGCCGGAGTGCAGGGCCGGTCACGTGAGCGGTTCGCCCAATGAGGGCGAACCAGCTCTGTTACGTCACTGGCCCGCCCCCCCGACACGCCCCCGAACGGCGAGCGGTCTAAGGCCAGGGAAAGCACCCGCTTTCCCTCAGCCTCCGCGCGCCTCAGCACGCAATCAGTAACCATGGACGCAGCCTTATGTAAGTGAGGTTTATTCAAGAAAACATTCACTCATTTTGATACATCTGCTTAAGCAGTATCTCCTAAATAAATGGCGGGATACATGACATTACAGCACTTTAAAACATCAAAGTATTGTGAGTAAAGTATAGATTTCAAAATAAAAGATTTAGGGGTAAATTGTATGTTCAGAGTATATAGAATTTATCTGTTAAATGTGAAAATTAGTTTAAAGCCCCAGTCAAAAAAAGCAACAGCAATTGGATTAAGCTGCGTATCTTTTACAGATAACCCGATGGTTTTTTCTTGACTTTATACATATATATATGTACTTATAATTTTATGTCCATATTCTCACTAGTATAACAATATAATCTTATCTTTCTAATAAAGGGTGTCATAGTAAACTTGTTTTTTTCTTAAAATAGAAATAATAAGAATCTCTCACTTACACAAGATTACAAATCTTAGATCTAACTCAATCATCACTTGTGATTAAAGAGGCACCTCGGGGTTTAAAAGGAGCCACACAGACTTTTTCGGATATTTCTACAACTAGCTGTATCAAAGCAACACTCCCGCTTAAGTGCAGAAAGCAAACACTTTTTCCCCCAGCTCCATTGGAGAGTAGATAGCAGCTTTGAACTTCTGCCTTTGCATTTTAAAGATTTAATTAGCGTGTAATCATGAGACATTAGCAGGCAAATCCTAACTTCCCTGCTGGATAATTCGGGCTCAGTGTGTGTATTAGGGGCTCTATATCTTCCAGTCCAGACTTAAAGTCTGGGCCCCTATAAATATTCCAGCTGCTGTACCACAAAATATCCTCATCTGTTGATGGTTCGTTTACAAGTTAATTCCCAATTAAAAGGTATTTCACAATCATTGCCATGTTTCTCTGATACAGATTTAAAATATTAAAGCAGCGGTCCCACCAAAATCCAATTGTTAGTTACCAGATTGGAACCAGAGAATCGTTCTGTAGAGATGTGCGAACCTTTCGCCTGAGGTCACCAACCATGCAAAATTGGCCATTTTTTAGTCGCGACAAAAGCTGCGGCTCAGTCAGGGTTCGCGGACCATTCGCCGAGCATTAACTCAACGTGGATTTAAATGTAATTGCTCATTTGCTAAATGCTCTAAAATCGCAACATTCGCTTAATGCTGAGAGTATAAATAGGGCACGTAAATAACACGCCGTGTTTCGCTCCCATCTGGCGACATTATTCACCTCTCAGGCTTGCTGCAACGTTTTGCACAGAATTTAATTTTGAGGGGGAAATGCTTAAATTATCTCAAACGCCTGTTGGACAGTTTGGTACATTTCCTGCACTCCTGTGCTGAACCTGGTTATTTCCAGGAGCACATGGTTCCAGGGTTACTCACCAATGTAGTTACCGGTGTTTATCCAAGGCATTTACATGGCTGTCCAATAGGAAGTCGCAGCGGATGATTTTAGGCCTTGGTATTGGCCAGCGGGACCCCTGAGATTTGCTGCCCACAATGAGCCCCCTCAGGGTTAGGGTGAAAATACTGCAGTTCCAATGCATGAAGTGAAGTAGACAAGCGAGGTATTGCCGTGCAGTATTGCAGACCCACTTGGCAGAGAAGGGACAACTAAAGTTCTGAACTAACTTGAAATAAGGCGTAAAATATGCATTGTTTTGTTGTTGGATCACATTAAAGATGGCAGCTATCATGATGTATTTTCTTAAAGCAAAGTTGTTGCTTTTCCAACCACTAGAATCAAAGGCTTAACGCAAAAAATATTATGTATCAAATAGGAAATTCTACATATTATTAATAAGAATAATAAGCAATTAGTGCAACCACAATATATCATATAGGTATATATAGTACATCACCCGACACCAAACCTGGACAGAAGAAGAGAGCACACTGGCTGAACTAAAGATAAAGGTATTGTAGTCCAGTAACTGAAATCAACGTTGCAGCTAAGCGACCTTCCTCAGCCTGATGCAGACGTTGCACTGAGCGACCTTCCTCAGCCTGATGCAGACGTTGCACTGAGCGACCTTCCTCAGCCTGATGCAGACGTTGCACTGAGCGACCTTCCTCAGCCTGATGCAGACGTTGCACTGAGCGACCTTCCTCAGCCTGATGCAGACGTTGCACTGAGCGACCTTCCTCAGCCTGATGCAGACGTTGCACTGAGCAACCTTCCTCAGCCTGATGCAGACGTTGCACTGAGCGACCTTCCTCAGCCTGATGCAGATGTTGCACTGAGCGACCTTCCTCAGCCTGATGCAGACGTTGCACTGAGCGACCTTCCTCAGCCTGATGCAGACGTTGCACTGAGCGACCTTCCTCAGCCTGATGCAGACGTTGCACTGAGCGACCTTCCTCAGCCTGATGCAGACGTTGCAGCTGAGCGACCTTCCTCAGCCTGATGCAGACGTTGCAGCTGAGCGACCTTCCTCAGCCTGATGCAGACGCTGCACTGAGCAACCTTCCTCAGCCTGATGCAGACGTTGCACTGAGCGACCTTCCTCAGCCTGATGCAGATGTTGCACTGAGCGACCTTCCTCAGCCTGATGCAGACGTTGCACTGAGCGACCTTCCTCAGCCTGATGCAGACGTTGCACTGAGCGACCTTCCTCAGCCTGATGCAGACGTTGCACTGAGCGACCTTCCTCAGCCTGATGCAGACATTGCACTGAGCGACCTTCCTCAGCCTGATGCAGACATTGCACTGAGCGACCTTCCTCAGCCTGATGCAGACGCTGCACTGAGCGACCTTCCTCAGCCTGATGCAGACATTGCACTGAGCGACCTTCCTCAGCCTGATGCAGACATTGCACTGAGCGACCTTCCTCAGCCTGATGCAGACATTGCACTGAGCGACCTTCCTCAGCCTGATGCAGACGTTGCACTGAGCGACCTTCCTCAGCCTGATGCAGACGTTGCACTGAGCGACCTTCCTCAGCCTGATGCAGACGTTGCACTGAGCGACCTTCCTCAGCCTGATGCAGACGCTGCACTGAGCGACCTTCCTCAGCCTGATGCAGACATTGCACTGAGCGACCTTCCTCAGCCTGATGCAGACATTGCACTGAGCGACCTTCCTCAGCCTGATGCAGACGTTGCAGCTGAGCGACCTTCCTCAGCCTGATGCAGACGTTGCAGCTGAGCGACCTTCCTCAGCCTGATGCAGACGTTGCACTGAGCGACCTTCCTCAGCCTGATGCAGACGTTGCACTGAGCGACCTTCCTCAGCCTGATGCAGACGTTGCAGCTGAGCGACCTTCCTCAGCCTGATGCAGACGTTGCACTGAGCGACCTTCCTCAGCCTGATGCAGACGTTGCAGCTGAGCGACCTTCCTCAGCCTGATGCAGACGTTGCACTGAGCGACCTTCCTCAGCCTGATGCAGACGTTGCACTGAGCGACCTTCCTCAGCCTGATGCAGACGCTGCACTGAGCGACCTTCCTCAGCCTGATGCAGACGTTGCACCGAGCGACCTTCCTCAGCCTGATGCAGACGTTGCAGCTGAGCGACCTTCCTCAGCCTGATGCAGACATTGCACTGAGCGACCTTCCTCAGCCTGATGCAGACGTTGCACTGAGCGACCTTCCTCAGCCTGATGCAGACGCTGCACTGAGCGACCTTCCTCAGCCTGATGCAGATGTTGCACTGAGCGACCTTCCTCAGCCTGATGCAGACGTTGCACTGAGCGACCTTCCTCAGCCTGATGCAGACGTTGCACTGAGCGACCTTCCTCAGCCTGATGCAGACGTTGCACTGAGCGACCTTCCTCAGCCTGATGCAGACGTTGCACTGAGCGACCTTCCTCAGCCTGATGCAGACGCTGCACTGAGCGACCTTCCTCAGCCTGATGCAGACGTTGCACTGAGCGACCTTCCTCAGCCTGATGCAGACATTGCACTGAGCGACCTTCCTCAGCCTGATGCAGACGTTGCACTGAGCGACCTTCCTCAGCCTGATGCAGACGTTGCAGCTGAGCGACCTTCCTCAGCCTGATGCAGACGTTGCACTGAGCGACCTTCCTCAGCCTGATGCAGACATTGCACTGAGCGACCTTCCTCAGCCTGATGCAGACGTTGTACTGAGCGACCTTCCTCAGCCTGATGCAGACGCTGCACTGAGCGACCTTCCTCAGCCTGATGCAGACATTGCACTGAGCAATCTTCCTCAGCCTGATGCAGACATTGCACTGAGCAACCTTCCTCAGCCTGATGCAGACGTTGCACTGAGCGACCTTCCTCAGCCTGATGCAGACGCTGCACTGAGCAACCTTCCTCAGCCTGATGCAGACGTTGCACTGAGCGACCTTCCTCAGCCTGATGCAGACGTTGCACTGAGCGACCTTCCTCAGCCTGATGCAGACATTGCACTGAGCGACCTTCCTCAGCCTGATGCAGACGTTGCACTGAGCGACCTTCCTCAGCCTGATGCAGACATTGCACTGAGCGACCTTCCTCAGCCTGATGCAGACGTTGCACTGAGCGACCTTCCTCAGCCTGATGCAGACGTTGCACTGAGCGACCTTCCTCAGCCTGATGCAGACGCTGCACTGAGCGACCTTCCTCAGCCTGATGCAGACGCTGCACTGAGCGACCTTCCTCAGCCTGATGCAGACGTTGCACTGAGCGACCTTCCTCAGCCTGATGCAGACGTTGCACTGAGCGACCTTCCTCAGCCTGATGCAGACGTTGCACTGAGCGACCTTCCTCAGCCTGATGCAGACATTGCACTGAGCGACCTTCCTCAGCCTGATGCAGACGCTGCACTGAGCGACCTTCCTCAGCCTGATGCAGACGCTGCACTGAGCGACCTTCCTCAGCCTGATGCAGACGTTGCACTGAGTGACCTTCCTCAGCCTGATGCAGACGTTGCACTGAGCGACCTTCCTCAGCCTGATGCAGACGCTGCACTGAGCGACCTTCCTCAGCCTGATGCAGACGTTGCACTGAGCGACCTTCCTCAGCCTGATGCAGACGCTGCACTGAGCGACCTTCCTCAGCCTGATGCAGACGCTGCACTGAGCGACCTTCCTCAGCCTGATGCAGACGTTGCACTGAGCGACCTTCCTCAGCCTGATGCAGACATTGCACTGAGCGACCTTCCTCAGCCTGATGCAGACGTTGCAGCTGAGCGACCTTCCTCAGCCTGATGCAGACGTTGCACTGAGCGACCTTCCTCAGCCTGATGCAGACGTTGCAGCTGAGCAATCTTCCTCAGCCTGATGCAGACATTGCACTGAGCGACCTTCCTCAGCCTGATGCAGACGTTGCACTGAGCGACCTTCCTCAGCCTGATGCAGACGTTGCACTGAGCGACCTTCCTCAGCCTGATGCAGACGTTGCAGCTGAGCGACCTTCCTCAGCCTGATGCAGACGTTGCACTGAGCGACCTTCCTCAGCCTGATGCAGACGTTGCACTGAGCGACCTTCCTCAGCCTGATGCAGACATTGCACTGAGCGACCTTCCTCAGCCTGATGCAGACGTTGCACTGAGCGACCTTCCTCAGCCTGATGCAGACGCTGCACTGAGCGACCTTCCTCAGCCTGATGCAGACGTTGCACTGAGCGACCTTCCTCAGCCTGATGCAGACGCTGCACTGAGCGACCTTCCTCAGCCTGATGCAGACGCTGCACTGAGCGACCTTCCTCAGCCTGATGCAGACGTTGCACTGAGCGACCTTCCTCAGCCTGATGCAGACGTTGCACTGAGCGACCTTCCTCAGCCTGATGCAGACGTTGCACTGAGCGACCTTCCTCAGCCTGATGCAGACATTGCACTGAGCGACCTTCCTCAGCCTGATGCAGACGCTGCACTGAGCGACCTTCCTCAGCCTGATGCAGACGCTGCACTGAGCGACCTTCCTCAGCCTGATGCAGACGTTGCAGCTGAGCAATCTTCCTCAGCCTGATGCAGACATTGCACTGAGCGACCTTCCTCAGCCTGATGCAGACGTTGCACTGAGCGACCTTCCTCAGCCTGATGCAGACGTTGCACTGAGCGACCTTCCTCAGCCTGATGCAGACGTTGCAGCTGAGCGACCTTCCTCAGCCTGATGCAGACGTTGCACTGAGCGACCTTCCTCAGCCTGATGCAGACATTGCACTGAGCGACCTTCCTCAGCCTGATGCAGACGTTGCACTGAGCCACCAAAGAAAGCACTAGCCAAACCTACAGCTGCCCAACAGGCAACAAACAGAGGTAGGAGTGCAGAATCCTTAGCTGAAGAAGCTGAACTGGTGACTCCGTGGTGTTGAGAAGCTGCAGAAAGACCGCTTCAAGAGCAGAAAACTCCAAGGGCTAGTCCTAACTGCTCTACAACTGTTGCCATACACTTTATCTACAAATAGAGGAGTGCCCGACGCAACAGAAATCTCAAGACCGCAATAAGAAGACTTTACGTGGAAAAAGTCCTCCTCGAGCGACTGAGGAGTGCTGATCTCAAGCACCTTCGGGAGGAGACAAAAATAAACTGGAGAAAGGGCTCCAATCCCAGCGGCACAGAAGGTTCTCTTCCTCCATCCACTCTCATTCAAGTCACAGAAAGATCTCGAATGAGAGTGGAAGGATGGGCTTTGGCCGTGGTAAGCCCGAGCTTCCCACAAACAGGGGAGGTATGTAACAGGGGACTTATCCCTGTTCAGTAATGTGTCTTTAATCCAGCAGTGTGGTGGTTAACCTCTTGTAGTTAATTACTAAACACCACCTGCCTGAATTAGATGGCTTAGAAAGCCTGTCTTTTGAAACAGGAAGTGAGAACTCTTTAGCTGACACCTGAGCTGAACTTGGAGACACACTTGTTTTGAGCTCTGCCAAAGTTAGCAGAGCTGCTTTCAAGACACAAGGCCCAAATAAGACTTCTAAACCTGGATGCTGATTTTCTGTGCACGCTCCGTGCGGTTCCAGGAGAGCAGAGAAGCTTACTCTACAGCTGATAAACAGATAAGACTTTCATTATTAAGAGACTGCTTATATCTGCTTATTTTCATGCTATGCTTGGGGCTGGGGAGAAATGCTTGACTAGGGAGATGTGAATTGGTTGCATAGTGTTTTCACTAGAATTACTCCAAAGTGAATGGAAGCTTTGTTCCCCCCCCTGTGTTTGGATAATTTTCCTGATAAAAAGGAACAGGCACAATAAAGCCTATTATAATTTCACATTATAAAGCCTCCTAATTGTGTACCTCTGTGAACGTCCGTCCACAGCTGTCCTTTATTTTTGTTTCATATATATAAAGAACCAAGAAGCGCATGCTTCATAGATAATGCACATATGTAATGCAGCAAAAATATATATACAGCTTATTAATTTAAAGAAACACACTCATATACAGAGCTAGCAACAAAGTCACTTAAATAAAATTCCAAACGTAGGTTTGCAGCCCACTTACACGTCACGATATCAAACTTTTCGCTACAACCTAACAACTGGGGTTGAAATCTTTATTTGGGACACAAAGTAGTTTAATTAGAAAAGAGACATTGCATAGATTCTGCGAGTAAACGCTACATTGGAGTCCTGCGCCAGCGGATTATTCACTTGTTACATTGGAGACCTGCGCCAGTGGATTATTCACTTGTTACATTGGGGTCTTGCGCCAGCGGATTATTCACTTGTTACATTGGAGTCCTGCGCCAGCGGATTATTCACTTGTTACATTGGGGTCCTGCGCCAGCGGATTATTCACTTGTTACATTGGAGACCTGCGCCAGCGGATTATTCACTTGTTACATTGGAGTCCTGCGCCAGCGGATTATTCACTTGTTACATTGGGGTCCTGCGCCAGCGGATTATTCACTTGTTACATTGGAGACCTGCGCCAGCGGATTATTCACTTGTTACATTGGAGTCCTGCGCCAGCGGATTATTCACTTGTTACATTGGAGACCTGCGCCAGCGGATTATTCACTTTTTACATTGGAGTCCTGCGCCAGCGGATTATTCACTTGTTACATTGGAGTCCTGCGCCAGCGGCTTATTCACTTGTTACATTGGAGACCTGCGCCAGCGGATTATTCACTTGTTACATTGGAGTCCTGCGCCAGCGGATTATTCACTTGTTACATTGGAGACCTGCGCCAGCGGATTATTCACTTGTTACATTGGAGACCTGCGCCAGCGGATTATTCACTTGTTACATTGGAGTCCTGCGCCATCGGATTATTCACTTGTTACATTGGAGACCTGCGCCAGCGGATTATTCACTTGTTACATTGGAGTCCTGCGCCAGCGGCTTATTCACTTGTTACATTGGAGACCTGCGCCAGCGGATTATTCACTTGTTACATTGGAGACCTGCGCCAGCGGATTATTCACTTGTTACATTGGAGACCTGCGCCAGCGGCTTATTCACTTGTTACATTGGAGACCTGCGCCAGCGGATTATTCACGTGTTACATTGGAGACCTGCGCCAGCGGCTTATTCACGTGTTACATTGGAGACCTGCGCCAGCGGATTATTCACTTGTTACATTGGAGACCTGCGCCAGCGGCTTATTCACTTGTTACATTGGAGTCCTGCGCCAGCGGATTATTCACTTGTTACATTGGAGACCTGCGCCAGCGGCTTATTCACTTGTTACATTGGAGTCCTGCGCCAGCGGCTTATTCACTTGTTACATTGGAGACCTGCGCCAGCGGATTATTCACTTGTTACATTGGAGACCTGCGCCAGCGGATTATTCACTTGTTACATTGGAGACCTGCGCCAGCGGCTTATTCACTTGTTACATTGGAGACCTGTGCCAGCGGATTATTCACTTGTTACATTGGAGACCTGCGCCAGCGGATTATTCACTTGTTACATTGGAGACCTGCGCCAGCGGATTATTCACTTGTTACATTGGAGACCTGCGCCAGCGGATTATTCACTTGTTACATTGGAGACCTGCGCCAGCGGATTATTCACTTGTTACATTGGAGACCTGCGCCAGCGGTTTATTCACTTGTTACATTGGAGACCTGCGCCAGCGGATTATTCACTTGTTACATTGGAGACCTGCGCCAGCGGATTATTCACTTGTTACATTGGAGACCTGCGCCAGCGGATTATTCACTTGTTACATTGGAGACCTGCGCCAGCGGCTTATTCACTTGTTACATTGGAGACCTGCGCCAGCGGATTATTCACTTGTTACATTGGAGACCTGCGCCAGCGGATTATTCACTTGTTACATTGGAGTCCTGCGCCAGCGGCTTATTCACTTGTTACATTGGGGACCTGCGCCAGCGGCTTATTCACTTGTTACATTGGGGACCTGCGCCAGCGGCTTATTCACTTGTTACATTGGAGACCTGCGCCAGCGGATTATTCACTTGTTACATTGGAGACCTGCGCCAGCGGATTATTCACTTGTTACATTGGAGACCTGCGCCAGCGGCTTATTCACTTGTTACATTGGAGACCTGCGCCAGCGGCTTATTCACTTGTTACATTGGAGACCTGCGCCAGCGGCTTATTCACTTGTTACATTGGAGTCCTGCGCCAGCGGATTATTCACTTGTTACATTGGAGACCTGCGCCAGCGGATTATTCACTTGTTACATTGGAGACCTGCGCCAGCGGCTTATTCACTTGTTACATTGGAGACCTGCGCCAGCGGATTATTCACTTGTTACATTGGAGACCTGCGCCAGCGGATTATTCACTTGTTACATTGGAGACCTGCGCCAGCGGATTATTCACTTGTTACATTGGAGACCTGCGCCAGCGGCTTATTCACTTGTTACATTGGAGTCCTGCGCCAGCGGATTATTCACTTGTTACATTGGGGACCTGCGCCAGCGGATTATTCACTTGTTACATTGGAGACCTGCGCCAGCGGATTATTCACTTGTTACATTGGAGACCTGCGCCAGCGGATTATTCACTTGTTACATTGGAGACCTGCGCCAGCGGCTTATTCACTTGTTACATTGGAGACCTGCGCCAGCGGCTTATTCACTTGTTACATTGGAGACCTGCGCCAGCGGCTTATTCACTTGTTACATTGGAGACCTGCGCCAGCGGATTATTCACTTGTTACATTGGAGACCTGCGCCAGCGGATTATTCACTTGTTACATTGGAGACCTGCGCCAGCGGCTTATTCACTTGTTACATTGGAGACCTGCGCCAGCGGATTATTCACTTGTTACATTGGAGACCTGCGCCAGCGACTTATTCACTTGTTACATTGGAGACCTGCGCCAGCGGCTTATTCACTTGTTACATTGGAGACCTGCGCCAGCGGATTATTCACTTGTTACATTGGAGACCTGCGCCAGCGGATTATTCACTTGTTACATTGGAGACCTGCGCCAGCGGATTATTCACTTGTTACATTGGAGACCTGCACCAGCGGCTTATTCACTTGTTACATTGGAGACCTGCGCCAGCGGATTATTCACTTGTTACATTGGAGACCTGCGCCAGCGGCTTATTCACTTGTTACATTGGAGACCTGCGCCAGCGGCTTATTCACTTGTTACATTGGAGACCTGCGCCAGCGGATTATTCACTTGTTACATTGGAGACCTGCGCCAGCGGATTATTCACTTGTTACATTGGAGACCTGCGCCAGCGGATTATTCACTTGTTACATTGGAGACCTGCGCCAGCGGATTATTCACTTGTTACATTGGAGACCTGCGCCAGCGTCTTATTCACTTGTTACATTGGAGACCTGCGCCAGCGGATTATTCACTTGTTACATTGGAGACCTGCGCCAGCGGATTATTCACTTGTTACATTGGAGACCTGCGCCAGCGGATTATTCACTTGTTACATTGGAGACCTGCGCCAGCGGATTATTCACTTGTTACATTGGAGACCTGCGCCAGCGGCTTATTCACTTGTTACATTGGAGACCTGCGCCAGCGGATTATTCACTTGTTACATTGGAGACCTGCGCCAGCGGATTATTCACTTGTTACATTGGAGACCTGCGCCAGCGGATTATTCACTTGTTACATTTGAGACCTGCGCCAGCGGCTTATTCACTTGTTACATTGGAGACCTGCGCCAGCGGATTATTCACGTGTTACATTGGAGACCTGCGCCAGCGGATTATTCACTTGTTACATTGGAGACCTGCGCCAGCGGATTATTCACTTGTTACATTTGAGACCTGCGCCAGCGGATTATTCACTTGTTACATTGGAGACCTGCGCCAGCGGATTATTCACTTGTTACATTTGAGACCTGCGCCAGCGGCTTATTCACTTGTTACATTGGAGACCTGCGCCAGCGGTTTATTCACTTGTTACATTGGAGACCTGCGCCAGCGGTTTATTCACTTGTTACATTGGAGACCTGCGCCAGCGGTTTATTCACTTGTTACATTGGAGACCTGCGCCAGCGGATTATTCACTTGTTACATTGGAGACCTGCGCCAGCGGCTTATTCACTTGTTACATTGGAGACCTGCGCCAGCGGATTATTCACTTGTTACATTGGAGACCTGCGCCAGCGGATTATTCGCTTGTTACATTGGAGACCTGCGCCAGCGGATTATTCACGATGTTACATTGGAGACCTGCGCCAGCGGATTATTCACTTGTTACATTGGAGACCTGCGCCAGCGGATTATTCACTTGTTACATTTGAGACCTGCGCCAGCGGATTATTCACTTGTTACATTGGAGACCTGCGCCAGCGGATTATTCACTTGTTACATTGGGGTCTTGCGCCAGCGGATTATTCACTTGTTACATTGGAGACCTGCGCCAGCGGATTATTCACTTGTTACATTGGAGACCTGCGCCAGCGGATTATTCACTTGTTACATTGGAGACCTGCGCCAGCGGCTTATTCACTTGTTACATTGGAGACCTGCGCCAGCGGATTATTCACTTGTTACATTGGAGACCTGCGCCAGCGGCTTATTCACTTGTTACATTGGAGACCTGCGCCAGCGGCTTATTCACTTGTTACATTGGAGACCTGCGCCAGCGGATTATTCACTTGTTACATTGGAGACCTGCGCCAGCGGATTATTCACTTGTTACATTGGAGACCTGCGCCAGCGGATTATTCACTTGTTACATTGGAGACCTGCACCAGCGGCTTATTCACTTGTTACATTGGAGACCTGCGCCAGCGGATTATTCACTTGTTACATTGGAGACCTGCGCCAGCGGCTTATTCACTTGTTACATTGGAGACCTGCGCCAGCGGCTTATTCACTTGTTACATTGGAGACCTGCGCCAGCGGATTATTCACTTGTTACATTGGAGACCTGCGCCAGCGGATTATTCACTTGTTACATTGGAGACCTGCGCCAGCGGATTATTCACTTGTTACATTGGAGACCTGCGCCAGCGGATTATTCACTTGTTACATTGGAGACCTGCGCCAGCGTCTTATTCACTTGTTACATTGGAGACCTGCGCCAGCGGATTATTCACTTGTTACATTGGAGACCTGCGCCTGCGGATTATTCACTTGTTACATTGGAGACCTGCGCCAGCGGATTATTCACTTGTTACATTGGGGTCTTGCGCCAGCTGCTTATTCACTTGTTACATTGGAGACCTGCGCCAGCGGCTTATTCACTTGTTACATTGGAGACCTGCGCCAGCGGATTATTCACTTGTTACATTGGAGACCTGCGCCAGCGTCTTATTCACTTGTTACATTGGAGACCTGCGCCAGCGGATTATTCACTTGTTACATTGGAGACCTGCGCCAGCGGATTATTCACTTGTTACATTGGAGACCTGCGCCAGCGGATTATTCACTTGTTACATTGGAGACCTGCGCCAGCGGATTATTCACTTGTTACATTGGAGACCTGCGCCAGCGGATTATTCACTTGTTACATTGGAGACCTGCGCCAGCGGATTATTCACTTGTTACATTGGAGACCTGCGCCAGCGTCTTATTCACTTGTTACATTGGAGACCTGCGCCAGCGTCTTATTCACTTGTTACATTGGAGACCTGCGCCAGCGTCTTATTCACTTGTTACATTGGAGACCTGCGCCAGCGGATTATTCACTTGTTACATTGGGGACCTGCGCCAGCGGATTATTCACTTGTTACATTGGGGTCTTGCGCCAGCGGCTTACAGACTGCGACCCCTAACTGCGATAAGACCTCTCTGGCCTCTTGGTAGAGAGAAGTCACAGTGGACCCTGTTTGTTCCTTGGAATCAAAACCAAAATGATTCCTACTCAAATTGATACAATCCATCTCTTAATTCAGTGATTGGTATCTTGGGTTTAAGTGACTTTGTTGCTAGCTCTGTATATGAGTGTGTGTTTATAAATTAATAAGCGGTATATATATTTTTGCTGCATTAAATATGTGCATTATCTATGGAGCATGTACTTTTTTGTTCTTTTTATAAACATTTTTTTGGGATCTAGTTGATCCCTTAAGAAGTTGCTTTGAGTCATGTGATTATCCATTTTCCATGTGAAAATCCTGGTGATACTTGTCATATATATATATTTCACTTAATGGGACTATTTAAGGTCTATACACTAAGTTTTTGCTACATATGATTTATAGCATCTAAATTGTAAGTTTATGTTTAATGACGTCACGGTTTTCACGTTTGCACTGATACAGTATTGCATGTGGTTATATACCTAGGCTCATACATGTGAGTAAACTTATTAATTAAGTGTATATTTATTTGCGCTGATATTGTTTTTTTTTCTTATATACTTTATGTAGTAGATAATCTAATACATATCATATTATGTATTGGAGGTATTTGAAGGGTCCGGTACTGGCCCAAATCTCTGAGAGTTTGTCGGGATACTGGGTCAGAACGCTTGTGCAGGGCACGGGAGGGTTATATACACAGAGAGGGGCTCAGAGCAGAGATTCACAAGCTGACACTTCATCCTAGGAGCAGCACAGAGGGGGGGAGACGCGGGCACTTGTGCAAACACAAGTCAGAACAAGGTGTGAAATTGTCACACTTCATGGAGGCAGTGACCCCTACAGAAAAGGTGAACTATTAATGAATAAAACGTCCCTCTTTGCTTGCTATGCAAACCTCGTCATTATATTTGTTTTTAATGCAATGTGTGTGTATTATTTTATTATTATAGCATCAGAGCGTTACAATTGTTACAAATATTACAATACAAATACTATACAGGGAATATAATACTACGGACGAAATAAGAGCACCAAGACAGATGTAACATTGGAAGGATCCCTGCCCGAAGAGCTTACAATCTAATAGCATGTGAGGAGACCAACAGAAAGAGTCGCAATACATTTGCGTGGATTGGGTGGATTTAGCATAATTTTCATGTTAAGTAGTTCTTGGGTTAAAAATGAGCAGCAGAGACCACAGTGGTTATTCATTAAAATAGTGCCGATCGGGGCACTATCGCACTGAAACTCCAATTGATATCAATGTGCCCCGATCAGCACGATCACAGTTGAATGAGAGTAGAGTAAGTGAGTCACAGACCTAGCCGCTTACAGACAGAAATGCATTTATGCAGATGGGGTGTTTTGGTATTCTGTCTGTAACCGGCTAGGTCTGTGTCCCTTATAGCGATCCTCCGTAGCTGCTTCACCCAGGGACTCTAAGAGACTCTCGGTATACCTCTTTATGATGCACATGCGCCGGGAGGTTACGTGATGATGTCACGACGCGATCTGGCGCGAAGCGGAGGTGGATCAGCTGGGTATTTAAAGGAGTGTATCTGCAGTAGTTATTCACTCCTTGACAAAGAACTACTGTTCGAAACGCGTAGGAGGGGTTTTCCTGCGCTTATTTTACTCCAATAAAGATTTTTTTTTGATTATTTGGATCCCCTCCTAACTCCAGTTTTTGATGGTGCTCTACTCTTCTCGCATCTACCCTGTCTCTATTTCCAGGCTGTGGGTGCTCATTCTGTACTGGCCCGAGGTCTGTCTCTGCGTTGGGTTATTTACCTTCAGTAGGTAGGGTGCCAGAGTGTAGTCTCTCTGTAGACTGTGGTAGGTCTCCAGCTTCTTTGAGTGCTGGATATCATTTTCCCATCTTGTCACATACTGCTTCTTCCTTTCGTTGGCGATTGAGTTGATTTGTTTTTTCGGCAGGTTGTTGATCTGTGTGGGGTTTTGTTCTTGGAGTGAGAGGATAAGTTGTTTGATGGCACAGGGTTTAGTGAGGAGGTCCTGACTTTGCATTGCTCTGTAGCAGTAAGACTGTGGATGGCTGGTGTTTAGGTGAGCCCAGAATGTCAGTGCTCTCTTCTGTACCGTGAGCAGTAGAGGAAAGCGGCCCAGCTCAGCCCGGCATGCATCAGTCATTTTCTACTTTCCCCACTAGAGGGAGTCAGATAACAGTTGAAATTTTGAACAAGACATAAACAGTTCATCGGATGAAACACAATTGCCGAAGCACGATATTGGAATTGTTAATTATTCATAAGAATATGGAGATCTACCCAACTGTACACTTAGCTGCCCTGCTCTTTATCTCTCTATTGTACACGGTGCTGCCCTGCTCTTTATTGTACACGGTGCTGTCTACTTTGACTCACCACCAATGCTGGGGGGCAAATTAAATTCCCTTGGAGGTAAAAATAAATGATTGACTGGGGAACAAACATTAACAGTGCCATCTATGCTACTCTATGTGAAGGTTCTTCCAAGGGTAGCTAATAAGAAGCCTGCTATCCTTCCCAAAGAGGGGAGCAAAACTATACACAAAAATATAATTTGTGATTGTAATCAGAATTACTTTTGTTTCTTACAGAACGAAAAAAGGATTTCAACCGGTTTTGCACCGGCATCATAAGAGAACAGTCCAAGAGACTTCCAAGAGAATGGAAGTATTGTTCCAGGAAGTTCTCATGGAATGAGTGAAGAAAGTGGATGGAAAGTGAATACCAGTTTAAGAATTCTTTATCAAGTACATGATATGTGCATCTTAGAAACACTCATAGAACTTCGTTGCCATTAATAGCAGCCATCTTGATTGTGTTTCTTAAGTTTGTCATATTTTTCGCGAAAAACAGATGTGTCGAGTTGTGTGGTGTAAAGAAAAGGGGAAAATAGTCCAAGAGAAGTCATATCTGATACCTCCTATTTATCTGAAGCTCAACTCCTCCATAACACTGCCTATTGGCACTCACCAAATTGAGAGCCGTAAAACGCAGGGTAATATAGGTACAAAAGACTTTAATAAACTGACAAGAAAGGTGCGTGTTCAAATTGACTCAGTTTCCACCCATTTATTTCCAAATACATTTGTGAATAGGCCTCAGAATGTGCCTGCCTGCAGGCTGGCTGTGTACAGCACCTGTTAACACCTACAATTTAAACCAGGCTTCAAGCACCATCTCTAAGCTTGAGCATCGTGCTGCTTTGCTGCATGTAATAGTGTTTGCACTGTCCCATTCTATTGGGAACACGTCTGCAGATATTCTTCATGTTGTTCTGGTATGTTTGTCACAGACTAGATGTTTTTCCAGAACTGTGCACAACCAACGGCTTTTCCCGTCGCTGTAGCGAGATCCTTCTTCTTACATGTTTCCCCACGGTCTGTACGGCACCGCACAATTTCATCCTGTTAGTCTTTGATCTGCCAGTCTGCGTGCGCAGCCGGTTTAGACACCGCCATACTGATTAGTCTGTATTGGTCCTTTGGTGAAGGTCCTCCTGAGATTCCAGGTCTATTCCAGTGCGTCCGCGTGCGCGTAGTCTTTAATTCCATAACGTCAGTCGTGTCTCGCCAGCTGGCATATCCAAAAGGAAGGCACAATACTGGTCATAATACTCTTCCACAATGCAAGCGTTTGGTTACGCCTATGTGGCTGTATGGAGGCAGTCAGATCTCATGTTTTGTATTAAGAAGACTGAACTGTAACATATTCACAGAGGAATGTATTCATACGATGCTATAACGGGTCACACACAGAGCAGACACAGGACAATCACAGAATTCAAATGTGCCCTTATTTGAATAACCCCCTTTGCTGCCAGAAGGGCCTCCAACATAATGCAGAGCTCTCTGGCAGCTAATAGGTTAAAAGCCTGTGTGAATGGGTTAACATATCATCACACCCCTCCCCGTACCTTATTTCCAAGGGTTATGAGATTTTGCAAAGAGTAGGGAGTAGGAGCGGCTCAGTGAGTACAGACACTGACCGACACTGAGTTTGAAGCAGGGGAACCTGGTTCAATTCCCGGTGTTGGCTCCTTGTGACCTTGGGCAAGTCACTTTATCTCCCTGTGCCCCAGTCACCAAAAACATAGATTGTAAGCTCCACGGGGCAGGGACCTGTGCCTGCAAAATGCTACGTAAAACTAGCAGCGCTATACAAGAACAAACAATTATTAGTAAGTGTTCATAGCCTTCTATATCCCAGTGTGGGTGTTGATTCCAACTCTTCAAGAGGAGAAAAAAACCAGGTGAGATTTTAACACATCCTTTACCTACACTAATTAAGTTGTCCAGGAAAGTGAGTCATTAACCATCTAAGTGCTGGAGAGGCTTAAAGTGCACTGAAACGAACATATCAAAAGGAAACTTGGAATGCACCTACATGTATTCTTGCAGTCAGATGGGTAGTATGAAGTTTAGTCACTTTATCTCCCTATGACTGACAATAACATTAAATTGTAAGCTCTTTGGGATAGGAACTTGTGCCTTCAAAAGCCTATGTATAGTTCTGTATAGACTCCAATAATTATAATAAGGAGGAAAATAATATCAAATACACAATACTTAAGGATTGCGTTCTAATTAAAATGAGTGTTATATTTTGTAAGTATATAATGTCATTAAATTCCATTGTACTTGACAGTGATACTTTAATTGCAGTTAGGCAGCCACTACTTGTGTGGAACCCTGGCATTGTTTTCTCGTATAATCACGGAATCCTGGTATAGATGCTGGGGTTAGGGTAGAGTGGCTGACCTCTGATTCCCAAGTTGACACCTTACTCCTGAGTTGGGTGGGTGCATATGTCATGGATGGACTTTGCCACTTGCATAAACACAGGGATAGCAAGGTGTGAAGGGATCACACTTTTTATTTGAGAGTCAGTGAACTGGTAGTCCAAGGAAAATACAGGGAAATAGCTTCAAATTAACATGTGTTTTTTAAATCACATTGATGAAGCATAGCAATTTCATCATTAGTAAGATAAATATACACAAAGTATCTTCATCATCAGACATGAACATATCATAGTAATAAACAGTTAGAACCTTTTCGATCGCAGAAAATCGTGATTTGTTTGCAAGATGTGATATGTGTATTTATCGGATATGTATGTGTTCAATCAGCTTGAAAACATGTATCCATGCTGTTTATAAGCTTAGCGATCCCCTCATCAGGTCTTTTAAAAAGGTTGATGCAAAGCAACATGTGTAGTTATGTTTTTGAAGGTCCAATGACATTAGTCTACAAAAAGTCTTTCTATATTACAACTAGGACCCTGTTACTATATTCCTATATATGCTTTTGGGATTCCGGCTGTTTATTTGGATAGCGCATCGATCCTCCCATTGCAATGCTTTCACATAGAGTTAAAAAAAATCACCAGAAGGAATGTGTCATTTGAAATTGTGTATTGTGATCAATAACTTCATGGCCAAGACATCCCCCAGTATGTAGGAGAAGCGTCGGTGGGTCTTTTACTTTGGAATATTCCCACGCATTGTGACATATAATGCAGGTCCTGGAAAGAAAGTGAAGAGATGGAGGGTGATAGAGGCGAATTAGCCACAATTATCTGTGAAATGAGTTGCAAATAGCTTGAGTTCTACTCATTTACAGACCTGCCATGTGTCAGATGCTAACATCTCCGCCTGGACTTGCTGGTGCGTGTGAATGATGGGTCTTTCTTGTCCAGCAGCCTCTTGGCCATTTCTGTCCCATGTGAATGTCCTACTTAGATAGATTCAGTTAAAGGGATTCTGTCTATCTGAGATTCTGGGTATAAATGTAACTAACACTAATGTAAGAAAGATGAAAGTGACTTACAATGTCTTCCTTAGTTGTCAAATTGTAAGATATATTAGGTTTATTAGATGTTTAACACTTGTTTCATTGATACATAAGTCTGGAGTGTATTGTTGAGAACAGAAAGGGTTCCTCCGAATACTTAGTGTTATACCGTTCTGCTGCGTTAGAACATTACCGCACAGCAAACTCCAGACAAAATGAGTTTATGCTGTAATTTTAGTGCCTGAAGCAATGTGAGATGAAACAATTTCCCAAACTGACACACCAAGCCTCTAGTTCTCAGAGAGAGATCTTCTACTTCAGAGGCAGGTTCTTCAGGACAGGGCTTACTTCTCCTCTTATGGCACAGCCTTGTGTCACGGATATTCTTACCTGATATCTCCATAAACGTTTCACTGTTTTCTGCCCCCCATAGATAACCGCATTATGTGATAATCCGCAGTGATATTACTTCTGCCCTCATATCTCCGCTTTAATCTCCCACTATGGGGCCTACGCTGTAAGTCGTCATAAAAAAAATCACTGGGCCTTTTAAATCGCCTGTTTTTTAGCGTTGCTATCACGGTATCAGAAAGCCACGATTACCTGTGATAACAAAATTAACAAAACGGGCGAGTAACCGGCGCCGTGATGATCCCCTCTCTGAAAAGGGCTTCCCCGGCGATTTCTCTCAGCTGCAGAGAGAGCCGCCTCTCCCTGCGCAAATCTCGCCAGCAATCAAAAATGTTAAATATACATTTTAATATTAGTGTACATGTGCAGGGGGTCTCCGGAGCAGAACCGTTCTGATTTCAGGCACTGGAATTAATTTGTTATACTGTATGTTGTTGTGTCTGGCGTGTATCAGTCAGTTTTTTCCAGGTAGCCTGGCTTATATGTATAAGTTTTTCTTTCTATTCACTATAGTGTATTAGTCACACTAATTAGTTATTAGAGCATTAGCGCTATTTACACACTTCCTTTGGGCTGTGTACCTGGTCTATTGAAAAAGTATATATATATATATATGTGCAAATACAACTGTATACTCATACAGTTGTATTTGCATATTTGCTTTCCTGTGGAGGGTTTTTGTAACTTTTTTTACTCACCATAACTTAACTCAGTATTATGGTTTATATATATATATATATATATATATATATATATATATATATATATATATATATATATATATATATATATATATATCATATAACTTGTCCAAGACAGGTCTGCAACCCTGCCTTTCACCATTATCACCCAGCATACAGTGCTTTTCACCAACTGTAACTTAAATTTTAAATATATATAGAGCGCAGTCATCTTTCTGTGTATATATATATAGATATATATATATATATATATACATACATATACATAGGCCAACATAATATTAACATTTTCGGTGATTGAATCTACTTCTTCAAATGAGAAAAATAAAACAATTTCACTACTGAGCCTTTTCAGTCTCCAAGCATTTAAAATCGAAATGGAAAATAAAGCCTTCAGGTCACTATTAGTAACATCACAAGAGTTCAGACGTGCAAACAGATGTTATAGTGCAGTTTTCACAAAAAGACACAGAGAATTGCAATAAATGCAGTGTTATCTTTTATGAAACGAAAATGCAACATGGGAAACTGGTGCTTTAAATATTTTACCCATAAAAAGTAAATAAAGTGTCTTGACTCATTAAGCAGAGACTGTGCATCCACAGGGACCTTCTCCACAGGAAGTCACATTTGTCACCTTTTGGCACACTTCGTATGCAAATGCTACGAGCCTCAGGGACTGAGCAAATACATTTAGCAGGGGAGGGACAGCTGATAACATTTTCAAGAACACTGCTGTATTAAAGTATTAAAATAGTTATACTGTAGCACTCATAAAAGTATAAAAGAAAGTTATTTGAATATCCTGTAGATTTTGGGCTTATCGTGTTGCAACGTTTTCAGTCTTTTATAGTTATCATGTATATAAAATTGTTCATCTGATATGTTATAAGGCTTTACAACGAAATAAAAATAATGATTATTTGCTGATCCGTATCAGGACAATGCTAGAGTTTTGGAAACCATTGGTAAAGAAACTTTAGATTATATATTATTCATAAACTGAATTTTTGCATACTTTCTTTCAATTCTAATTGTTAAAAATGTTTCAACCTTAAAGACAACACATTGCAGCCGTACTGTATAATTATGCACCACAGCTGACAAGGTTCAGGGGCTCACATGAGTCAGATGGTGAACCAAATACCAGTGAAAGCATAATGAGATGCTCCTGAGCACAGTGCAGAGACCCCTTATCCGACCTGCAAGGTTAAATAAGCTCTGGACTGTATCCCTTACATCTGTGAAGAACTATCTTGCACTAAATGTCGGTAGCAACCAAAAATAAATAAATAACTCAAATAAAATGAGGACATCTGCTTTTGAAATTAGAACGTAGTGCCCCCGAATAATTGTATAAATGATAATATGACCGATATGGGGGGTACATATATAGACAGAATAAAGAAAGAAAAAATATTCTTATTTTTAAAAGGCAATTTGATTTTATGAAAAAATGCAGCCACTATAATAGTATCTGTATTATCAACATAGCTACATCCAGACACAGCAACTACACGCTGACATAAGCCCCTGTTCAATGCTGTGACGCTATTCACTTACATTGAGCTAAGAGCCTTTCCACACAGAGAAGCAGCTTCACTGGATATTGAATAGGGGCCGGCACTAATATACATAAAGATGCCGATGTGGACTTGTGTGTGTCTGGTGTGTGACTGGTGTGTATGACTGGTGTGTGTGACTGGTGTATCACTGATGTGTGTGACTGGTGTGTGACTGGTGTGTGTGACTAGTGTATCACTGGAATGTGTGACTGGTGTGTATGACTGGTGTGTATGACTGGTGTATCACTGGTGTGTATGACTGGTATGTGTAACTGGTGTGTGTGACTGGTGTGTGGGACTGTTGTGTGTGACTGGTGTGTGTGACTGGTGTATCACTGGTGTGTGTGACTGGTGTGTATGACTGGTGTGTATGACTGGTGTGTGTGACTGGTGTGTGTGACTGGTGTGTGTCTGGTGTATCACTAGTGTATCACTGGTGTGTGACTGGTGTGTGTGTCTGGTGTTTGACTGGTGTGTGTGACTGGTGTGTGAGACTGGTGTGTGTATGACTGGTGTGTATTATTTGTGTGTGTGTGACTGGTGTGTGACTGGTGTGTGTCGGGTGTATCACTGGTGTATCACTTGTGTGTGACTGGTGTTTGACTGGTGTGTGTGACTGGTGTGTGTGACTGGTGTGTGTGTCTGGTGTGTGTGTGTCTGGTGTGTGTCTGGTGTGTGTGTGACTGGTGTGTGTGACTGGTGTATGACTGGTGTATGACTGGTGTGTGTGACTGGTGTGTGACTGGTGTGTGACTGGTGTATCACTGGTGTGTGACTGGTGTGTGTGTGACTGGTGTGTGTGTGACTGTTGGGTGTGTGTGTGACTGTTGGGTGTGTGACTGTTGGGTGTGTGTGTGACTTTTGGGTGTGTATGTGACTGTTGGGTGTGTGTGTGTTACTGTTGGGTGTGTGTGACTGTGGGGTGTGTGTGACTGTTGGGTGTGTGTGTGACTGTTGGGTGTGTGTGTGACTTTTGGGTGTGTGTGTGTGACTGTTGGGTGTGTGTGTGTGTGTGTGTGACTGTTGGGTGTGTGTGTGACTGTTGGGTGTGTGTGTGTGTGTGTGTGTGTGTGTGTGTGTGTGTGTGTGTGTGTGTGTGTGTGTGTGTGTGTGTGTGTGTGTGTGTGTGTGTGTGTGTGTGTGTGACTTTTGGGTGTGTATGTGACTGTTGGGTGTGTGTGTGTTACTGTTGGGTGTGTGTGACTGTGGGGTGTGTGTGACTGTTGGGTGTGTGTGTGACTGTTGGGTGTGTGTGTGACTTTTGGGTGTGTGTGTGTGACTGTTGGGTGTGTGTGTGTGTGTGTGTGTGTGACTGTTGGGTGTGTGTGTGACTGTTGGGTGTGTGTGTGTGTGTGTGTGTGTGTGTGTGTGTGTGTGTGTGTGTGTGTGTGTGTGTGTGACTGGTGACAAACTCAAGGTCCCAACTTTCCACATGATTCCAAGCTCCTTTGCTTAGGAACATGCTTATTAGTATCCTCTATTTGGAAAGAGACAACATATTCCACAGCGCAGAACAATGGGGGTACAGAGTTATGTATATTACACGCGCAGAATGACATACCCAATAAGGCCAAACAAGCGCAAGCAGATACAGAAGGAAATGAGGCCCTGATCCTGAGAGCTTACACTCTACAAGGAATAACAGGCAATGTTTGTGTTTGTGTGTGTGTGTGTCGCCATTAATGTACATAGCGCTTCACTGCAGTAATACACGTGACATAATAATATAACTAACAAAGAAATTCATCTTAGAATGAGTTTAAATTTAGTTACAAACGGTATTAATTGTTGTATAGGTGAATCAAAGAATAAACAGTCTAAATATCTGATTAAATTCAAAATGTAATTTCTTTAGATAGTAGATATTTTAGTAGCAGAATATTTGTCAGGTTTATCAAACAATAGCACATCATTGTATGTACTAACTGGTGAAATGATATCACTAAATTCTAAAGACATATTATCCTTACAGTTAGTTATGTTTCTTTGTGTTCTCTTTTTCTGTTATTCTTTATTTAGATGGTTTGCTGGATTTTCTCCAATAAAAGAATCAAATCACTTTACCATATAGGTCTGATTCCTAGAATAAGGGACCTCCACATTCCTTCTTTTTTAGTTCATTTTCGTGAGAGTGAAAATGCACACCTCCGCTCTGGGAATGCCTTCCCAGGGACCCCCTGCTCTGCTCTATGATGCTTTGATGTGTTGATGGTGCCAGTGAAGGTGACACTTCACACCTCTAGAATATGGATAAAGCCAAGTCTGCTGAGTGCTTTCCAGCATTTCACCAGACACTTCCAGACACGCAGAGAGGCCTGCATCCATGAATCCTTCTCCAACACAGCTACACTTAGAGAAGAATATGACCCCACAAGAGTGTAAGCCACTGCAGCAGTGGGGCTATCCTGATTCTGAAGGCTACAGCAGTCTTTCTCCTGCCTCCTCCACTGATTCCTATGGCTTCTCACCCCCATACCAACCCTGTTCCCTTTCTGAGGAGACCTACAGCAGTTTCCACAGAGCTCGGTCCCAGACAGAAATGCTGAAAAGTGGACCCAAACTATTATCAGCAAAGCAGAGCCACATGAGTACGAGGGTTTGTAACCAGAGACAGAGTGCCAGTGAGAGGGAGAAGATGAGAATGAGAAGTCTGTCCAAAGCTCTCCAGAATCTGAGAAGATATCTTCCTCCCGGAGTGGCACCAGTTGGTAAAAACTTGACAAAAATCGAAACACTGCGACTAACCATTCGCTACATTTCACATCTGTCTGAGGTTCTGGGCCTCGATGAGGAGACCCTGATCAAGAGAGGGGAAGCAGAGACCCGAAAGTGTAACATGTGCCCAGCTGGTCTGAGCTGCTGCCAGGACAGAATGCATGGACTTCCTTCCCAACTTAGCACTCAAACTCCAGAGACTCTGACACCATTCAATGTCTCTGCTGCAAGACTATTTCCAGAGCAGAACAACCATGGAATCATGGATCCAGAGTTCCATTTGGCAAATCCACAGACTACTGAATTCAACTCTTCATTCTTGGGCGCAGAGGTAAATACACTGTCCCCTTGTACACTGAAGACTCCACCAGTTCATGAAGCTGCCATGCCAGGCACAAAAGAGGAATTCACTGCACCTATGTCTCCAGATCTTGGGTTTTGTCAGGTATGTTAAAGACTCTTATATTTCCTCTAAAAATAAGCAGATCACTTATATGCATTAATAAAGTGACACAAAAAGAGGATGGGGGAGCACAGTTTTAGGAAAAAGGTAGTTAGTGGTATGTCCGATATGGACTGGTGATCAATGTGTTTGAGGCGGCAGTCTATATGGCGGACTCCATATATTGGAGGTGTACAATATATGGAGTCCGCTATATAGACTGCCGCCTCAAACAGAGGTGTCTTCCACTACATTGATCACCAGTCCATATCGGACATACCACTAACTACCTTTTTCCTAAAACTGCGCTCCCCCATCCTCTTTTTGTGTCACTTTATTAATAAGGGTCCTGGATAGATCCTGCGGGGGTTCTGAGTCACAGGAGGACAACTTGAGAACATTTCTTCCAGGCTGTATTACATTTCTTTCTATATTCCATACACGCCATATACAGATAGCGCCCAGGCACCTTTTCTAACCATTAATAAAGTGACGCAAGGCAGTAATATAGCAAAAAAAAATTAGTATAAAAGTATTAAAAGTAACAATTAAGTATAAAAAGTAATATATATCTTATAATAGTGGCAAACTAAAAATATAGTAAATGCTATCAGTAGGAACCTTGACAAATAACCCATTTGTTGCAGATAAAGTTTTTGTGCTTGATTTGTAAAAAGCAGAGAACAATAAGTATAATTATATGTTGGATAACATGGGGTCTTCACAGATACCAGTTACAGCATAAGACCCTGTTACCTAAGTAACTGAATTATAATATTAAGACAAGCAGATTGTAAGCTCTCCGGGGCAGAGATTTAATTTTCTATTGTCTGACTTTGTTGCGCTTATTGTATTATAATTCCCTATACTGTATTATCTCTGTAAAGCTTTGAGTACACTGTGGGCACTATAGAAATAAAGATATACATACATACAAGTACATGGGATTCCAATCAGTGGGTTTCTCTAGAAGCATGGGGACATACTTGTTGTTATAAAGGATATTGTGGGTCATATTTATTAAGCTGTGCTAATACCCTACTATGCACCAAGAGACATCCAAGCGCCACTTAGTATATTTGGGTCTTTATCTTTGCATTGCTGACCATTCTGCCTGCTCAGGGCTTAAACTAACACGGTCATTCAGTGGTTAAATGGCTTTCAAGTGACAGGTTTAACATAAAGATAGAGATGTGTGGTCAGTAAAACATGGTTTGTAATACGTACTGAACACCGTTTTGTCTTTCAGAATTTCATAGATGACATGTGGGATGAGCTGCAAGAGAAACAGCTCTGGACATCATTTCAGCAACATGAGCTAGTCCAGCCGCATGAATTCTGTTAGCGAAAGCTATATCTATATATCTATATCTATATATGTATCTACATACACTTATATTTAATCTTTGTTTATTCTGTACATGTGTAAATAAAAATATGTAACCACTGAAAACTGAAACATTTATACATATGTAGCCCTCTTTCCCCCCCCTTAAGTGAGATTGAGGTGGGTAGGTGTGTCTGACTACTTATCAGTGTGGTGCTATACCTGTTTGGCAACCAGGAGAGCTGAGCTTCCGCCACGGGGAACCTGGGGTATGTACTTACACTCGGTGCAGCGCCTCCACTGATGAGGGATCTCAACGGGGTGAGAGTGTGCCCTCACCAGAACAACCATACAGTAAATACACACCGTGTGAATAAACAGTATTTACTGAGCATAACCTGTAACTCCAATAACACCTCTTTGCATAACATCAAAACAATATATCAATAACAGTGCATCACTCTGATTGCATACCATTCCCCCCACCCACATGTCCATCATCACATTCCCCGCAGTCTCTTGAGTGTCCCCAACAATAAAGACCAGTGTGAGTGTGAGGGATAGCGCTTCCCTGTGTTGGGGCCCGGTGGTGCACTTAATATATACTACCTCCCTGACCAGTCCTGGTCAGGAAAATCCTTGGAACTCAGCAGCACCGCAAAGTGATCCCACGGCGTGCTGCACTGCTCTCTGCAGGAATGGATGCACACGCTGCATCCACAGGAAAGGAATCTCCAGCCGGGATGCTCCTTTAACACAGTCTCTGAACACGCTGTCAGACAGTCAGAGGCCGTCAGACAGCATCCCTCTTGCTGCTCTAAATATGGTGAAGGAGTCCCTGTCCTAAGGCCAACCCTATATCATATAGCTTCCTCTGGTGTCATAGGGGACTAACTGGGCCCTGGGGTATACCTCTACCCTAGTCCCTGCATGCAGAATAACTCTCCCTGTAACTTCTGTCGGATCCCAGACTCTGGCAGCTCACCACGTGCAACTGGCACTGGTGATATACACACACTGAACAACTAGCTCCTAACTCACTTATCCTAACGCGCCTGCAGCCGACACACAGCTCTCAGTCAGCCGGCAGACAGTAACACACGCTGCACACACACTGCACTCAGTACAGGCAGCGTCACATGCAACACTCCACAGAGCAACCTGGAACCCTAACACTAACACTAACAGCTACGCACTGCAAACTTCTGGAACGCGTACAGCAACTTGCTGCACACTAGCACTATGCCTTCTTGTCAGGCCTCACAGCACTGCCAGCCGTGATCCTGACAAGACAGCACACACACACGCACTAAGGGCAGCGTCCCTATCTGGGCCGTCCCTCAGCACTTACCCACTAACCTGGTGGGGAGTTGGGGCCTTACTTGGGATGTGGGGACCTTACTCGATGCAGGAGCTGCATATGCTCTCTGCACCCTTCCTTCCTTCACAGCTCCCCAGCTCCAACTGACAAACGTGCTCAAGCCCAAACAATGTATCCACTTTGCCTGCCTGGCCTTCCTAAGCCCTATTGGCTCCCTGGTGTCACATGGGGCATACAGAGGCTCATGGGATATGTAGTCCCAGCTCAGAGCCTTCCCTGGTAGGCTAGGGGTTCGCGGGCTTTTCCTACCCTGCACTGCGCTTGCGCAAGCTTTCCCGGGCTTTCTCTCTTCTCCCTGAGCTGTCCCTATGCTCGCGCGAGCTATCCCTAGCTCTGGGGCTTTCCCTGCGCCTACGCGTCCACTGCGCATGTGCGAGACGGTCCTTAATGGCGGCGCCCTGCTCTGCGGCCGCCGGGACCTTAGAGACGCGATCGCGGCCTTAGCAACGGCCCGATCGCGTCCCCGGCAACCGGCCGCAGGCAGGGGAAGCCGCGCTGCTCCCTGCTCCAGCCCCCACCCTTGGAAGCAGCCGTCGGGTCTTTCGGCACCCGCGATCGAGCTGCCCAAGGGGAGGGGGGTCTCAAGGAGCTGCGGGAGCTCCAGGCTACACATACATTACATTTAGATTGTACATAATAAAGTAAACATATTTATTCCTATACATTAGCATTTAAAGCACATCTGATTTGTGTTATCGCTTTTTACATTGTTAGTGGAAAATACATACTTCATTTTAAAGTTCTGACCCCCTTGGATTTGGGCTTACAGTAGGATCAAAGATTAACAGTTCTGCCAGGGTACTATCGTTTTAGTCAAAGGTGCAATGCTATCCAATGGCAGAAAGATCACAGCAGTTGGCTGAACTATGTATTTATTTATTTAAAACTATTCTATAATTCCAGGGGCTAGGAATGATATCTGTCAATTCTCTATTGCATTTTGTGGTTAATTGAGATATTTGTTATGGACTCTTTCTATCAATAAATCCTCATTTTTAATGATTAGTGTACTGTTTGTGTTACATGTGATTTGAATAAAAAGTTAGAAAACAGGGTTAAAATTTGTGATGAAACACAAACCAAAACAAAGAGCCCTAAACGAGACAACTCTGAGTGTGCGCCTTGTGAGGCCCATTGATGCAAGTGGCAAGAAATAGAATATCAATGATTTGCGTGAATAATAAACCAAACGCCTTTGTTACTCCCTTTCCCATCAGCGAATCCTGTCTGGGCCACGATGAACAGACAAATCCAGGAACGTACCAGCGAATAAAAATACCGCGTGTGAGCGCAGTCACATGTCCCAGACAGGTCTGCAGCCCCGCCCTTCCCCATTATCTCCTAGCATACAGCGCTGCCACTGCAGCCCCGCCCTTCCCCATTATCTCCTAGCATACAGCGCTGCCACTGCAGCCCCGCCCTTCCCCATTATCTCCTAGCATACAGCGCTGCCACTGCAGCCCCGCCCTTCCCCATTATCTCCTAGCATACAGCGCTGCCACTGCAGCCCCGCCCTTCCCCATTATCTCCTAGCATACAATGCATCCACTGCAGCCCCGCCCTTCCCCATTATCTCCTAGCATACAGCGCTTCCACTGCAACCCCGCCCTTCCCCATTATCTCCTAGCATACAGTGCTGCCACTGCAACCCTGCCCTTCCCCATTATCTCCTAGCATACAGCGCTGCCACTGCAGCCCCGCCCTTCCCCATTATCTCCTAGCATACAGTGCTTCCACTGCAACCCTGCCCTTCCCCATTATCTCCTAGCATACAATGCATCCACTGCAGCCCCGCCCTTCCCCATTATCTCCTAGCATACAGCGCTTCCACTGCAGCCCCGCCCTTCCCCATTATCTCCTAGCATACAGTGCTTCCACTGCAGCCCCGCCCTTCCCCATTATCTCCTAGCATACAGCGCTGCCACTGCAGCCCCGCCCTTCCCCATTATCTCCGAGCATACAGCGCTTCCACTGCAGCCCCGCCCTTCCCCATTATCTCCTAGCATACAGCGCTGCCACTGCAGCCCCGCCCTTCCCCATTATCTCCTAGCATACAGCGCTGCCACTGCAGCCCCGCCCTTCCCCATTATCTCCTAGCATACAGCGCTGCCACTGCAGCCCCGCCCTTCCCCATTATCTCCTAGCATACAGCGCTGCCACTGCAGCCCCGCCCTTCCCCATTATCTCCTAGCACACAGCGCTTCCACTGCAGATAGGGATTCTGGGAAATGACATGCAAATGAGCACACGTATGGGAATACTGTATATTAGCAATGGGAATACTGTGTATTAGGTATGGGAATACTGTATATTAGGGATGGGAATACTGTATATTAGGGATGGGAATACTGTATATTAGGGATGAGAATACTGTATATTAGGGATGAGAATACTGTATATTAGGGATGGGAATACTGTATATTAGGGATGGGGATATTGTATATTAGGGATGGGGATACTGTATATTAGGGATGGGAATACTGTATATTAGGGATGGGGATATTGTATATTAGGGATGGGAATACTGTATATTAGGGATGAGAATACTGTATATTAGGGATGAGAATACTGTATATTAGGGATGGGAATACTGTATATTAGGGATGGGGATATTGTATATTAGGGATGGGGATACTGTATATTAGGGATGGGAATACTGTATATTAGGGATGGGGATACTGTAATTAGGGATGGGAATACTGTATATTAGGGATGAGAATACTGTATATTAGGGATGGGGATACTGTATATTAGGGATGGGAATACTGTATATTAGGGATGAGGATACTGTATATTAGGGATGGGGATACTGTAATTAGGGATGGGAATACTGTATATTAGGGATGGGGATACTGTGTATTAGGTATGGGAATACTGTATATTAGGGATGGGAATACTGTATATTAGGGATGGGAATACTGTATATTAGGGATGAGAATACTGTATATTAGGGATGGGAATACTGTATATTAGGGATGGGGATATTGTATATTAGGGATGGGGATACTGTATATTAGGGATGGGAATACTGTATATTAGGGATGAGAATACTGTATATTAGGGATGGGGATACTGTATATTAGGGATGAGAATACTGTATATTAGGGATGGGGATACTGTATATTAGGGATGGGAATACTGTATATTAGGGATGGGGATACTGTATATTAGGGATGGGGATACTGTATATTAGGGATGGGGATACTGTATATTAGGAATGGGAATACTGTATATTAGGGATAAGAATACTGTATATTAGGGATGGGAATACTGTATATTAGGGATGGGAATACTGTATATTAGGAATGGGGATACTGTATAGTAGGGATGAGGATACTGTATAGTAGGGACGAGGATACTGTAATTAGGGACGAGGATACTGTATATTAGGGATGAGAATACTGTATAGTAGGGATGGGAATACTGTATATTAGGGATGAGAATACTGTATATTAGGGATGAGAATACTGTATATTAGGGATGGGAATACTGTATATTAGGGATGTGAATACTGTATATTAGGGATGGGAATACTGTATATTAGGGATGGGAATGCTGTATAGTAGGGACGGGGATACTGTATAGGGATGGGAATACTGTATATTAGGGATGAGAATACTGTATATTAGGGACGAGCATACTGTAATTAGGGACGAGGATACTGTATATTAGGGATGGGAATACTGTATATTAGGAATGGGAATACTGTATATTAGGGATGAGAATACTGTATATTAGGGATGAGAATACTGTATATTAGGGACGAGCATACTGTAATTAGGGACGAGGATACTGTATATTAGGGATGTCAATACTGTATATTAGGGATGGGAATACTGTATATTAGGGATGGGAATACTGTATATTAGGGATGAGAATACTGTATAGTAGGGATGGGGATACTGTATATTAGGGATGAGAATACTGTATAGTAGGGATGAGAAGACTGTATAGTAGGGATGAGAAGACTGTATATTAGGGATGAGAATACTGTATAGTAGGGACGAGGATACTGTATATTAGGGATGATAATATTGTAATTAGGGACGAGGATACTGTATATTAGGGATGAGAATACTGTATATTAGGAATGGGAATACTGTATATTAGGGATGAGAATACCATTTATTAGGGATGAGAATACTGTAATTAGGGATGAG
The DNA here is from genome assembly GCF_040206685.1 of Ascaphus truei. Taxonomy (NCBI): domain Eukaryota; kingdom Metazoa; phylum Chordata; class Amphibia; order Anura; family Ascaphidae; genus Ascaphus; species Ascaphus truei. Next base: position 1,082,245 of record NC_134500.1, read on the forward strand.
GATACTGTATATTAGGGATGGGAATACTGTATATTAGGAATGGGAATACTGTATATTAGGGATGAGAATACTGTAATTAGGGACGAGGATACTGTATATTAGGGATGGGGATACTGTATATTAGGGATGAGAATACTGTATAGTAGGGATGAGAATACTGTATATTAGGGATGAGAATACTGTATATTAGGGATGAGAATACTGTATATTAGGGATGGGGATACTGTATATTAGGGATGGGAATACTGTATATTAGGGATGAGAATACTGTATATTAGGAATGGAAATACTGTATATTAGGGACGAGAATACTGTAATTAGGGACGAGGATACTGTATATTAGGGATGGGGATACTGTATATTAGGGATGAGAATACTGTATATTAGTAATGAGAATACTGTATATTAGGGATGAGAATACTGTATATTAGGGATGGGGATACTGTATATTAGGGATGAGAATACTGTATAGTAGGGATGAGAATACTGTATATTAGGGATGGGAATACTGTATATTAGGGATGGGAATACTGTATATTAGGGATGGGGATACTGTAATTAGGGATGGGGATACTGTAATTAGGGATGAGAATACTGTATATTAGGGATGAGAATACTGTATAGTAGGGACGAGGATACTGTATATTAGGGATGAGAATACTGTATAGTAGGGATGGGCAGGTTCGCGGTTTCCACATATGAAGTTGGACATTTTTTGGGCGGCCCGAGTTCAACTTCGAAACAAATTTTCCCCGCGTATTGTTACGCGTATAATGTAACCCCATGTGCAACGCTGTGTGCACTATCAGTGTTATGTATGTAACCCCTGTGTACACTATCAGTGTTATGTATGTAACCCCTGTGTACACTATCAGTGTTATGTATGTAACCCCTGTGTGCACTATCAGTGTTATGTATGTAACCCCTGTGTACACTATCAGTGTTATGTATGTAACCCCTGTGTACACTATCAGTGTTATGTATGTAACCCCTGTGTACACTATCAGTGTTATGTATGTAACTCCTGTGTACACTGTCAGTGTTATGTATGTAACCCCTGTGTACACTATCAGTGTTATGTATGTAACCCCTGTGTGCACTATCAGTGTTATGTATGTAACCCCTGTGTACACTATCAGTGTTATGTATGTAACCCCTGTGTACACTATCAGTGTTATGTATGTAACCCCTGTGTGCACTATCAGTGTTATGTATGTAACCCCTGTGTGCACTATCAGTGTTATGTATGTAACCCCTGTGTACACTATCAGTGTTATGTATGTAACCCCTGTGTACACTATCAGTGTTATGTATGTAACCCTGTGTACACTATCAGTGTTATGTATGTAACCCCTGTGTACACTATCAGTGTTATGTATGTAACCTCTGTGTACGCTATCAGTGTTATGTATGTAACTCCTGTGTACACTGTCAGTGTTATGTATGTAAACCCTGTGTACACTATCAGTGTTATGTATGTAACCCCTGTGTGCACTATCAGTGTTATGTATGTAACCCCTGTGTACACTATCAGTGTTATGTATGTAACCCCTGTGTACACTATCAGTGTTATGTATGTAACTCCTGTGTACACTGTCAGTGTTATGTATGTAAACCCTGTGTACACTATCAGTGTTATGTATGTAACCCCTGTGTGCACTATCAGTGTTATGTATGTAACCCCTGTGTGCACTATCAGTGTTATGTATGTAACCCCTGTGTACACTATCAGTGTTATGTATGTAACCCCTGTGTACACTGTCAGTGTTATGTATGTAACCCCTGTGTACACTATCAGTGTTATGTATGTAACCCCTGTGTACACTATCAGTATTATGTATGTAACCCCTGTGTACACTATCAGTGTTATGTATGTAACCCCTGTGTACACTATCAGTGTTATGTATGTAACCCCTGTGTACACTATCAGTGTTATGTATGTAACCCCTGTGTACACTATCAGTGTTATGTATGTAACCCCTGTTACACTGTAAGTGTTATGTATGTAACCCTTGTGTACACTATCAGTGTTATGTATGTAACTCCTGTGTGCACTATCAGTGTTATGTATGTAACCCCTGTGTGCACTATCAGTGTTATGTATGTAACTCCTGTGTACACTATCAGTGTTATGTATGTAACCCCTGTGTGCACTATCAGTGTTATGTATGTAACCCCTGTGTACACTATCAGTGTTATGTATGTAACCCTTGTGTACACTATCAGTGTTATGTATGTAACCCCTGTGTACACTATCAGTGTTATGTATGTAACCCCTGTGTGCACTATCAGTGTTATGTATGTAACCCTTGTGTACACTATCAGTGTTATGTATGTAACCCCTGTGTACACTATCAGTGTTATGTATGTAACCCCTGTTACACTGTAAGTGTTATGTATGTAACCCCTGTGTACACTATCAGTGTTATGTATGTAACTCCTGTGTACACTATCAGTGTTATGTATGTAACCCCTATGTACACTATCAGTGTTATGTATGTAACCCCTGTGTACACTATCAGTGTTATGTATGTAACCCCTGTGTACACTATCAGTGTTATGTATGTAACCCCTGTGTACACTATCAGTGTTATGTATGTAACTCCTGTGTACACTGTAAGTGTTATGTATGTAACCCCTGTGTACACTATCAGTGTTATGTATGTAACCCCTGTGTGCACTATCAGTGTTATGTATGTAACCCCTGTGTGCACTATCAGTGTTATGTATGTAACCCATGTGTACACTATCAGTGTTATGTATGTAACCCCTGTGTACACTATCAGTGTTATGTATGTAACTCCTGTGTACACTATCAGTGTTATGTATGTAACTCCTGTGTACACTATCAGTGTTATGTATGTAACCCCTGTGTGCACTATCAGTGTTATGTATGTAACCCCTGTGTGCACTATCAGTGTTATGTATGTAACCCCTGTGTACACTATCAGTGTTATGTATGTAACCCCTGTGTACACTATCAGTGTTATGTATGTAACCCCTGTGTACACTATCAGTGTTATGTATGTAACCCCTGTGTACACTATCAGTGTTATGTATGTAACCCCTGTGTACACTATCAGTGTTATGTATGTAACCCCTGTGTACACTATCAGTGTTATGTATGTAACCCCTGTGTACACTATCAGTGTTATGTATGTAACCCCTGTGTACACTATCAGTGTTATGTATGTAACCCCTGTGTGCACTATCAGTGTTATGTATGTAACCCCTGTGTACACTATCAGTGTTATGTATGTAACCCCTGTGTACACTATCAGTGTTATGTATGTAACCCCTGTGTACACTATCAGTGTTATGTATGTAACCCCTGTGTACACTATCAGTGTTATGTATGTAACCCCTGTGTACACTATCAGTGTTATGTATGTAACCCCTGTGTACACTATCAGTGTTATGTATGTAACCCCTGTGTACACTATCAGTGTTATGTATGTAACCCCTGTGTACACTATCAGTGTTATGTATGTAACCCCTGTGTACACTATCAGTGTTATGTATGTAACTCCTGTGTACACTATCAGTGTTGTGTATGTAACCCCTGTGTACACTATCAGTGTTATGTATGTAACCCCTGTGTACACTATCAGTGTTATGTATGTAACCCCTGTGTACACTATCAGTGTTATGTATGTAACCCCTGTGTACACTATCAGTGTTATGTATGTAACCCCTGTGTACACTATCAGTGTTATGTATGTAACTCCTGTGTACACTATCAGTGTTATGTATGTAACTCCTGTGTACACTATCAGTGTTATGTATGTAACCCCTGTGTACACTATCAGTGTTATGTATGTAACCCCTGTGTACACTATCAGTGTTATGTATGTAACCCCTGTGTACACTATCAGTGTTATGTATGTAACCCCTGTTACACTGTAAGTGTTATGTATGTAACCCCTGTGTACACTATCAGTGTTATGTATGTAACCCCTGTGTGCACTATCAGTGTTATGTATGTAACCGCTGTGTGCACTATCAGTGTTATGTATGTAACCGCTGTGTACACTATCAGTGTTATGTATGTAACCCCTGTGTACACTATCAGTGTTATGTATGTAACCCCTGTGTACACTATCAGTGTTATGTATGTAACTCCTGTGTACACTATCAGTGTTATGTATGTAACTCCTGTGTACACTATCAGTGTTATGTATGTAACCCCTGTGTACACTATCAGTGTTATGTATGTAACCCCTGTGTACACTATCAGTGTTATGTATGTAACCCCTGTGTACACTATCAGTGTTATGTATGTAACCCCTGTTACACTGTAAGTGTTATGTATGTAACCCCTGTGTACACTATCAGTGTTATGTATGTAACCCCTGTGTGCACTATCAGTGTTATGTATGTAACTCCTGTGTACACTATCAGTGTTATGTATGTAACCCCTGTGTACACTATCAGTGTTATGTATGTAACCCCTGTGTACACTATCAGTGTTATGTATGTAACCCCTGTGTACACTATCAGTGTTATGTATGTAACCCCTGTGTACACTATCAGTGTTATGTATGTAACCCCTGTGTACACTATCAGTGTTATGTATGTAACCCCTGTGTACACTATCAGTGTTATGTATGTAACCCCTGTGTACACTATCAGTGTTATGTATGTACCCCTGTGTACACTATCAGTGTTATGTATGTAACCCCTGTGTACACTATCAGTGTTATGTATGTAACTCCTGTGTACACTATCAGTGTTATGTATGTAACCCCTGTGTACACTATCAGTGTTATGTATGTAACCCCTGTGTACACTATCAGTGTTATGTATGTAACTCCTGTGTACACTATCAGTGTTATGTATGTAACCCCTGTGTACACTATCAGTGTTATGTATGTAACCCCTGTGTACACTATCAGTGTTATGTATGTAACCCGTGTACACTATCAGTGTTATGTATGTAACCCCTGTGTACACTATCAGTGTTATGTATGTAACCCGTGTACACTATCAGTGTTATGTATGTAACCCCTGTGTACACTATCAGTGTTATGTATGTAACTCCTGTGTACACTGTAAGTGTTATGTATGTAACCCCTGTGTACACTATCAGTGTTATGTATGTAACCCCTGTGTACACTATCAGTGTTATGTATGTAACCCCTGTTACACTGTAAGTGTTATGTATGTAACCCCTGTGTACACTATCAGTGTTATGTATGTAACTCCTGTGTACACTATCAGTGTTATGTATGTAACCCCTGTGTACACTATCAGTGTTATGTATGTAACTCCTGTGTACACTATCAGTGTTATGTATGTAACACCTGTGTACACTATCAGTGTTATGTATGTAACCCCTGTGTACACTATCAGTGTTATGTATGTAACCCCTGTGTACACTATCAGTGTTATGTATGTAACCCCTGTGTACACTATCAGTGTTATGTATGTAACCCCTATGTACACTATCAGTGTTATGTATGTAACCCCTGTGTACACTATCAGTGTTATGTATGTAACCCCTGTGTACACAGTATTATATTGTAACCTCTCTCCTAAGGTTCCATGCCTAACATGATGTCTCTCCAATGTCTGTAAGGTAATTAGTAACAATTTGTTTGTAATAAGGTTGAAACTATAATATATAATGTTGTTCTCTCTGTATGTTCAGCTTCTAATTGATTTAATTGATTTTGTTGTATATGTGGAAGCAAATTGCTTTATAATGCTGCCTTGGATGCTCAAGAACGGTTGCTTTACATTTTGCTTTACATTTTGCTTTATATTTTGCTTTATATTCCATTTAATAAGGTTTACTAACAGGGATTTTATTCCCTCTGATTAAATGAACCGTGTCTTGGGCATTTCTGATTCAGCCTTCATTGCAATTGTAGTTTTAATTAGTTTCCATTTGCTATTGCTAATATTTATGTTCTATCAGGGGATTCTAACTATATTGGGTGTCCACTGAGGTATTTAAGTGTAATCAAATGTTGTCAATCGTTTTAATTGGACAATCTGGGGTATAAATAGAAGAACAAACCGATGCAGCATCTCTCCCTGATGAAGAACCCCACGATTAGGAGTTTCGAAACGCGTTGGAGGTTTTTTGGCATCGCAGGGACACCGTAGCAGTGAGATACAGGAGGTGACATCAGCGGAGGAGCCGATTGACCAGACTCTGGCAGCAGTGGACTCCGAGTATTGAAGGCGATTTTCCATCAGCGTCTGGCTTATTTCACCCCACGGCGAGCGGTTTACCTGGCGAGAAAGACCTTAAAACAAATGTGCATGTTCTAGTCACCTTTGGTGAGTAGGATTTCAATTTTATCAAGGCGGGGTTAGGGTTTATCAAGGCGGAGCAAGTTCATTCCTCATAGTGCAGATGCACAGAAATTTTACATTGGCATCCATTGATATATGTTTGTCATATTATTATAGCATGTTTTGTGTAATTGCTTAATTGTTTTATGTGTTTATTGTTTTATTAAATTTGCTCCATTATATTTATCTATTTTGTCCCAGGGTAATGCACTATTGCAGTGTTTTTTTGTATGTTTTGTCTTTTATCTTGAGGTAACTGTCTAAGAAAGGAACTTTATCCACGACCACATCCATATCCATATCCTTAGCTCAGCGCCACAGGAGGTTCTTTCCATCCACTGTTCCAAGAGATACCAAACATGCTGGTTTAGGTTGAATATGTGTAGCACATGAGCATTTACGTGGAAACATACAAATCTAAGGAAGCTTGCATGATTATTGTATGAACTTTAGCAAACTTTTTTGACTGATTGTTATGGTCGTTATAAAGCATGAAGGATTATGTGTGTAACAATTAACTTTAATTGATAGATATTAGAGATTAATAGTTTGATATTAACACATGTCACATGAGATAGGATAAAATGTCTTTGAACAATCAATGCAAAGATAGACTTACCTAGTAAATGCCCATACAGAGAGTCATAGTGCTCCAAAATCCCTGTGACAAGAACTCTGTTTTCCTCATCATTGAAACGAGGATTACGTGGCCGCTCCACACGTTTCTTCCGACCACGTGCAGCCCCAGAGCTTGGCTGCTGCTGACTGGACTCTCCTTCTTCCAATGGAAGAGACTCCAAAAGCGGCCCACCACCAACCACCCCACCACCAGACACCCCAGCACCACCAGCAACAGACACCCCAGCAGCACCAGCAACAGACACCCCACCAGCACCAGCACCAAACACCCCACCAGCACCAGCAATAGACACCCCACCAGCACCAGCAACAGACACCCCAGCAGCACCAGCAACAGACACCCCAGCAGCACCAGCAACAGACACCCCAGCAGCACCAGCAACACACACCTCAGCAGCACCAGCAACAGACACCCAAGCAGCACCAGCAACAGACACCCCAGCAACACCAGCAACAGACACCCCAGCAGCACCAGCAACAGACACCCCAGCAGCACCAGCAACAGACACCCAAGCAGCACCAGCAACAGACACCCCAGCAGCACCAGCAACAGACACCCCAGCAGCACCAGCAACAGACACCCCAGCAGCACCAGCAACAGACACCCAAGCAGCACCAGCAACAGACACCCCAGCAGCACCAGCAACAGACACCCCACCAGCACCAGCAACAGACACCCCAGCAGCACCAGCAACAGACACCCCAGCAGCACCAGCAACAGACACCCCAGCAGCACCAGCAACAGAGCCACCAGCAGCACCAGCAACAGACACCCCAGCAGCACCAGCAACAGACACCCCAGCAGCACCAGCAACAGACACCCCAGCAGCACCAGCAACAGAGCCACCAGCAGCACCAGCAACAGACACCCCAGCAGCACCAGCAACAGACACCCCAGCAGCACCAGCAACAGACACTCCAGCAGCACCAGCAACAGACACCCAAGCAGCACCAGCAACAGACACCCCAGCAGCACCAGCAACAGACACCCCACCAGCACCAGCAACAGACACCCCAGCAGCACCAGCAACAGACACCCCAGCAGCACCAGCAACAGACACCCCAGCAGCACCAGCAACAGAGCCACCAGCAGCACCAGCAACAGACACCCCAGCAGCACCAGCAACAGACACCCCAGCAGCACCAGCAACAGACACCCCAGCAGCAGCAGCAACAGAGCCACCAGCAGCACCAGCAACAGACACCCCACCAGCACCAGCAACAGACACCCCACCAGCACCAGCACCAGAGCCACCAGCAGCACTCACACTCACAGCAACACCACTCGCACTCCCAGCAACACCAGTCGCACTCGCAGCAACAGCACTCCCCTGAATCCTACGTTCACTCAGACGCGTACTCACACAATTACCAGTACCACTCACACCAGCATCACTCTTCCCACGCCTTGCGGCCATACCTCTAGCACTCACTAAGAACAGAAAAGAAATTTAAAGACAATCGCACTGAACACTTACAAAGTGAAAACAAGACAAAGATGTTAACAAAACAACACAGGACAAACCTCTCACAATACACAACAACTCTCTCTGTCAATATGAAATATGTAAATTGGCCAGCCCTGTGTGTCTGTCTCTCTCTCTCTCTCCCAACAACACAGAGAATGAATAAAAATACACGCTGCCTTTAAATGGGCCGCTCAACCCAAAACATGCTTGCTTCGGCAGATTCAGCAAGAAGTTTCATTGGGGAACCTAACACCACCTCGCCATGCACACTGATACACCTGTGAGTGATCGGCAAATCATCGGCAGAGTGGGAGCAAATGTTTTCGGGTTGATTCGGAAGGGATTCGGCACTTATTGCATACGGCAAGGGAAAATCGGCACAATCATGCCGATAAGGAACCCTTGGTGAGAGGACTTTTTCGGCGCTTACTGCATAGAGCCCTTAGTTCCCCAATGCAACTATAACACACATAACTGCGAAATTCTCAAAGAACTAGATGGGTCATCACTTGAGTCTAGGAGCAAAGTTCACCTTTCCTGTCTTGCCTTCAAATACTTTCTGGGCAAGCTACCCAGCTACCTGAACAAGCTCCTCACCCCTGCCACATGCAGCACTTATCACCTGAGATCAGACTCCAAAAGACTGCTCATGGTCCCAAGGTTCAGTCAAGTATCCGGTCGCTCCTCCTTCTCTTACTGTGCACCCCAAAACTGGAACAACCTACCGGAGACTCTCACAGCCGCCACAAGTCTAAGTTCTTTCAAAACTAAAGCTGTCTCACATTTTAATCTGGTCTGTAACTGTTACATACGCCCATAATATATATTATCTTTCTAACTGTGCATGCAATGTCTTGTATATAATGTATACCCTGTTCATTTATGTAACTGTATTTGTAACCATGTACTATTTGTCTTAACTCTATGCCCAGGACATACTTGAAAACGAGAGGTAACTCTCAATGTATTACTTCCTGGTAAAACATTTTATAAATAAATACATCTATTTATATCTGAGATACAATGTACTATTATTTTGAATCTTTCAATTGTAATGCGAGGTCCCATCTGAAAAACAAGTGGAAATTGTACTGTAAACCTTATTGGCACTGAATGGGTTTATTGGTTTAATTGCCACCCATAGCTATGCACCCTATATTACCGTTATAGTGAGTAAGACTTTTCTCTTCCACCCAGCATCCATATTTTTGGCCAATTATGGCAAATTGAAATAAACGTCTGTGAATGTGACAGGAAAGCAATGATTTCATTTGGAAGTAAATCAATGGCACAAAAAAAGAAAGATAAGGAGCAATTGAAAAAAAAAACTATCTGAATCAAATGAAAAGGCTTTAATTTCAGAAGAAACAAAGTCCAGCAGTTTCCTGAATTTAGAAACCCGTTGTGTTTTTGTTAGAATCCAGGAGAAACCTGTTGCGCTCAGCAAGACTTTTTTAATACCTACATATTCTACAGCAATCTCACCAATCAGCTCGCACAATGGAAATGAGGCCATTGCAAACATACAGTGTAGTTAATCCAGGTCTAATTTGCAAACCCACTTCCATCTATTGGGTTGGAACAATGGCTTAATTCATCATTTAACATATTTAATATTTCATAATCATGAAAATTGTTTCCTCAAAGAAGAAAAGCCAACCTATTTTATTTTAAATTGCGCTTCCTTAATGTAACATTTGTATCATTGTGTCGCTGTCAGGAATATTTTATCTGATTTTTTGGTAAAGAAAAATTTTGCCACCTGTTTTTTAATGTCTCCTAGTGGCCTGTCACGGTTACTCACTTACAGTGGGATACAAGGTCCAATATTATCACAAGTAGGCACCAGTTCACTGGACCCACGACCTAAAGCGCATGCAATCAATAAATGAAATTAGTTAATTCATCAAAACACCAACTTTACATCAATAATATTTTGCAAGTTGTAAATAATATTCATATTTATATATAGATTTGTTGATAATTAAAAATGATGCAGATTAGATTATCTACATGCAGAGAAGCCAAATCCATTATGTGCTTTGAGCTATGCACTATTTCAGATCACTGTAAATAAATATTTAAGTATTCAAATCCAAGCAAAAATTGAGAATTGCTCTCAATTCCTGTCCCTGGGGAGAATATCTACACCTGTATCAAACAGAAACCTCCTTAAAATCATCTTGATACAATAATCCCTTTCACTGCTGCAAGGACCACAGCGTTCTATGCTGGCAAACATCAGCAGTGCCCGGGTACACAGGGTTCTATGCTGGCAAACATCAGCAGTGCCCAGGTACACAGGGTTCTATGCTGGCAAACATCAGCAGTGCCCGGGTACACAGGGTTCTGTGTCTGGCAGTGCCCGGGTACACAGGGTTCTGTGTCTGGCAGTGCCCGGGTACACAGGGTTCTGTGTCTGGCAGTGCCCGGGTACACAGGGTTCTGTGTCTGGCAAACATCAGCAGTGCCCGGGTACACAGCGTTCTATGCTGGCAAACATCAGCAGTGCCCGGGTACACAGGGTTCTATGTCTGGCAAACATCAGCAGTGCCCGGGTACACAGCGTTCTATGTCTGGCAAACATCAGCAGTGCCCGGGTACACAGCGTTCTATGCTGGCAAACATCAGCAGTGCCCGGGTACACAGCGTTCTATGCTGGCAAACATCAGCAGTGCCCGGGTACACAGCGTTCTATGCTGGCAAACATCAGCAGTGCCCGGGTACACAGCGTTCTATGCTGGCAAACATCAGCAGTGCCCGGGTACACAGCGTTCTATGCTGGCAAACATCAGCAGTGCCCGGGTACACAGCGTTCTATGCCTGGCAAACATCAGCAGTGCCCGGGTACACAGAGTTCTATGTCTGGCAAACATCAGCAGTGCCCGGGTACACAGGGTTCTGTGTCTGGCAAACATCAGCAGTGCCCGGGTACACAGCGTTCTATGTCTGGCAAACATCAGCAGTGCCCGGGTACACAGCGTTCTATGCTGGCAAACATCAGCAGTGCCCGGGTACACAGCGTTCTATGCTGGCAAACATCAGCAGTGCCCGGGTACACAGCGTTCTATGCTGGCAAACATCAGCAGTGCCCGGGTACACAGCGTTCTATGCTGGCAAACATCAGCAGTGCCCAGGTACACAGGGTTCTGTGTCTGGCAAACATCAGCAGTGCCCGGGTACACAGGGTTCTATGCCTGGCAAACATCAGCAGTGCCCGGGTACACAGGGTTCTGTGTCTGGCAAACATCAGCAGTGCCCGGGTACACAGGGTTCTGTGTCTGGCAAACATCAGCAGTGCCCGGGTACACAGGGTTCTATGCTGGCAAACATCAGCAGTGCCCGGGTACACAGGGTTCTGTGTCTGGCAAACATCAGCAGTGCCCGGGTACACAGCATTCTATGCTGGCAAACATCAGCAGTGCCCGGGTACACAGAGTTCTATGCTGGCAAACATCAGCAGTGCCCGGGTACACAGAGTTCTATGCTGGCAAACATCAGCAGTGCCCGGGTACACAGAGTTCTATGCCTGGCAAACATCAGCAGTGCCCGGGTACACAGCGTTCTATGTCTGGCAAACATCAGCAGTGCCCGGGTACACAGCGTTCTATGTCTGGCAAACATCAGCAGTGCCCGGGTACACAGCGTTCTATGCTGGCAAACATCAGCAGTGCCCGGGTACACAGAGTTCTGGGTCTGGCAAACATCAGCAGTGCCCGGGTACACAGCGTTCTATGCTGGCAAACATCAGCAGTGCCCGGGTACACAGGGTTCTATGTCTGGCAAACATCAGCAGTGCCCGGGTACACAGCGTTCTATGCTGGCAAACATCAGCAGTGCCCGGGTACACAGCGTTCTATGCTGGCAAACATCAGCAGTGCCCGGGTACACAGCGTTCTGTGTCTGGCAAACATCAGCAGTGCCCGGGTACACAGAGTTCTATGCCTGGCAAACATCAGCAGTGCCCGGGTACACAGCGTTCTATGCTGGCAAACATCAGCAGTGCCCGGGTACACAGAGTTCTGGGTCTGGCAAACATCAGCAGTGCCCGGGTACACAGCGTTCTATGCTGGCAAACATCAGCAGTGCCCGGGTACACAGGGTTCTATGTCTGGCAAACATCAGCAGTGCCCGGGTACACAGCGTTCTATGCTGGCAAACATCAGCAGTGCCCGGGTACACAGGGTTCTATGCTGGCAAACATCAGCAGTGCCCGGGTACACAGGGTTCTGTGTCTGGCAGTGCCCGGGTACACAGGGTTCTATGCCTGGCAAACATCAGCAGTGCCCGGGTACACAGAGTTCTATGTCTGGCAAACATCAGCAGTGCCCGGGTACACAGCGTTCTATGTCTGGCAAACATCAGCAGTGCCCGGGTACACAGGGTTCTGTGTCTGGCAAACATCAGCAGTGCCCGGGTACACAGAGTTCTATGCCTGGCAAACATCAGCAGTGCCCGGGTACACAGCGTTCTATGTCTGGCAAACATCAGCAGTGCCCGGGTACACAGCGTTCTATGCTGGCAAACATCAGCAGTGCCCGGGTACACAGGGTTCTATGTCTGGCAAACATCAGCAGTGCCCGGGTACACAGCGTTCTATGCTGGCAAACATCAGCAGTGCCCGGGTACACAGGGTTCTATGCCTGGCAAACATCAGCAGTGCCCGGGTACACAGGGTTCTGTGTCTGGCAGTGCCCGGGTACACAGGGTTCTATGCTGGCAAACATCAGCAGTGCCCGGGTACACAGGGTTCTATGCTGGCAAACATCAGCAGTGCCCAGGTACACAGGGTTCTATGCTGGCAAACATCAGCAGTGCCCGGGTACACAGAGTTCTATGTCTGGCAAACATCAGCAGTGCCCGGGTACACAGAGTTCTATTCTGGCAAACATCAGCAGTGCCCGGGTACACAGGGTTCTATGCCTGGCAAACATCAGCAGTGCCCGGGTACACAGAGTTCTATGTCTGGCAAACATCAGCAGTGCCCGGGTACACAGAGTTCTGTGTCTGGCAAACATCAGCAGTGCCCGGGTACACAGAGTTCTGTGTCTGGCAAACATCAGCAGTGCCCGGGTACACAGGGTTCTATGCCTGGCAAACATCAGCAGTGCCCGGGTACACAGAGTTCTGTGTCTGGCAAACATCAGCAACATTTTGCATTATTTTCAGCATCATTCTGCACCACGTCTCAATGTTTGTACATGTTTCCCCTTAGCCCAGTGCTACTGTATACTAGTTCAACAGCTTTCTATATCGGGCAAGATGATATTATATTTTCTCCGTTATCAGTTCTTGATGTTTGTAGGTTCGTTTACTCCTGAAATTTTTCTTTGACTCCGGGGCTCTGCCCGAGGGAGCAGAATAGGAGAGAATTGCTGCTCTGTAGTTTAATTGGAGGTTGTTTGGTAGTCTTTGTCTTACATTAAATGCCTACATAAATCTCTTGGTAAAAGCGATGCCAGACAGGTCTCCTGGAACTGACAATCCTACCTGCATTTATTTGATGCTCTCTCCAGGGGACCACGCAGAGCAGAAATGAGAGAACTGAATTCAAACTCTCAATCTTCAGATGGATAGAAATCTTTTGCTGCCACTCTGCTCATAGGGGGTTCCTAATTAAACTCAAACGTGTCAAAGAAAAGGCAGAAAGGACATCGCTTCTATGTTGGTGGCAAGAAAAAAAAATAAACAGTTACAAATGCTTCCTTAAATGGATATAAAAGTATGTAAAGATGAGAGGTACAGACACTATGAGGCCGATTCACAAAGCAGTGATAAAAACAGTGCTTTTGCATCCGACTGTGGGCCTATGCATTAAGCGCTGATAAGCCACTTATTGAGGCCTTTTCACCAAAAAGACCTACTGCTATTCAGTAAGCCTCGATAAGTCGCCGACAAAACCCCTCTTTTTGCAAAAAAATTCCAGAGAAAAAAAATCGCCAAACAAGCGGCGAGAAGCCACTTATCGGCAGGTTTTCAAACGTGCACAATTCTAGTAGCCCCAATTAGTTAATTGGGTCAAATCGCGGCTCTAGAATAGAGATTTACTCTCAAAATCCTCCCACCAGGAAAAGTTGGCAGGAAGGTGGTGAGAAGCTGCCGAGAAGCGGCGAGAGGGGACTTAGAAAAATAGATGCATTTTTCCTGCATTGGATTGATGCCGGGAGACTCCGTATCTGATATCCACTAATACCAGCACCGGAGACCCCGGCATGAATCCCATGCAATAAAAATGCATTTACAGGCAACTTAATTACCTTAGCGGCTAACCACTAAGGCAACGAAGGGGTTAAGGAACAACAGCAGCTTTATTGGGGGCAGAGGGGGTGAGTGAAGCGGGTACTTGGCCCTTCACTCACCCCCTCTGCCCCCAATAAACTTTACAATTTGTACTAACCACCAATATCACAGCTTTGTGAATAGCGCTTACTGGCAAAAAAACGACGGGTTTGCCATTTTTTGGCCTATCGGGGGACTTTTTTTTTCTACTGACTGTTTATTGGTGATAAAAATCCATTATAGCGCGATACTGCACTGTTATCACTGCTTTGTGAATCGCACAGCGGGCAGTATCGCGCTATAAAGGCAGTTATCACACTTAAAACCACTTATCACTGCTTTGTGAATCGGCCCATATGTAACATAGTTACATAGTTACATAGTTACATAGTCACATAGTTACATAGTTACATAGTTACATAGTAGATGAGGTTGAAAAGAGACTTCCGTCCATCAAGTTCAACCTACGCTAAATTTAGACAACAGATACTTTATCCTATATCCTATATTACAGTATATTGACCCAGAGGAAGGCAAATGTAACCCCCAGAGACACATTATCTAATGATATCTCATAAAGGGAAAATACAATAAATTCCTTCCTTACTTCAAGTTACAGTGAGACATTTCCAAGCTGATATTTTTATTAGGGAAATCTTTTAACCATTTTTTCATCATATAAAAATTCAATGTTTACTGGCAATTAATGCTAAAAACAGTAGTAAATTGAGCATAATCTCGTGTCTGTTAGTTTATGACTATTAATTGGGATCTTTTCCGGCTCCTTTAGCAATCGAAAGGGTTAAAATGAGGATGAGTTATTCTGAACATTCTCCTTCTAGTGTCAATGTATCAAGCTAGTTGCACTAATATTATAATGCAACATAGCCATTTTTAACATATATTTTGCCATTCTTGCCTGGTGTTTTTGGGTACTGTTACTACCCTTGCCAGGTCTGAACAGCTGAAAACCGTCCTGTTTAAGAAATATCAAATGTATCCCAAGGGATGCTATGTTTCATATATTTTATACAGACATTTTAAAACAGGGGAGTAAATAATTGAAGAGGCTACACTGAGCTGATGGAGGGATTGTGACACAGAGCCGCCCTCATTGAATAATATGTGATGTATCATCTCCAAAGCGCAGGTAACAATCGCTGGAATTTATTGACCTAAATAGCAGTTAACACCAGATCCGGGTGTGAAATCCTAACCTAGCTTCGGCACTTAGTGACTCTCCCCCAAAGGAAGAAAGAACACAGGCGCCGTTTCATTAAGCTGATTCTATGCGTGTCAGGTACAGAGGATCTGTGATTTCTGCCTATTAGCATCAACTCAACTAACTTGTTTATTATTTTAAAAGTCAGACAAAAATGATGCAAACCAGAACCGTTGCTTATTTGAGGGATGAAGGAATGAGATCCTCAAACCTCTGCATTTCTACCTTTAACCTTTTTCAAGTAGCTACAGATACAATCCTGTGCGGTTACACATGTACAGTATGTATGTATGTGTGTGTGTATGTATGTATGTACAGGCAGTCCTCGTTTTACAACGCTTCGCTTTACAACGAATGGCTTATCCAACGCTATGCAATGCATACCTATATTCATTTTTACAACGCCAAAACGGCTTATCCAACGCTCTTATGAGGCTTTGCAAAGTTGTTTATGTGTATATTATATATTATAATTATATATTATATATTATATAATATTATGTTATACTATATAATATATTATTATATTTGATGTTATATTATATATATAATACAATATATTCACTATATAATTTATGTGTGTGCTGCGTATCTCATTGCCTGCATAAAATATTTGGTGTATTTTAGTGTTAAAAATGCCTTCAGGAGGAGAGCCTGGGGACCTGTTGCACATGCTGGGGACCTGTTGCACATGCTGGGGACTTGTTGCACATGCTGTGGTCTTGCGCCTGATCTGGGAACAAATTCAGATTTGGTAAAGAGGATTTTGGGCCTCGAAATTCCTCTGGATCCTTGGTTATTCTTATTAAATAAACCACTGGAGGGCCTGTCGAGAGCAGGGAATAAATTAGTCGCCCATTTTGCGACGGCAATGAGGTGTGAGACAGCGGCATTGTGGAAACAAAACGCAATCCCATCGATACAGAAGATTCGCAACAGAATTTGGTTCGTCTGCCAGATGGAGAAATTGACAAACTTGGTCAATGACACTGGCTCAAATTTTCAAAAAGTCTGGTTCCCGTGGCTGGCGCAAACCGACATCACGGGGTGAGCAATGCCACCATTTGGCTGTGATAGCGATAGGTGAGTTCTCCTTTGACGAATAGCAGTAACCATAGAACGACGACAGACGAGACAGATAGAGGCTACCAAAGTCCCAGATGAAGTGGTCAGAAAGGACACGCGCGGAACTTGTAAAGTGAGTGGAAACCCCTACAAGGGGACGGCAAACCAGGGGAGGCCGCGGTCCCCAGAAGAACCAGCTGTTGTGAGATCAGGGTTTCCCTTCCCCCGCCCCCCCCCCCCCTCTCTCCTTATGTGTCGTCATCCCCCCCCCCCCTCCCTGAGTCTATGGTCAGTGTGTTTATTTGTGAGTTTGTTTGGTAGCACATATTGCAGAAAGGATGAACCATGTTATAAAATGTATTACAACTGCTGTATCTTTGAAAAAATGAATAAAATACAAAGTTGAAAAAAAAAATGCCTTCAGGAACGGAACCTTTCATTTAAACAGTGTTCCTGTGTGAAAACGTGTTTCGCTTTAAGACGTTTCGCTATCCAACGCCATTTTGAGTAACGCATTGTGTCGGATAACCGAGGACTGCCTGTATGTATGTATGTATTTATGTATGTATGCATGTACTGTATGTATATATGTATGTGTGTGTGTATGTATGTATGCACTGTATGTACAGTATGTATGTATGTATGTATGTGTATGTATGCATGTACTGTATGTACAGTATGTATGTATGTATGTATGTGTATGTATGTATTTATGTATGTATGTATGCATGTATGTGTGTATGTATGTATGTATGTATGTATGTATACATGTATGTGTGTATGTATTTATGTATGTATGCATGTGTGTATGTATGTATATCTTTATTTATCAAATGTTTCACCAGGAAGTAATATAGTATTGTATTGTATTGTATTGTATGTCTTTATTTATATAACGCCATTAATGTACTTAGCGCTTCACAGTAGTAATACACGTGGTAATCAAATAAATAACAGATAATATAAACAGGTCATAGGAATAAGTGCTTCAGACATAAAAGTAACATTAAGGAAGAGGCGTCCCTGCCCCGAGGAGCTTACAGTCTAATTGGTAGGTAGGGAGAACGTACAGAGACAGTAGGAGGGAGTTCTGGTAAGTGCGTCTGCAGGGGGCCAAGCTATATGTGTCATGTGTCCAGTATAATCCACAGTGCTATTCATATGCTTCTTTAAGCAAGTGTGTGTTAAGGTGGGTCTTAAAGGTGGATAGAGAGGGTGCTAGTCGGGTATTGAAGGGAAGGGCATTCCAGAGGTGCGGGGCAGTCAGTGAGAAAGGTTTAAGGCGGGAGAGGGCTTTAGATAAAAAGGGGGTAGAAAGAAGACATCCTTGAGAAGAACGCAAGAGTCGGGATGGTGCATAGCGAGAAATTAGGGCTGAGATGTAAGGAGGGGCAGAAGAGTGTAAAGCTTTAAAAGTGAGGAGGAGAATCGAGTGTGTGATACAGGATTTGATTGGAAGCCAGGAGAGGGATTTCGGCAGGGGAGACGCTGAGACAGATTTAGGAAAGAGCAGAGCGATTCTGGGAGCAGCGTTTAGGATAGATTGTAGGGGGGACAGGTGAGAGGCAGGAAGGCCGGACAGCAGGAGGTTACAGTAATCAAGACGGGAGAGAATGAGGGCCTGAGTCAGAGTTTTAGCAGTCGAGCAACAAAGAAACGGGCGTATCTTATATAGTGAGAGTTACCTCTCGTTTTCACGTATGTCCTGGGCACAGAGTTATGGTGACAAATACATAGTTACATTAAATGAGCAGTGTTATACAGTATATATGGTATATCTTTATTTATATAGCGTCATCTTCAGGTACGTAGCACGTCACAGCAGTAATACACGTGACATAATAATATAACATATAGCGGGAATAGGCGCCTCAGACATGAGAGTAACAATAGAAAAGGGAGACCGTGCCCCGAAGAGCTTACAATCGATGTGGTCAGCAGGGAGAATGCACAGAAGGGGGGAGGAGTGCTGGAGTTTGATCTGTGCTACAGATTTTATTCAGCACTAAACTAGCAACCAGGATTTAAGAGAATAAAAATAATATATGTATATAATATCATTTTTTACAATACATTGTTCAAAATATAATTAAAAACTATTAGGTAAAGTGTAGAGGTTTTGCAGGTTATTATAGCCTAATAAGGACATTAGCACCTTGTGGCACCTCCACAAGCAGAGGCTCAGCTGGGAAGCACAATGGGAACTGAAGCTGAAGTGCAGGGACATGGGTGGGGGAGGATTGCCTGACAGATGAAGGCTCAGCTGGCATGGAACATGAGCTATTGGGCTTCTGCAGTTAGGAGGGACCTGCACTGGGTCTTCCTTCCCTGTCTATTTCTCATGGATTGTTCTTAAAGGTTAGTGAAGAGAATTGTTCATCTATCTTTTATTCTTCACGTGCTGTGTTTTCCATCAACTGACTTCCACCTTCTTTCACATCACCTCCAGGAGAGCACTGAGAGCAGCACTGAGCACACTGAGAGCAGCAGAGAGTACACAGAGAGCAGCACTGAGCACACTGAGAGCAGAGAGCAGCACTGAGCAGCGCAGAGAGCAAAGTAGGTGTTGTAGTGGATATTGTGAATGAATACAAGCTGCATTTGGCTGGTGTGTGTTTGTGTTTGTGTGTTTGTGTGTGTGTGTGTGTGTTATATATATATATATATATATATATATATATATATATATATATATAAAATGTCTGTGTGTGTGTGTGTGTGTGTGTGTGTGTGTGTGTGTGTATATATATATGCGTGTATCTGTGTGTGTGTGTGTGTGTGTGTGTGTGTGTGTGTGTGTGTGTGTGTGTGTGTGTGTGTGTGTGTGTGTGTATATATATATATATATATATATATGTCTGTGTGTGTGTCTGTGTGTGTGTGTATATATATATATATATATATATATATATATATATATATATATATATATATATATATATATATAACGTCTGTGTGTGTGTGTATGTGTGTGTGTGTGTGTCTTTGTGTATCTGTGTGTATTTGTTAATATGATATCTCTATCTACTCGTGTGAATTACTTTGTAGTTCCTTGCACACAGTGAATCTCTGTTGTATGCATTGTGCAGCTGCTTGTATAAGAGCACATACTGTATGAACATTACTGAGTGCATGGTGAGTGCTTTATTTGTTCCTAGATGTAAGCGTTTATATTGTATTATGTTTGCAAATGTTAATACCGTATATTAAAAGGTTAATTTTTTCCAGGCTGAATATTTAAATGCACCGAACATGTTTAATCAAGTGGCACCCTGAATTCTGTGTGTGGTCCATATTGTGTTTCCCTTTGCCTTATCCTTTATATCCTCTGCTGCTTTCCTTGCACTTCTCTGTCCTAACAATGGCCCAGGTGAGCGAGAGCACGCTGTGCACCTGAGGCAGCAGGCTGGGATTAGCATTACAATGGGGCTAAAAGCACCTTTCTTGGAGCATCAAAGTCGTGCACATTTTGATCATTTTTATTGCCGGGAAAGGTACCATTTATTTGCTCCTAAAATGCCCGGGCAACGTCTTTATTGTATCCAAGATATGTGAAGGTTTTTTTCTGATATGTCAGTGCTGCAGTTATTAGCAGCAATTTATAGCAAATAAAGGCAGCCTCTTATAAACCGGTTCTCAGGATAGCTGCTGGATGGACTTGTTACCGCCAGGTACAGACTTCTCACCAGCATGATACATTTGTTTGAACGAAGGCAGGATTCATTATTAGAGGCTGTATTAATAATTGTGTTAGTGGATAACCGCCTTGCCCATTACAGTGCATGAAAAATCCCAAGCCAAATGCATGCCCAGGGTGGGACTTCACAAGGAGTTTCCCAGTCTGCGTGAACAGAATCGCCAATGTACATGTGGTTTATTGTAGTGTACATGAAATGGGAATACCTTTGGTGGCAAAACGTGTCCCCTTTAGTAATAGAGCGGCAGTCAGTAACATGTAATGTGTTGCAGAGACCTCCAGCTCTGGAAGATCTAAAGATAACCCCACATAGCATCTATACTCAATGCAACAGCTTTAAGTGTGTGTGTATGTATATATATAGTGATCAAATTATATAATTATATTATTATATATAGTGATCAAATTATATAATTATATTATTATATTATTATATATATATATATTATATAATTTGATCACTACACACAATGTTACACAATTCTGAGATGCAGCTGTAATAAAGGTGGAAAAGTTGGCTAGTGGTTAACTCTTTAGCTGTCAGGGAGCTCAATGTTTTGCTATGTATTGCTGGGCCCTTTGGCAGCAATGTTATTAAGGTGCTGAATCCTGAAGTGGGAGACCCAGAGTAAGAACCTGATAGCACCGCTGTGTGCCCTCGTGCAGCCCACCTTATCCCCAAGTCATTGAGATGCTAACATTGGCAGCTCACGTATAGGAATGTATTGTGCCGGTTGGATTTCCCATGTACTCTGCTGGGTGTGTTGGTCGCTTTTCCAGAAGGTTATTGCTCCGGCTGCCATGATATATTGGGAAGGATATTCTCTGATATTTGGCGTGATCACCGCCATTGAATCCTATTTAAACTCTGTGATGTTCTGTGTTCAAACTTGATAGGTTTTGTTATGAGCAACGAAGTCTGCTAACTTTGGATATTCCTCAAGAGAAATGTATTGTTTGGCTAAAGTGGATTAAAGCTGCCGTTTAAATTTATTTTTATTTTTTTTCCGTTCAATATGTGGATCAATACAATCTGCACAGTGACAAGTGATTAGCTAAGCTGCAGATCGATACGTTCTCCTGTAATCGATCGCTTGCTCAGGGTTATTTCATTCAGTTCTCGCACAGCATTCTGGGCAATGTAGTCCTGGAATATGATTGACTGGGCAGTTACTAGATACAATTGGTGCACTGCTAGAGAGAGGGCGGGGCTCAAGAGCCAGAGCCTATCAGAAGGGGCGGGGGGGCTGTCACTTTGGAAATGCTTCCTACATTAGAAACATTAAAAATGTCTTTAAAACTTTTTTTTTCATTTGTTAAATGCTTCAAGTATTTTCTCACAGTACAGAACTGATTTATTAAAAAAAACACACATGTCGGATATTTCTTGAACTGCTGCTTTAAACCAGGACTCACAATGAGATTCCTTTAGCACCTGCGATTGTTTTTCTAAAAGCTTTTAAAGTATCTCAACTTCTGTAAAAAAAAGTAATCTTCTCCTATCTCCAGAAATGAATGTTACTAAAGAGCTGAACAGCATCAACTGCAGCAATGTGCGATGGGCCAGCAGCACGTGTGGACTGGACCCAAACAGGTCCTCATCAGATGCATCTCGAGCCCATTTCCAGCTGCCCACATTCTCGCCTGCTGCTAAAGCGCGCGTCAGCATCACGTTTGTTATTTTTGCTGTGTCGGCTTTTTGCAATTTGGCTGTGCTATGGGCAGCTGCCCGCACCAGCCGTAAGAAAAGGTCTCATGTGCGAGTCCTAATCCTTAACCTCACCACGGCAGATCTCCTTGTGACTTTTGTGGTCATGCCACTGGATGCTATTTGGAATATCACGGTGCAGTGGATAGCTGGGGACATCGCCTGTAGGATCCTCATGTTTCTGAAGCTTCTCGCCATGTATTCATGCGCCTTCGTCACTGTGGTGATCAGTGTGGATCGGCAGTCTGCCATCCTCAACCCGCTGGCCATCAGCGAGGCGAAGAAAAAGAACAAGATAATGCTGTCTGCAGCCTGGCTCATGAGTGTCATGCTGTCTTTGCCACAGGTATATTCTGCACATTTATTATATTTAAGACGCTACAAACTCATTACTAGCTGTGTGCACTTGGTCGTCATGGTACGTTGCTAAAGGCGTCTCCATAGATATCTGTAATAAAACAGCATTGATCTCAGCTGTACATTACAGAACTTCTACAAGTATTGATCGCTAGTTTAGAAGAGAAGCCGCTAGAAATACATTGCGGAACAATCATGAACCAGGTGCCGGGAGTAACCGTTTTATAGACCTGAATCATATTCGTTTGCACCAGAACAATGCTTTTATACCCGAGTTAGAAGGAACAATGCTTTTATACCCGAGTTAGAAGGAACAATGCTTTTATACCCGAGTTAGAAGGAACAATGCTTTTATACCCGAGTTAGAAGGAACAATGCTTTTATACCCGAGTTAGAAGGAACAATGCTTTTATACCCGAGTTAGAAGGAACAATGCTTTTATACCCGAGTTAGAAGGAACAATGCTTTTATACCCGAGTTAGAAGGAACAATGCTTTTATACCCGAGTTAGGGGCCTATGCAGAGAGCAGCGCTATTTCGAAATTCGCCATTTTTTGGAGAAAATCGCGCAGAAAGCAGCAGAAAATGGCGAGTTCCGAAAAACGCGCCAATTTTTCTTTTCTATTTGTAAAACTCGCCTCGCGGCTGGCGAGAACCTCAATCTCGCCAGTTTTAAAAATATCCGTATGCAGAGAGGCGCGAACGGCATCTAGCGGCTGTTCGCGCCAATAAAATGGCGCGATTGTCTCCGTTTTGCCTCGCCAAAAAAAACTGCCGCTCGCGGCCATTGCAAAGGGAAAAAAAAAGGCGCGAATTTGTTTTAACACATTTCTGAAGCGCGCATCTCGCCAATTTAAACTCGCCACACGCATCCATGTTAAACATAGCAGAATTCGCACTTTTCTGCATATGGAGATTAAAACTCTCCAAAAAAGCTACTTTTTAATAAATTCGCCAATTTTAAAATTCGCTGCTCTCTGCATAGGCCCCATTGAAGGAACAATGCTTTTATACCCGAGTTAGAAGGAACAATGCTTTTATACCCGAGTTAGAAGGAACAATGCTTTTATACCCGAGTTAGAAGGAACAATGCTTTTATACCCGAGTTAGAAGGAACAATGCTTTTATACCCGAGTTAGGGGCCTATGCAGAGAGCAGCGCTATTTCGAAATTCGCCATTTTTTGGAGAAAATCGCGCAGAAAGCAGCAGAAAATGGCGAGTTCCGAAAAACGCGCCAATTTTTCTTTTCTATTTGTAAAACTCGCCTCGCGGCTGGCGAGAACCTCAATCTCGCCAGTTTTAAAAATATCCGTATGCAGAGAGGCGCGAACGGCATCTAGCGGCTGTTCGCGCCAATAAAATGGCGCGATTGTCTCCGTTTTGCCTCGCCAAAAAAAACTGCCGCTCGCGGCCATTGCAAAGGGAAAAAAAAAGGCGCGAATTTGTTTTAACACATTTCTGAAGCGCGCATCTCGCCAATTTAAACTCGCCACACGCATCCATGTTAAACATAGCAGAATTCGCACTTTTCTGCATATGGAGATTAAAACTCTCCAAAAAAGCTACTTTTTAATAAATTCGCCAATTTTAAAATTCGCTGCTCTCTGCATAGGCCCCATTGAAGGAACAATGCTTTTATACCCGAGTTAGAAGGAACAATGCTTTTATACCCGAGTTAGAAGGAACAATGCTTTTATACCCGAGTTAGAAGGAACAATGCTTTTATACCCAAGTTAGAAGGAACAATGCTTTTATACAAGAGTTAAAAGGAACAATGCTTTTATTCCCGAGTTAGAAGGAACAATGCTTTTATACCCGAGTTAGAAGGAACAATGCTTTTATACCCGAGTTAGAAGGAACAATGCTTTTATACCCGAGTTAGAAGGAACAATGCATAATCAGTTTTTCATTTTGAGTCAGTGAAATTAGAGAGTTGCTGGACAGGGTAACAAAAAGGTTACAAAAATCTCAGTTGGTAAAAGACATTCAGAGATTGACATTTTACTGTACAAATAATGCATTATTATCTGAGTAATAAGTATTATATGTAATGTTCTATAGACATTCAGTTGCATGCATTTAAATCAGAATGATGCGCAGCAGAAGCATGATGTGTGAAAGGTTATGTTATTCCATTTAGGCTAAAGGAATGTAAGGAAGTACTTATTCACAGAAAGGGTGCTAGAGTCATGGAACAGCTTCCCAGCAGAGGTGGTAGGGGCTCATACAGTTAGGAAATTCAACTACACCTGGGATAGACATTAGCCTAAATCCGAAATACAAAAGAAAGCCCCAGGGATCTGTATGGCTCAGGGCCGTCTTAACAGCATTATCGGCCCCGGGCAGAGCCGTGCACTGGGGGGGTGAGCGCGTCGGGGGGGAGGGGGGGAGAGAGGGCACTGGGCCCGGCCCACACAACCCCTCACAGGAATAAACATGTTAATTGCCCCCGGGGAAACCGTTACAATATTCTGCGTCCATAACATTGCACGCAATAAAAACGCCGACATTTCTCTCGCGAATGCAGACACGCCGACTCTCCGCTGCAAGTCGTCATTTTCTCCTTCTACCGAGTTAGCGGAGATTTGAATGTTGAGGCGGGTGATCGGAAAATGAGTGTTAAATTCTGGTCTGTGCATAGATTAGCGTGGGTCCCCCATGCTCGTGGGCCCCCCGGGTAACTGCCCAGCGTGCCCATGCGTTAAGACGGGGGACTACCTGCTACTTATCTGCTGTCACATTGTATGTTTCTATGTTACGAGTACATAGATTCAATCGTTTAAAAAAATGGTTAGAATTTGTTTGGTTTGGAAATGTTTCTGACTCACAGACGTTCTGTTTCTTTAGCTGTTTCTGTTTCACACCGTTACCATCACTGAGCCCCAAAATTTCACCCAGTGCACCACCCGAGGCAGCTTCCCCGAGCATTGGCAAGAAACCTGCTACAACATGGTGAGCTTCGTCTGCTTGTTCCTCCTGCCCCTGCTGATCATGATCTCCTGCTACTCAAGGATTCTGCTGGAGATCTCCAGACGTATGAGCAAGGGAACACGTGAGTTTTCATCACGCAAAGCATACTCTGTGTATTGAGCCTCTGCATGCCAGTATTCTTGCTATTACAGAGGTGTAACAATCAATTTAAGGAATTAACAGAGCAGTGTCACCTCTTTGGTCTCTTTTAGTAACGTCGGCAATGACTTTCCTATCCATGGTTGTTACCTTAGTTTATAGATATAGCCATCAAAACTATTATCGTATGGGACGCACTGTATGTGGCCATCACTAGCCAAGGCTTCCTGCGCTGCTCGTATGATTGAATTGTCATTGTTATCAAGAGAATATAACTTTGGTACATACACAAAACTGGCACTGCCGTTCTAAAGCGAGTGAACAACACGGTATTACAATTTATTTCCTTATTTCAAATTTGTTAAATGCTTTAATGTGTTCCAAGAAGCACTAACGAGTTACAGCAATGCAAAATACGTTATATATGACACAGTATTAACAACCAACAGCAAAACAATATGGTTACTATTACCATTCTCATAGTTTACTTATGAAGCGAGAACACATTCGGCAGCGCAGTACCGCGGAGGAACAGAAGCTACAGTAACTAGAATGACAAACAAATGAAAGGAAACTGATACAAAAGGTACTGAGATTCCTACTCAGGAAGGTTTGGGCCAGAGTAGCGACAAACAGTGTGAGACCGAGAGACCGCGAGAACGTGAGACCGCGAGAACGAGAGAACGTGAGACCGCGAGAATGTGAGACCGCGAGACCGCGAGAACGTGAGACCGCGAGACCATGAGACCGCGAGAACGTGAGGCCGCGAGAACGTGAGACCGCGAGAACGAGAGGCCGAGAGAACGTGAGACCGAGAGAACGTGAGACCGAGAGAACGTGAGACCGCGAGAACGAGAGGCCGAGAGAATGTGAGACCGAGAGAACGTGAGACCGAGAGAACGTGAGACCGAGAGAACGTGAGACTGCGAGACCGCGAGAACGCGAGACCGCGAGACCGCGAGAACGCGAGACCGCGAGAACGAGAGAACGCGAGACCGAGAGACCGAGAGACCGCGAGAACGTGAGAACGTGAGACCGCGAGAACGTGAGACCGCGAGAACGTGAGACCGAGAGACCGCGAGACCGTGAGAACGAGAGACCGCGAGAACGCGAGACCGCGAGAACGAGAGAACGCGAGGCCGCGAGAACGAGAGACCGCGAGAACGCGAGACCGAGAGAACGTGAGGCCGAGAGAACGCGAGAACGAGAGACCGAGAGAACGCGACGCCGAGAGAACGTGAGAACGAGAGACCGCGAGGCCGCGAGAACGCGAGGCCGCGAGAACGTGAGGCCAAGAGAACGTTAGAACGAGAGAACGAGAGAACGTGTATTCCTTAGGATTTTCTGTTTACAAGAAAAAAGAATATCAATCTATCACTGTACAAAAAGAATAGCAACAGTAGCTGTAACTACATAGATATTTGGGGCATAATCAGTAGTGGATTTACAAAACTGCCGCCCTTAGGCACTTAGCTGGTACCACCACCCTCCTCCTTCAGCGTCAAATGATGCTGTGACATCACACAGCATTGCGTTGCCAAGGTAATGTGACGTTGCGGCATCATGTGACGCTGAAGAAGGAGGAGCGCGGCGTGAAGGAAAAGGTAGGAACTTCAGAGGCCCCATTAAAAATCGGAGGCAAATTGATACATTCCATAAATAAACCATTGCGCTCCTAGAGACAAACCACACACTCACTCACCCACCCACTCACTCACCCACCCACTCACTCAGCAACTCAATCACTCACACTCAGAGGAATTCACAGTGAATATATATATATATATATATATATATATATATATCAGAAAATAGCCGTGTTAGTCCAGTTGCGATAGTGCAGAATAAATGAGTTCTTCAGTATTAGGTGATACCTTTTTTTTATTGGACTAACAATTTATGTCATAGGACCTAGTATTGCTTGACCTGAAGGAGAGGAGAACTCTCGAAAGCTTGTCCTATGACATAAATTGTTAGTCCAATAAAAAAGGTATCACCTAATACTGAAGAACTCATTTATTCTGAACTATATATATATATACTGTATATATATATATATATATATATACAGTGGTCGACAAATCACCAAAAAATCTACTCGCCGAACAAAAAAATCTACTCGCCACCTAGTAACACACGTGTGCTGCTTGGGCCAATAGGAGCTCGCCACGATGTTAAATCCACTCGCCCGGGGCATGCAAATGTATAGGTTTGTCGAACACTGTATATATATATATATATATATATATATATATATATATATACCAACTGTAAATATTACTGTATGTTCATTTGCATGTCTTAGACAGGTCTGCAACCCTGTCTTTCCCCATTATCACCCAGCATACAGCGCTTCCAGTGCAGCAAGGGATTCTGGGAAATGACATGCAAATGAGCACTCAGTGCCACCTTTTGTCTCAAGCTCGTATTACACAAGCAAATCGTCAAGCCAATGCATGCTGTTTTAAACACACACAATGGTTTTCATAGAATAAAACACTTTTGACAGTGACAAAACGCAAAGAAATTTCCCTTACAATGCGCGTGCTCGCCACACACACCTTTTTTTTGCTTGCATTTGTGTTAAATGTAAAACAAGTTTATACCACATCTGACATGGCGGGAATAAAGATGGAAGGGAGAAAGAAAAGAAAGAGTCTCGGAACATGAGAACATTATGCAAAAAGTCTAAGGAATAGGCAGCACTTAACAATGGTGTGAAAAAGTGTAGTGTGTGTGGTGCACAGCGGCAAGAACAGGTCATGTGGCAATAAAAAATTATGTTTATTCAAGCTGCATTAAAAAACGGTAAAGAGTACATCCCTCCTACGCGTTTCGTGCTGTTGGCACTTTATCAAGGAGTTGCCACATGACCTGTTCTTGCCGCTGTGCACCACACACTACACTTTTTCACATTCTTGGATCTCGGACGTGGCTGCACGCTTGAGGACCTGCAGGGAACCAACAGTGAGTACTCTTATATTTCATGGAATTCCCCAAGGAGAGGAGAATGGATGAGATCCTCACCTATATCTTCAGGGATTAATGTGTCAATTCGTGTGACATTGGAACTTGAGAACTGTATCCTTAATCATTATATTCCCCCGGTACGGTTACCTCTGCATATATGAATGGATATGAAGGGACATAGCATTTGTGCTCCTACAAAACCCTATATAGCACTTAACAATGGGACTGTGAAAGAGTAATGTGTCAGTGATGGTGCAACGGGAACAAGGAAAGACCCGAAATCCTACAAAAATAATCTTGTCCAAAATCCCAAAGGGGTTGCCAGTGCTGGGAATGTCTTTGGGATTTTGGACACGACAGTATGGAGTACAGTTTGGGCACCACTCCTTAGAAAAGACATTATGGAACTAGAGAGAGTGCAGAGAAGAGCCACCAAATGAAAGGGGATGGACATTCTAACTTATGAGGCGAGGCTAGCTAAATTAGATTTATTTACATTAGAAAAGAGGCGTCTAAGAGGGGATATGATAACTATATACAAATATATTCGGGGACAATACAGGAAGCTTTCAAAAGAACTATTCATCCCACGGGCAGTACAAAGGACTCGGGCCATCCCTTAAGGTTGGAGGAAAGGAGATTTCACCAGCAACAAAGGAAAGGGTTCTTTACAGTAAGGGCAGTTACTATGTGGGATTCATTACCCATGGAGACTGTGATGGCAGATACAATAGATTTGTTCAAAAAATGGTTGGACATCTTTTTAGAAAAGAAAGGTATACAGGGATATACCAAATAAGTAAACATGGGAAGGATGCTGATCCAGGGAATAATCCAATATTAGACATATGTTTTTTTTCTACCTCATCTACTATGTTACTATGCAACTATTTTGACAACTCGGACACATTAAAGGCAGGAAGCATAAGAATCTGTTAGCAGGTTTATTCTTACAGGCATAAAACATAAACAATAAAACAAAATGCTTAGCTCCTCTCTGAGCACTAACTACACAGTACCCATCTTGCCCCTAACTATCTCGAATGTCTACCACGCTTACCGGTTAAACAAACTCAGGGATAGCTGAATCACCGGCAGTGTAACAAAGGCAGACTAAATTGTCCTTACTTTAGGCTCCTGAGGTAAGTCCATTTCCTGTGCCAGGCACATCCTCTGGCCAGCTTGACTTCTTCCTAGCTCACCTCATTCATGGCTGCAGAGTTCTGTAGCTCCCAGGCGCACCCTTGTGGGCAGTCCACATAGCCTCTTGACCCATCTCTGCAGGTTCTGGAACAGGGACCCACTTCCTGCCTTTTAAAGCCCTGCTCTGGAGCTAATTGTCCACATCCTAGCACAGCGTACATCTAGGGTGTGATCTGCCTGCCTGCAGAGTGAGGGAGTTAACCCTTCACTCACACACTATGTAACTATGATACGTTATGATTAACTTCCAATCAGATCATCCTATTACTCCATATAATCACTTCACGATCGTGCACTAAAGGCATATTTGCCTTCACAATTATAACTGGTATGATATAAAAGGAATTATATCCATATAAATTGTAAATCATTTTATAATCAAGTAATATTTAGTCTTTATACTTACATAATTATCTCTGATATATTGTTTGTATTATTGGCAGCAAATGATTGTATAAAAGCAAATTTATTTGAAAGTGTTGACAGATATATTGGAAATGGGAATATTTATCTTAGTAGTTCTGATAAATTGTGTTTCACTGAAAGTAAAGAAAACATTTCATCGATGCAAATTAGCACCTTTTCCACGCTACACTGATACGCAATGGCGGATTTACCATTAGGCCCGATAGGCTTGGGCGTCAAAATTTCCGCCCCCATACACGGAGACCGCGCTCTCGGGCCTGATGGGAAGTTCCTGACCTGCTTCCTCCGCCTTCTTTCTGCAGCATCAAATGACACTGCGACATCACACGGCATCTCATTGCCATGGCAACATGACATCGTGGCAACGAGACGCCATGTGACAATGACGCTGTGATTTTGAAGAAGACGGAGGGCGGTAGCACGGAGGCGGCGGCACAAGGAAAGTGCCATGGGGTGTACGAGCTGGAAATCCGCCGCTGCTGAGATGCTTACTTTACCAGCGACACCTATATCTATCCTAGAGTTCATCTTCCTTGGTAGAAAACCTTTTATATGAAATGAAATGTTCTGTGTTTCAGTTTCTTCCAAAGAAGTGTACCTGCGACGCTCGAAGAACAACATCCCAAAAGCGCGGATGAGGACTCTAAAGATGAGCATTGTAATTGTCAGCTCTTTCATCATCTGTTGGACACCCTACTATCTCCTTGGGCTCTGGTACTGGTTCTACCCACAGACAATGGAGGAGAAGGTTTCACAGTCCTTAACACACATCCTTTTTATCTTTGGCCTAGTCAATGCCTGCTTGGATCCCATTACTTATGGACTTTTTACCATCCATTTTCGGAAAGGCCTTCAGCGCTGCTGTGGAGGGGGCAAAATGTTGTCCGACACTGACACCAGTTCATCCATGACGGGTTCCTTCCGCTGCTCGATGTCCTCATTTCGGGCAAGGAAGATGACTGTTTTGAACCAGGAGATGCAAGGAATGCAGGGATGCAGCAGCTCTCCAAGTAACCTGGAGTTCAGAACAAATGGCCTTAGCAGCAGCTGCCTCTGAGGCTAAATAAATGGACATTCAACTACTGGAGTTAAAGAGACTAGAAAACGATGTCTTCATCACATATACTGTAACAGTCACACAGACTATGGCACTGCTAAGGGAGATTCACTAATACAGGTCCCTAACAATGTGTTTTTAGAATAAGGCTTTTGTGTTGAGTCCCAGATCCGTGCGCAGCGGTGTAATTGCCCCAAGTTATTGAGAGGAGCTCATATTAAAACACTTCAAAATGCATATATGGTAAACATGTCACATTTCACAATAATGACCAGTGGGAGAGTCCTCTCATACAGAGGCGATGGGAGCTGACACTTCGGGAATCCTACTATCACTGACACTAAGTTCTAGTGCCCTGCTCTCTCATTACGTGTGTGTGTGTGTGTGTGTGTGTGTGTGTGTGTGTGTGTGTGTGTGTGTGTATTGCTTTTTTGGAGGGGATATAGTTTTATACTCTCAGAGTATCTGTGTTGCCAATATATCAAGTTCTACTCAATAATACTTGGCCAGTGGACACAATATGGCTATGAGGTCAGGCTCTGGAATTGCTCCGGCACCAATAGGAGATGTGACTTTGTACTGGGGACTCTGAGGCCATGTTTGTCACTTGTGTGTCACACTCACACTCTGACACAAAAAAACGCAAACATTTCAGAAACGAAGGGGTCCCTGGAGATTTGGAACAGCAGATCAGCTCTGGGGATCCCCTGGTTCAGGTACATAACTTTTTTTGTAAACAGGGGCTTCTGCTGTAAGTGATGGTGTGATGGAGACAGACCTATAGAAGTGATGGAGACAGACCTATAGAAGTGATGCTGTGATGGAGACAGGCCTATAGAAGTGATGCTGTGATGGAGACAGACCTATAGAAGTGATGTAGACAGGCCTATATAAGTGATGCTGTGATGGAGACAGCCCTATAGAAGTGATGCTGTGATGGAGACAGACCTATAGAACTGATGCTGTGACGGAGACAGACCTATAGAAGTGATGGAGACAGACCTATAGAAGTGATGGTGTGATGAAGACAGACCAATAGAAGTGATGGTGTGATGGAGACAGACCTATAGAAGTGATGGAGACAGACCTATAGAAGTGATGGTGTGATGGAGACAGACCTATAGAAGTGATGTAGACAGACCTATAGAAGTGATGTGTGATGGAGACAGCCATATAGAAGTGATGGTGTGATGGGGACAGACCTATAGCAGTGATGGTATGATGTAGACAGACCTATAGAAGTGATGGAGTCAGACCTATAGAAGTGATGGTGTGATGGGGTCAGACCTATAGAAGTGATGGTGTGATGGGGACAGACCTATAGAAGTGATGGAGTCAGACCTATAGAAGTGATGCTATGATGGAGACAGACCTGTAGAAGTGATGGTATGATGTAGACAGACCTATAGAAGTGATGGAGTCAGGCCTATAGAAGTGATGCTGTGATGGAGACAGACCTA
This sequence comes from Ascaphus truei, assembly GCF_040206685.1. NCBI lineage: Eukaryota > Metazoa > Chordata > Amphibia > Anura > Ascaphidae > Ascaphus > Ascaphus truei. The sequence goes on from NC_134500.1 coordinate 1,115,170, forward strand.
TAAAAGTGATGGTATGATGTAGACAGACCTATAGAAGTGATGGAGTCAGACCTATAGAAGTGATGCTATGATGGAGACAGACCTATAGAAGTGATGGTATGATGTAGACAGACCTATAGAAGTGATGGAGTCAGACCTATAGAAGTGATGCTGTGATGGAGACAGACCTATAGAAGTGATGCTGTGATGGAGACAGACCTATAGAAGTGATGGTATGATGTAGACAGACCTATAGAAGTGATGGAGTCAGACCTATAGAAGTGATGCTGTGATGGAGACAGACCTATAGAAGTGATGCTGTGATGGAGACAGACCTATAGAAGTGATGGAGACAGACCTATAGAAGTGACCCTACAGTTATGCACTAAAATCTGGCAGTCGTTTGCTTTTTAGATATTACATTGGCTTTACTTACGTAAGAACAGCTAATACTCTTTCCCTTCAAACTACATAAGGGAGAAATTATTTTCTGTGAGTAATTGTGTTAATTTCAGCCTAGAAGAGCGAATTATTTTTCAAACTTAAATGTCTCACTTTTAATACGTCGTTCCTGAGGTCACGCTGAAAGCCAAATTCATCACAATCAGCGCTGTCAACGAATCTTCCCGTCAAGCCCAATATAAGAAAAATATATTTCACCGCAAAAAGGCAGGTTCTGCTCCACAAGCGGTGCTATTGCACGAAGGTAAGGGGCACATCAGGATAAGACTCTCCTGACTTTAAATTTATTAAGACATGTCAACCTCACCGATTTTCCAGACGGTCACATGGTTAAGGTTTCTAGCCAGGAACTCCACACCAAGTGACGAGACCCTGCCACACTGTAGCAACCCACACAGTTAACCCCTCCTGGGCCCATTAACCTTTGAAGTAAATATAGTAATCCCAAAAGGGGTTACACAATGTTACTTTAAGGTACCTGTGTATGGTTAGGAAACATTAGGAAGACTTACTGTAAGCCCTTGTTTTTACACTATGGGGGTTGAACTCCCATTGACGGGATTCTGTACGTGGCACTATCCCAGTTTAATGAATAAGCCCACGTGTGTTTTGTCTTTTTCTGTCTGTCTTGCCCTGATTCTCTTGCTGTGTGGCGCTTGCTGAAGAACATATTAGTCTGATTATAATACAGCTGAACTCGCTGAGCAGGACGGAATCTATATCATTCCTGCCTTGAATCCCACAAATTGATCGTTCTTACAAGCCCATTTTTCATTGTCGTAGGAGTGACCCAACTGCACAATTAGCACCACTTTATTCTATGGTCGGTTTATGTCAATGATGTCAGATTTACAAGTGCTGTCCAGCCTGCCCTGCTGCTCTCTAGCACCGCACACACCGCTCGCTAGCACCGCACACACCGCTCGCTAGCACCGCACACACCGCTCTCTAGCACCACACACACCGCTCTCTAGCACCACACACACCGCTCTCTAGCACCGCACACACCGCTCGCTAGCACCGCACACACCGCTCGCTAGCACCGCACACACCGCTCTCTAGCACCACACACACCGCTCTCTAGCACCACACACACCGCTCTCTAGCACCGCACACACCGCTCGCTAGCACCGCACACACCGCTCTCTAGCACCGCACATACCGCTCTCTAGCACCGCACACACCGCTCGCTAGCACCACACACACCGCTCTCTAGCACCACACACACCGCTCTCTAGCACCGCACATACCGCTCGCTAGCACCGCACACACCGCTCGCTAGCACCGCACACACCGCTCGCTAGCACCGCACATACCGCTCTCTAGCACCGCACACACCGCTCTCTAGCACCACACACACCGCTCATACGCTCTCTAGCACCGCACACACCGCTCGCTAGCACCTCACACACCGCTCGCTAGCACCGCACACACCGCTCGCTAGCACCACACACACCGCTCTCTAGCACCACACACACCGCTCTCTAGCACCGCACATACCGCTCGCTAGCACCGCACACACCGCTCGCTAGCACCGCACACACCGCTCTCTAGCACCACACACACCGCTCATACGCTCTCTAGCACCGCACACACCGCTCGCTAGCACCGCACATACCGCTCTCTAGCACCACACACACCGCTCATACGCTCTCTAGCACCGCACATACCACTCTCTAGCACCGCACACACCGCTCATACCACTCTCTAGCACCGCACACACCGCTCGCTAGCACCACACATACCGCTCTCTAGAACCGCACACACCGCTCGCTAGCACCACACATACCGCTCTCTAGAACCGCACACACCGCTCTCTAGCACCGCACACACCGCTCTCGAGCACCACACACACCGCTCATACGCTCTCTAGCACCGCACACACCGCTCGCTAGCACCGCACACACCGCTCTCGAGCACCACACACACCGCACATACCGCTCTCTAGCACCGCACATACCGCTCTCTAGCACCGCACATACCGCTCTCTAGCACCGCACACACCACTCACTAGCACCGCTCATACGCTCTCTAGCACTGCACACAACCCTTGCTAGAACAGCACATACCGCTCTCTAGCACCGCACACACCGCTCACACCGCTCTCTAGCACCACACACACCGCTCATACGCTCTCTAGCACCGCACATACCGCTCTCTAGCACCGCACACACCGCTCTCTAGCACTACACACACCGCTCATACGCTCTCTAGCACCGCACACACCGCTCGCTAGCACCACACACACCGCTCTCTAGCACCACACACACCGCTCTCTAGCACCGCACACACCGCTCTCTAGCACCGCACACACTGCTCTCTAGCACCGCACACACCGCTCTCTAGCACCGCACACACCGCTCTCTAGCACCGCACATACCGCTCTCTAGCACCGCACACACCGCTCTCTAGCACCGCACACACCGCTCTCTAGCGCCACACACACCGCTCATACGCTCTCTAGCACCGCACACACCGCTCGCTAGCACCGCACATACCGCTCTCTAGCACCGCACACACCGCTCTCTAGCACCACACACACCGCTCATACGCTCTCTAGCACCGCACATACCGCTCTCTAGCACTGCACACAACGCTTGCTAGCACCGCACATACCGCTCTCTAGCACCGCACACACCGCTCATAGGCTCTAGCACCGCACATACCGCTCTCTAGCACCGCACACACCGCTCTCTAGCACCGCACACACCGCTCTCTAGCACCGCACACACCGCTCGCTAGCACCGCACATACCGCTCTCTAGCACCGCACATACCGCTCTCTAGCACCGCACACACCGCTCGCTAGCACCGCACACACCGCTCATACCGCTCTCTAGCACCGCACACACCGCTCTCTAGCACCGCACACACCGCTCTCTAGCACCGCACACACCGCTCTCTAGCACCGCACACACCGCTCTCTAGCACCGCACACACCGCTCTCTAGCACCGCACACACTGCTCTCTAGCACCGCACACACCGCTCGCTAGCACCGCACACACCGCTCATACCGCTCTCTAGCACCGCACACACCGCTCTCTAGCACCGCACACACCGCTCTCTAGCACCGCACACACCGCTCTCTAGCACCGCACACACCGCTCTCTAGCACCGCACACACCGCTCTCTAGCACCGCACACACTGCTCTCTAGCACCGCACACACCGCTCTCTAGCACCGCACACACCGCTCTCTAGCACCGCACACACCGCTCTCTAGCACCGCACACACCGCTCATACCACTCTCTAGCACCGCACACACCGCTCGCTAGCACCACACATACCGCTCTCTAGCACCGCACACACCGCTCTCTAGCACCGCACACACCGCTCTCTAGCACCACACACACCGCTCATACGCTCTCTAGCACCGCACACACCGCTCGCTAGCACCGCACATACCGCTCTCTAGCACCGCACATACCGCTCTCTAGCACCGCACACACCACTCACTAGCACCGCTCATACGCTCTCTAGCACTGCA